>NC_046357.1:64249014-64558747 GCF_000738735.6 Corvus cornix cornix
GAGTGTACTTAGGAGTGATACTTCCTAAGCTGTTCTTGGCTTGCATCCCTAATGCAAGGCTTGCCATTCTGATTTTTTTAAAAACCATGTGACAAGCTGTTGGACTGATAAAGAGTGAGCTGAGTGCAAACAGAAAGAAAAGAAGAAAGGGAAGGGAAGGGAAGGGAAGGGAAGGGAAGGGAAGGGAAGGGAAGGGAAGGGAAGGGAAAAGGGAGGGAAGGGAAGGGAAGGGAAGGGAGGGAAGGGAAGGGAAGGGAAGGGAAGGGAAGGGAAGGGAAGGGAGGGAAGGGAAGGAGGGAAGGGAAGGGAAGGAGGAAGGGAAGGGAGAGGGAAGGGAAGGGAAGGGAAGGGAAGGGAAGGGAAGGGAAGGGAAGGGAAGGGAAGGTCTACTCCAAATGCTTCACTGGTACTGAAGGAATAACATTCTGGTTTTATTCAGAAGTACTTCACTACTTCTGTGTTCCCAGAAAATAGAGAGAAAAGTGTCAGGGTGATTTCAGATAAGCTCCAGGGTAAAGAAGCTTGCTACTCTCTCCAGTACTTTGAAAAAAGTGTGTCCTTGGAAAGTGCAACTTTTGCAATCACATTTAATTATCTGCAAGGGCATTCTGATGCAACTGATTTCAGGAGAATAAGGTTAACTTCTGAGCTCCATCAGAGAGTTCCACTCTGTGTCCTTGGCCAATTACCCTACAAGTCTTGAAGATTTCTTTCCCAGTCTATTTAGTGGGAAAAAGGAAAATCATAAACCTGACTTCCAGCATTTTCTAAAAGTTGACTCATTGCTTTTAGTTGCTTTGTAACCATGCCAAAGGTATCAATCATGCTTGGACCCAGGTTCAAAAGTTGATGTGAGCTCTGTTCCTGTTCCTGCAGATGGTGATCCATATTTGTACAACAAACTGCAAAGCAAAGTACCCCAAGCAAAACTAATAAGTTTGCCATTGTTTGAAACAGCAAATCAAAAGCATTAAATCACAGAGTTTTGATGGGACATTCTAGCCTACTTCATGTGAACCTTGTGGAAGTGCCGAAGAAATATTTTAGCCATGTCAATTCTTCCAGTTTGCATGATACTAAAGAAAAGTGAACATAAACCTTATGAAGCTTCAGAAAATGCCAAATTCACATATGGGGTGCATGTTTGGGCCTTTTATTTTTCTATTGAAATTAATATGCTGTTTTCTGAACTAAGATGTTATGAATGGGTCTGTTTCATATAAACAAGAGAAAAATGGCGATTCAGAAAGCAGAGTGTTTGTGAATGTCAGCACGCGTTTCTCATGCAAGTTTTCCTTAATAAACGAAATGCCTTCCAATTACCAGAACTGATTTCACCCGGAAGATTGTTTGAAAAACTTGATGCTCAATACCTCCTATTCTGATCCTCCCTTTTGCAGTCACTGCAAATACGACACACTAATACTGAGGTCTTCCCAGGTACACCAACGAGCTTTTGCAGAAACAGCTTAACTTGCAAACCCGCCAAATGTGTCTGCAGCACAGTTCCTCACCGCCTGATGATGCGGAACGCGTGTGCGGAGACATCCATGAGGAAAGCTGCTGCTGGCAGGGCGACGCGGCGCCGGAGGGGGCGCGGACGGAGGCTGGGACCCCGCGCCCCGCTGCGCTCCCCGGCGCGGCCACGAGATGTCAGCGCGCCCCGCGCCGCGGCCGCCGGAGCCGCCCGCGCTTCTCCGCGCCGGCACCTGGGCGCTGCGGATCGCGCCGTGCACACAGGTGCCGCAACACCACCTCCGCTGCTGTCATCCACGGTGGGGAAACTGGGGGTCAGTCTGTTTTTCTCGCTGAGTCTGGTAAGCTACAGGGCAGCTGCGAGGACAGCACATAGAACAGCTCTTTTAAATCGATTTTGACGTTTTCCAGTTAACTTATGTCAGCTCATAGGAGTCCGCTGGAAACAGGCTTGCTTCTTGTACCCCTGAAGTCCTCTGAGAAAAAGTCCATGGATTCCTACCGCAGCTTGCAGATCGTAAGTTGAAATTCACCGAGGCAGAAAGGGGCAAAGGGACGTCCTGTGAACAAGTATCCTCTTCTACACAGAAATTATCCTGTCATCCTCCCATTCAATTAGAAAAGGAGAGTGAGGCACTAACTCTCCTTTCATCTCTGTAGGTGTAAAGCAGGCTTAATTCTACTAACGTCACTGTGAATGTACGAGTACAAACTTGGTGTTAGACCAAAACTGAACTCTACACACAATCTGTCTTGCAAGACAGTCATGAAAGTATTTTTTTAAGACATTGGTGAGCTCAGGTAAGAAATAAGTGGCCTCACTTTGGAAGTGCAATCGTTGCTGAATTCCAAGAATAACAAAAAGAGTCCGAATCTGCTGCATTGCAATGACTTTTCTGTTGTGCAAAGCCATTAGCTGAACTCTTGCAGTGTGGCATCAAGAAAAATGCTTGAAATGCCACACCTTTCAGTGGAGCACTTGTGTTATCCTCTCTGTCAGTTAGATGTATCCTCAGTTCCCACTTCCAGCTGCAAGAATGCTGCTGAAGTCAATGTAAATTACTTCGGTCTCTGAACTGAGGAACAAAGCTCCCAAATATTACACATATGCACTATTTTCTACCAGGATTTGAAGGTTTTCTCTACATTAAGTGTCCATCAAAGCTGTTTAGCTTCGTAGTGACCAGTAGTCTTCTTAACACAACAGGCCTGATTTTGGAAGGCAGCATTACTCATTACACGTATCTTATTGCACATTATAATGATTTCTGTCCATCTTTACTGTGAAACTGTTAACAACAAAGTAATCCTAAACTCCATTAATGTCCTTCTCTACTGAAATATCCCCTTTGTGACCATAGAGAGTTCAGTTTTGATTAGACTTGCTTCTTCAAAGCCAAATGGAGAATTTTAACAGAAAGATCAAAGTCCCAGCCTACTGCTACAGGAGGTGGCAGGAGCACTGCACCACAGCGGCCACAAAGCTTCTTGGCTCAGGTGTTCCAGGTTTCCAGCTTCAAGACCTGGCCTGTATTTCATTGTTGCTACTGGCACCATGCTCTAACGTGCAATGGACACATGCCTACAGTTACTTGAGGGTTTCAGTTACCTTATTTTCTAAGTGCCTCAAAAGCTTTCAGCTGTATTTCTAGAAGGGTACCTTGTTCCAGCTTGTGCATTGGCTGCTTGCTCTCAGTTTTGTGGAGACAAAGAAGAGGAGATTCATGTGAAAATTCACACTTAGCCTGGCAGAGTCAGCCTTGGCAGAGCCAGCTAGCTCCTGCCCTGCAAAGAGAAACCAGCAGATGTTCACAGATCCTGCACAAGAGTTCTCTGTATGACACATTTCCCACAATGCTGAGATAAAATGTCTCAGCTGTGCCCAGACTTCCAGCAGGAGTAGGGACTAGGCTTGTCTTTGATGGAGTTTTATATACTGTACATACTGTACATTTTCTGTGAGAAGAAATATATTTCAGGGTTTTGTTTTGATGGCAGATTGTGGGTATTTGTGCATATTGTAGAGTATGTTTTCAAGGCATTTCTGTTTTAAACAATTCTCTATGCAGCTGAGCCCAAAAGCATGAAATAGAAGTAACACCAATATTAACTCCAAGATTAATTTCATTAGGGCTGGCTTTTGAATGCTAATGTTACCTGACCTGTAGGCAGCTGCTATGAGTAAGTGTAAATCAAAACCAGGAAACTAAATTATTTTATAAAATAAGACCAATTTTTTTCTGCTTTCAGTATACAGAATATTTTTCCCGTCCTCTAAATTGTTCAGTTGTATTACTATTGCACAGTTATGGCCACACTTCTCCTGTCATTCTTTTGTTTTCCTCTTGATGGTTCTGCTTAGTGAGACAGTCCTATTCCTGCAACTAAGTATTTTTGTGTATTGATGACAATGACAAAGTAAAGAGGCTAAGCTCTGCTGGAATAGATGAGACTTGTTACACCCATCCAGATTTATCTGGCTCTTTTGCTAATTTGCCAGCCTGAAATCTTTGGCACAATTTCAGACCATGTCTCTGGCACAGCTGGGCCTTTTTATTTTATTTGGTGTCCGTGTGTGCCACTGTAGAGAAGGCTTTTGCTCTGTTTTCATCACAGATGATGTGGCTCAAACTTCAACATATATTCTGTATCTTAAATCCCACATTTTTTCCTTTTTTCCCTCCAGCTCTAAAAAAGGAAGCAAAGCAACCTGAGGAAGAAAGGTGTTTTGTATTGGTTTCTTGAGCTGCACATATGTCTGTCACACATTCCCACAGAGCCTGGAGCTACTTTGGAACACCAGCATCTGAATACAGAAGTAGTTTATGGCTCATGTCCTCTACTGAAACTGCTTGTGCAATTGCAGTTGCTCAGAGTTGTCTGTCGTCTGTGGGAGCTCAGATTTTTCTCCCCTTGGTAGCAATTTCAATATGTAAAGCTAATAGAAAAGGATTTCCTTCTTCCGCCTTCATAAACCAGAAAAAAGATAATCTGCGTAGATCGTTATGTACTTGTATTTTTATTTGTTGATACAAATCTATTATTGTATTATCCTGACAAATTCCTTATGACATAATATACTAAGAAATTACTCACACAAGCTCTGTTCCCAATCGGGAGAAATATGCTTTTAACAAATGTATTGGACCTGATAAAATTATTTCTAGATTTGTCTTAGAAAATGCTTAATGCATGAAAAAGTCTCACAATGCAGATTCTTCAACCTACTAAAAGATTTAAATTAGTAAGACTGCAGATAGACCTCATGGAGAAAGACCTGAGAAATTTCAGACCCCATTCAAGCAAGTTCATCAATCCAATACTGTTTTCAAAAAGGAATTTGGAGTCCTCCTTGAGCCACAGGGACTCAAATAACACTCCTAGCTGGCCTGAGAAGTTCATATTCATTCTTGCTGGGCTTTGGGTGGAAAAAACACCTGTATTGTTTGTCAATTCTCATTTACATTTTTAGGGTTATGTTTGACCAGAAAAGGATGAGAACTTTCCTTTATCAAAATCCAAAAATAAGTAATTCTTCCTCACTGAGCTGTTCTTGGTCTTTGGCAACTGCTTGATAGACCATACAAAAGCTACACAACAGAATGTCATTAATTTTATCACAAAACTCAATTGAAATTTCTTTTGAAAAATCATATGCCTAGACTACAGGTGATAAAGACCTGAGGTATCACATCAAATTCAGATTCATTTATTGTGATCCTAAAAGATTTTAAGCAATATTGTACCTATTCCTGTGAGTGGATAATGTATCCTTCACCCAATTCTTAGGTGTATGACAGCCATGGGTAAAAATAAAATTTGTTTACTGGGAGTAGATTTTTAGTACATTCTTTTAGTGCTGTTTTCTCCCCTGCTCTCTACCTGTAGTGATTATTGAAACCTGCAAATTGAAGATTCTTGTATGTCTTGCTTCTTTTTTATATCCAGATGGATAAGCACTTACAGCCATTACCATGGTATGTTGTACTGCCATCATGTAGGTACTACTATGAAGCTTTCAGTACAAATTAATTAGCATAAATGATTTGGTAACAGAATGATTCATTTTTGAGAGATTCCTGACAGCAACTATTGATTATTTGGCTCCAATTCAAACAAGTACTTAGGAACATGCTTTGTCAGGGTCACTTTCACTCTTGCAGTTAATTTGGATTACAATTTATCTTTCATTAAAGCAAAGCGCTTAAGAAAAGAAATCTCCTTAAAGCATTTGAGAAGAGAAACAATTTAAATCTCTTTTGACATAAATACTTCCTCAGGAAATGCGTCAGACAGGTTTATAAAAAGATCAAGACGGAAAAATAGCTCTTCAGTACAATCGCCATGTGTGCTTTATGGGAAAAAAGGAGCCCAAATAAAACTGCCAGATGCAAAGCTGCTTCATCAGCTCACTCAATTTCTAATTTAGAGGGTTATTGCTTCAAATTTAGAGGGTTATTGTAGAATTAGGAAAACAGTCTAGGAAAGTCAAACAAGGAAAATTTGTTTCCTAAACATGCTATGAGAATGAGAAGGGAAGGCAGAGTCATTTGGTTTTAGTTTACTGTGGGCTAAAGGTGATATTTTCCCTGAGCAAGTCCCTTTCCCTGCAGGAGGAATATAATCTTCCAAAATTGGAGAAACAATATAAGACAGCATTATTGCTCTAGACATGCCAAACCCTTCATACAAATTTTCACCTTCCAGAAGTAGTAGGTGGCAGATCCAGAGGCCAAAGCCAAGGACATGTCAGCTCTGGTGGGTAAAGCCATGGCCACCTGAGCACATATTTTGTTCCAGAGGCCATGGCAGAATTTGACAGCACTCATTTTTGGTACTAGTTAGTGCAAGCCTTGCTGGCTACAAGAAGCTTCACTTCAAGTCTCTCTTTGTGGCAGTTTCCAGTTCTGCAGCGGAACAGGGTTCAGAACGGTTCCTTAACTAGTTGACACTATTGAAGGCACTTCTAGAAACATATTAATAATGTATACACATTACAAATACATTTGGCATGTCTGACTTTAGGGAGGGAGGAAATATTGGTTAGAGGTGCCTGAGCGGTAATGAACTTATTGTTTTGTGTTACTAAGTCCTGTTGTAGTTCCAGAATTCATTCTCTACATAGTCTTGAGTAGTCTAAAGAAGTCCCTCTGTACTTCATTTCCTTATGGCATTTTTCTTCTTTATCATCTCTGTAAGACCACTGTCTGTGTGTCTTCTTCCAAGCAGTAGCAGTCATTTGTTCAGTAGACTTACATCAATACTTACATTTTTTCAGTAGACTGGCATCAATATCTCAGCTGAGAATTATTCTGTTGATTTTGGCTTTGAAGTTTTGTGGCTGAAGATAGCTTAATCCATGTCTTTAGATGGGAAGAAAACAGCAGAAAAGTCTTCATTTCAAAGACTGTGTCTATTGAAAAACTCAGTGCAAGATGAATGGAAATGAGTAATAGGAGAGGCTGCAGAATAGGTGACACATTGAAATTATATCATTTTCTCTTTCCACTTCTCACCACATTTGGATTAGCCCTCTAACTAAGCTCTACTATATATTTTCATTTATTTTTATTGATTATATATGTATATTTGTTCATTTATTTATTTATTTATATAAAAGAAACATTACAGTTTTACAGTTTTAAAAGTATGTGTGTATATAAAAACAACCCATTTGGCAGCAGGAACAAAAGAGATGCACATTAACCCTGTGGATCCAAAGGACTTTGGGGAATGGGCTCCCTGCCTGTGAAGGACAGGTGAGAGTAGCAGGGATTCAAAAGAATGTGGGGGAGAAAAGACAGGGATGCAAGGAGAGGAAACAGGAGACCAGAAAGAGGGGACTCCAGGCTGAAAGCAGCCTTCACACTTAATTAACAGGATCTGCTTTAGGGGGAACAGAACGACGTACTCCCCCTCCCCCCGCCCTTTGCAACTGCAACATCAGAAACTCCAGTACACAGAAAGGACGTAAACCAGCAAAATCTGATGTTTTAAACATTTGCCATTACAAAAAAAGGTTAAAAGGCTTTCTGAAAATGACACCGCATGTAAGGAAAGAGGGAGATCAGACAATGTCTGTCCAGAGCCCAGATCTTTGTCTGGCATTTCTCTGTGGTACCATAGTGCAGCCAGGAATTACCTCTAATAACAGGCTTTGAAGCAATAGGTATTTTATTCCTTGGGGGAAGCAGCTCTGAATCTCTCTGAGTCTAGTAAGCAAACAGATCTTTTTCCAGGCCTCCCAGCCAGAGTCAGAATGTAGTCTATCCATCCCAAATTGAGACTTTGTTTTTTGATAGTTTCTCAGAATCTATTTTGGAACACAGCTTCCCTAATATTTGGTTTTGCCTTTTTTTTTGGTAATAACATCTAATCAGCACATGAAGAAGGCAAGTAAATCTGTCTATTGCATACAAATCAATCACCTCTAAAGATCCAAAGACCACAAGGTATTTTTTAATTTGGGGTACTGCCTTACAAAACAAATCCCAAAATGATTATGCATCAAACATCATGTCAGACACATCACATCGTTATCGTGGGAGCCATTGTTAGCAAGCTGAAATCATGTATCACTTTTCAGTCTAAACGGGGGGGAGTATCAAATGAACAGCCAGAAAGAAAACTTGCCAGTTTTGCCCAGAAAGCCATTGTTCTTTGCTCACTAAATAAGGCTAGGTGATTAGCTTTCAAAGGGATGGGCTCCCACAGTGTTAAAAAAATCAAACACTATCTAGTTCCTTCAATGCCATAAAATCACTGTACAGACTGAAAAGAGGAGTCTGCTATAACTTCTTTCTGTCACATGTTAATAATATGTTTTCTAACCTCAAGGACTAGGAATGTGTAGGAACTTTAGCTGTTTCTTTCTCAGGTATGTGCCTCAGTGCAGATGCTTTTGCAGAATGTCAGTTTTAGTGCTCTTGTGATATCTTCTTGCTTTTATCAAGCAAGATGTTCATGGTTCTGTGGACCACTTGTGTTCAACAACAGTTACTGCAGTGAGATGGTGGAAAGGTTTATGAGCAGCATTTTGATCAGGAATAACATGCCTGTTTTTCAGGACAGAACCTGAGCAGATGGTACCTCTTACATTGTTTCATGTATGCTCCCCTTCAGAGAGGTCTTTTTCAACATTTCTTAGAAGTAAAATTTCATAATTAACTGTGTGTAAATTGATGTATTCTGAAAAGGCATGTATATGTATTGCATAACGCACAGCATATCAGAGACATCGACAGTGGCAAGGATCCTGCAATAAGCAACATGTTTTCTCCGACAGTTTAGAAACAGTAACTTGTAAAACTAGCGCTAATTCTGTTTCCAAATAAAGACGCGTCAGGAAAACTTTTTATCCAGTCCACCACATCATTATTTCAGATCTCCAAAGCTCACAACTCCATCATTTAGTAGTGGTGCAGCACAGCTTTTGTGGGAAAGAGAAGGCTTAGAGTGAATTGCTAGCTAGGAAGGACCTAATGTGGAGGTGTAGGAACCTGTGTCACCTCAGGCAGTTGAAAGTCCTTTGCCTTTGTTAGCAAATTTATACTTGTGAGTTACAGTGACAAATGAGTCAGCTGTCTTTTACTTTTAATCACACTCAGGAACAGTGACATATCCAGCACTTGTGACCAAATCGCAGGCACTGATTTATCTGTCATACAGAGTCCCATAATCCCAGAATCAGTAAGCTTAGAGAAGACCTCTGAGGTCATTGAACCCAATCTTTGAACACTGCCAAGTCAAACAGACCAAGACACTGAGTGCCACATCCAGTCTTTCCTTAAACACCTCCAGGGACAGTGACTCCCCCACATCCCCAGGCAGCCCATTCCAGTGCCCAGTCACCCATTCTGTGAAGAAATTCCTCCTAACGTCCAACCTGAACCTCCCCTGGTTCACGTTGAGACTGTGTCCTCAGATCCTGTCTCTTGCTACCAGCAGAAGAACCTGACCCCCACCTGGCTACAGCTTCTTCCAGGCAGTTGTAGAGAGTGATAAGATCACCGTTGAGCCTCCTTTTCTCCAGGTCAAACTGCCTGCTCCATCAGTTGTTCCTCATAGGGCTTTACCCTCTAGACTTACCTCTTTTTACCTTCAGCAAAGAGAGGTATCTTTTGACTCAAAAGCAAGGACACAAAATGAGAAATAAATAATTTTTAGTAAGGAACAGACACTGATCGATACAGCAGTGGCAAAATTTATTCTAGTTCAGCACCTGCAGAAGACAAAATAAAAAGAATCTGATAACCTGTGTGTTCTCTCTCTTTGCAGACCTGAGGGTGAGAAAGATGTTGCTGCCTTTATCTCTGGTAAATAGATTTACAAGTGCCAGAGTTATCTCCATGCTTACATCATACTGTCAGACCTCTAGGTCTCTGTGATTAAAAGGGCAGTCTTGTGTATGGCCCAAAAATATTACTTCTATGTTGAGATTGTGCAAGAGGCACAGGAAAGTGTTCTGTGGTTCTTGTCATTCCTGATATTAAGCTAAATGATCTGTTGGTGCCTTCCTAGTCAAAAAAATACTTCTCCTAAATACTAGTAGAATGTTATTATGGTAATTTTAAGACCTAGGAGACGTGACACAAACATAAAACAACCTTTGCAAGTTCTCCCAGAAAGACTAAAATATAGCAAGAATCTAAACAACAGGTTCAGAGCTAAGAGATTAACAGATTAACCGTCTTCTTGTTAGCCGTGATGGGCAACTCCAGTCCTTTACTGTTGTGAAAACTGCATCTCAAAGGCTCCTGTGAAGCAAATGAATCCAGGTACAGTTGTGCAGGGGAATGCATCTTATATTCCCATAACAGCCTCAGAAATTCCATTATGTTTATAGTCACTGCAATAGTTTCTTAAACTCACTTCTGAACTGTATTTCAATCTGTTTGTTTATTTGATGTCTGGACAAGAGCTTTGATACAAGTGTTTGTTTTATTTAGCACCTGCACTGAAACATTAGTTATGTTGCACTGAAGTGTTCCACATGTTTCTCTTATCTCAGACTAGTTAAGCGAGAGCATTCGCACATTTCCTTAATCCCAGGCATCATAAATCCTTTACAAGATTTCTGTTTCATTGTCCTTCTCTCAGGGGCTTAGCAAAAACAGTCAGCATGCATAATCCTTCTCTCCCAAGAGCCCACATGGCTTATAATAAACCTCATTTTTGTCTTGTTCTGGAGGGTTTTGTAGTGTTGCAGATTATAAAGCTGAGGAGATGTGGTAGAGAAGAGTGGAAGTATTCTGCCAAATGGCAGCAAGGACTGATAGCAGCCTCTTGCCCAGGAGCCCATGCTGCACTAGTATTACACACAGAAATAGCTTTCTACATTTTTGAAGACTGGAACTCAGGTACATCAGTTGAAACTATTGTCACAGCAAGAATTTTAATTTGTTTTATAACACCAGTTAACATTAATAAAACAGTGTTTCTTTAACAAAATAAAAACTCTGGCCAAAGTTCCTTATTTCTTAATTGAGCAAACCTTTCAGGTGTGACTGTGTGCATTTACAGAGTTCCACCTGCTCACCATGTCTACAACATTCCTTTAACTGGGTTTTAACAGTGAAATATGCCAATAGAAAAATGCAAGAGTAAAAGTGACTAGTCAGCAAGACTTTTTTTCAGTAGCTTGCTTCTATGCGTAAGTAAATATATTTAGAAGGAACTCCACCAGTAAGAGGTTTGTCCTGGTGTCCTCTTGTTCACTGACTGAGAAAGCACCTTTTCAGTGTTCCACTCTGACATGAATTCCTGTAATAGTATTTAGGTATACTTGTGCGTTGATACTCTTCTAACTTTTTAAGGCTGAGACATGTAAGCATGTCCAGTAAAAAAATAACCTAGATTGTTTCTCACAATTATTTGCTTGTTAGGGGCACTCGTACATCACTAGAAGGCATGGGCTTTTCTTCAAGGTTTCCCAAAGGTTGCTATCACTTTTTTTCTTTTAACCTGGCAAAATCTTTAAGCCAAAACCTGCTGACAAAATGTGAGCTTTGATGAAGTCAGTGAGACTTTAGATAGTAATTTCATTATAGCCAAGCCCTTGATTTACTGGTCTAGGCAGCCACTCAGCCATGTTCAGGCTCGTATAGGCTGCTCATATTAATCATTTTATGGATCAAATAGTTTTACCTTTGTAAACTACATTAGCACAAGAACTCATACCACTTAGAGACACTCCACTTTCAGAAAATGCTTTTGTGAAGGTGTTAAAAAAGGAGGAAGCTCAGCTTCCACTGAGAGCTGTGATCTCTTATTGCTGCACTGTACTTGCTTGTCATGCCTTGCTCTATGCCTGTGTCTGAGCATTTAGAAATTCAGCTTACTTCACATTTAAAGTTTTGGTGAAGTGCCTCCTATATGTCATCTTAAAACTGCCTTTTTTTTGCATAATGCAGCAAATAAACTAGCTCCAAACCATACCTGCTTCCAAAGCAGTGATGCCAATGCTTAGCAGTAAAATAAAGCGGCTGTACAATTTCTAAAGCACACACTGATGGTGTCTTTGGCTAAGTGGAAAGGAAAATTTCTTAATGCCTTGAATATTTCTACTAAATAAAGACACTTTAATAGTTAAACAGTTTTGCAAAGCCTCTGTGGCAATCAGTGGCCAATATCTATGAAACATCCTCAGTACAAGTATCAGGAAACGCGGGTATGTCCTGTTGGTCTCCTTGTCTTAGGAGCAGCAACAGTTGCCTTAAAGCGAACCTTTTGAAGTTAACTAGAGCAAGCACCTACTGTATAGCATCAGTGCAGACCTGTAGTGATACTCAAGACACAGTTATTCCAGTATTTTAAAATGGTATGGGGAAAAGTACCTGATCCATGCACACAGATTCTATAGGAATAGCACAACATACAGTGTAAAGCAAATTATTTTGCGCAGGAATTATTTTTGTGCCAATTTCCACCTAAACCATCCCAGTATATAACCTTCCCTACTATGCAAAGATCTATAGAGTGTCCATCTATGGCACCTGATTCTTTTGACTATGGCTTGCTCTACCCAAGGCTGATGCAAGATGACTCAGAGAAAAGTGGAACATTTTTGAGTGTCCCTTGAAACACTTGGGTTTTCTCTCCTGTTCTATACTTCTGAGGTAAGGAAATGCAACAGATAGGAACACCTAACTAAGGCTTAAGTTAACTTGCTTGTTATTCTTTCTCTATGAGTGGATTGGTCTACTGAGAGTTGACTTCTCTCATCCCCACGCTGACATTGCTGGGAAAGCATTTACAGATGCAAAGAGCAGAGGGTTAGTCTCCTGTCTTTCTTTTTAGTTTTTTAGTTTGACATTGACAGTGGGGAGCTGACGGATAATGCAGAACAGTAATTCTCTCAAAGTAGATACTCAGATAATGGCATAAGGGTGAAGGCTGGGACACACCCTTCATTTTTCCCCCTCTGTTGTATATTGTTAAAAATAACCAACATTTGCAATGCAGACTGGGTGTTTAAATGGTATTTGTCATAATAAACACAGATGTGGCAGGGCTTTTTCACCCTTATGCTCTGCCTGCAGGAACTTGCATAGGATTTGCAAGTGGTGGAGGTTTTTTTCTTCCTTTAAACTTCAAAACCAAGGCAAATACCCATGTGTCACTTGGCCTATTTAACTATTTCAGAGCTTCACTGCATATTGAGGGTATGGAAGAGAGATTTCTGCTGTATGGGGTCTTAGGCAAAACCTGAGTTCAGGAAGTCTGGAGGGTATGTTTGCCAGTAAATCACAGGTAACCAGAAAGGAAGAAAATTTTTGGTCCATGAGCTTGCTGTTCAGTTTTGGCACTTCTAAAAGCGTAATGTTGGTATTCAGTCTGTGCCAGCAATGCTGAAGCTTAAAGCAATTTGCCCTAGCTGATCCGTGTACCATGTATGTACTTCCTAACTAGCACTAGCTTCCAGAAGATCTTCTTCTAGTACCTGTCCCATTGAGTTGAATGTTTCTGCCTCACTGATGCTTACAAAGTATGGGGAATATCTGAGTGTTTAAGAATCACTTGTGTTCTTCTTTAACTAGCATCTTCTGCTTCTCCCTCTGGTGTATTTCCAGTAGTTTCTAAAGGAATCTTATTTTCCTGAGATGCATGAGTTTTCATGATTTCGTTATGGATGTGCTGATCTGCAAAACAACTTCACAGAAGTAGCCATTAACTGGTGAGGATAGAAAGACATACAGGGAAAAGGAGAATGAGATAATGGTAACTGTGATGTGCCAGAGAGCTTTCCCTTCTAGTCCTCAAGAGCAGTCTCATCTCAGAATTTTGCTCTCATGATTACTATTGTGCTATGTATTATTTTGCTCATAAAGTTGCCCTCCCCATAAAACCAAGATACTTTCTCAATTCAATGGAATGGTGAATTTCACAGAGTGCTGGTCTGTTAAGTACAGTAATGTTATTACACTCTACATGTCTTCATCTTGCTCCCCATTAATTTCACAGGATGCCAACCTCTGGAACAGGGCAAGAAGAAATTAATATCTTTGTTTCTGCAGAACTGGGGTTCTGTTGATGCATTGTTTTTCAAAGCTGGCTCTCTTTCAGCTTCAGTATTAAGACATGGCACACGTTCATTTTGTTACCCTTTCTTCTTTGTTGCTGTTATGTGGAGATTATTATTCAGTTACAACAGCTCAGAAAACTACTAATTCGATAGGCCTAAAAAGGTGTAAACATATTCTAAAGTCAACTTCACATAGTCAGAGGTAATTGTTTGTAAGTGTAAAGCAGTTTTATTTTGAAACTTCCTAACAGCTATGAAATAATATTGTCTGCATCCAAGAGATATGGTAAGAAATTAAACTAACATGGGAGATTCCATACAAGAAAAAGGGAAAGTTGATTTCAATGCAGACTGGGAATGGAATATTCTGTGAAACAAGTTGCTATAGGACAATATGGCTGCTAAAAATTTAAGCAAGTTGGAAAAACAGGTAGGCAAACGTGTATGAGAAATCCACCAAGGTATATAAAATACAAAGGTACTACCTTTGACTCAGAAATTACCTTAACAATTCATGGGAGATGGAATAATTATTTAGGGGATATATCACAACGTGTTTGCTCTTATAATTCATTCCTTTCCCAGAATTTGTGTTTGGTCCTTATCAGATGCTATGATGGGTGGATATTTTTATTTGGTCAAAGATTGCTACTCCCATGAGTCTGTTTAGCAGCAAATGAACAGGAGTAGGGACAGCTACAAGTCCTCATGAGTATCAACAGTATCAGTCTTCATTAGTATATGAGTATCTGTCTTGAGCATCAACAGAATACTGTCACAGTTTCTCACTGCCATCTGCTTGGAGCTTTTGCTCTCATTCAATAGCCAGCTATATGTTTTTAAGATAAGAATCAAATGCATTTCAGGTTTATAGACCTGAAGGTCTCTGTAAAATATCTCCTATCTAACTGATGTTGAAACTCTGTAAATCCCCAAATTCCAAGGTTTCTCCCTCAAAAGAACAAAAAGGACTGCTGCAGTCCTGCGTGATAATCCATAGGATGACTAGATCTTTCCCAACCAAAATGAGACTACCACCACAGAGCCACTGCTCTTTAGGTCATTAGCAATTCAGTGTCTGCGTGCAGCTGACGCGGGTGAACATTTCTGACCACTCATGGAAACTAGGCTGGTCTACTTCCCTCTCACAAAATTTCAGTCATTTCCCAGAAGCTCACAGCAACGTCCCAGCTCTAGTTACAGGAGAAAGGGCATAGATACAGAAATCAGATCCTACATTTCATTTTCACTGTTAGTCTGACAGAAATCTGTCTTTCAGAGCAGGACATCATTGCTGCTGCAGAAGAATTACACTTCAGCTAAGTTCTCACCAGATTTGACAAGAATTGTATTTCAGTTTATTCTTTGAATACGAAAGATTGTGGCTTTGATTTTTTTACTTAGACATACAGTAATTTTCTTTATTAAAAGAAAATATATAGAGAAACCCAAAAGGTTTCCTGTAGTCTGATAATAGAGAAAGTCTTTGCAGTCTTGGCAAAACAGACCTTTGACATTCTGCTCTGATCTCCTTGTAATCCTCTCAAATTTTTTGATGTTTATCAGTACACCAGAGTGTGCTGTGCTAAGAAAAACTATGTCTGGTTCTCCTTCACAGAGGCTGAGGATGGGGTCAGAAAACATGAGGATGATCAAGTTAAAAGAATGGCTTGTTCTTCAGTTCTTGCTGGTGTACTCTGCTAAGGCTGATGCTGGCATGCCCACTCTGAGCAATTAAAGCACTGACTGTAGCCCAGGTAAGAAATCTGCCTATATCAGTCAGCCTGCCTGTAAAATTCTTCCCAGGTGACCCACACCCAGCTAAGCAGTCCCTGCCATGGGCTCAGCAACCTGAGTCAGGAGAGAGCCCACACAATAGAGGTGGGGTCAGAATCCTACATCCTGATGCACCCAGGGTTTCACAGCATTTAGAACTGATCTCCTGTGTGGCTGACTCTCCAATTGTCTGCATGGCTGGTTTTATTCTTCTGCTTTACTCCTCTGTATCTTAGATGCAGGTGCATGGTGTTTAAGCTCACAATTGCCTTTGCAAAAAAGAGCTCTTGGCTGGCAGCACTAGCACTTTTCAAGAGAACTGCTACTTTATGACGTGCAACACAAACCCTTACAATGAAATGGATTTGGAAACATGCTAGCCTTTCATCACAGAGGTCTAAAATGTAAAGTTGCTTTCATTACTAGAATTGCAATACTGTATGGTAAGCACAAGAACATGAGGAATCACAGAGTCTACATTGATATAATCAGCACTTCTTTGTAAACAAATGGTCTTGAATGTGCATAGGATTTCTTCAGGATTTCTTTTGTCCAAAGTTAAGGTATAGTGTTTGTTAAATGGGTTTAATAGACTTTTTTTAAACCTAAATATTTTGCTACCTTGCTACAGCTTTTGTTTTTATTTGCATTCAAGTGTTTTGTACACATTACTTGGTGTGCAAAGGAAATATTGGGGGGGGGGGGGTACTATGTTTATTATTTACTTGGAAAAAAAGTGGCTTTTCGCTTGCCTGGAGTTTGCTTTGGAAATTTTAAATAGTCTAGAACTAGAAGTTACAGAGTAGTAAGAATGAAGGTACTGCATTTTATGGATGTCTTCAATCTACAGGCTGTCTTGGTAGGTGGCAGAAACTAACATGAAGAAGAGGCACAGAGGATTCATAAGGCTGTTTTAGCTTCATGGCTTTTATGCCAAAAAAATTGTAAGAATCTCAGACACAACAACTATTCAGTTTCCCTTTCAAACAGGTGTTTGCTCTACTGTTCCCCTGATCTCTGCACTTTGTCATTGAAACCATGCCACAGGTTATGCAATCACAACATATGAAACGCAATGTGCTACCTCACTCTCATCTAGGAGAAATTACTATTATCAGATGTTGACAGCTTGCAGAACTTTATAAGATAAAGTAAGTTTCAGCAATAATGGGGTAATGTTAATCTGCTTAACTCCTAAAGAACTCTTTGGGGGAGAATTTTTTCCCTCAGAGTTTTAATAATGTGTCTGCATTACCATGTGAAAGCTGTGGTACTCAAGTTGGGGGACCAGGATTATTGAACACATACTGTGTCTGGAAATTATTCTTTCTAACTTTCCAATGATTATAATGGCCATAAGTTAAGCTGATCCATTACACTTAATTCTTTGTTTTGGAAGAGGCTCCCCAGCAAACTGGTTGAGTCACTATCCCTGGTATGGATCAGCTGACAGATCAGTTTGATCTCCAGCCCCCAAGGAGTCAGCAGCCTTGCTGCTGTGGTCAGGAGAGGTGAGTGGGTGTGAGTGCAAATCACCAGGAGCAGGGCTGAGATTGCACATTTCACATGAGCTTTCTTATGATACTCCACGTGGTCACAGGGAGACAGGGTCCATGTCTGATGGCACTTTTGCCCTAAGCCCTGGCACTCCCAATTGTTTCTGTTACCATTACAGACAGTAATAGACCCTTGTGCATGGCTTGATGCGGGAGCCCTAAGCCCTGCTGACGCAGATGGCCAGCTCCAGTGACAGATCTTCAGATAGTGCATCGCTGCAAGTGAGCAGGTGCTGCCTAAAGCCAAGGACACATAAAAGGAAAGAAAGTTTATCCTGTCAGAAGCCCTCTCATTAATCATCTTCAAATGCCATACAGATCAGATGTATTTCTCCCCTTTAACAAGCTTATACAAGCAGGCTTGTTTGGCTGTAGTGCAAGCCACTAGGAACCCACTGTAGAGTGTTTAATTTTTTAAGTTTTCTCCTTTCCAAGGGTGTTGAAAGGTCCCATTTGTGGGTAACACTGCCTGTATTGTTCACCCTCCAGAAAGCCCTGCGTCTGTCAGCCTCTGGAGAGCTTATTTTGTTCCTCCCCCCTCCCTCCTGCCCTCTGTGGTCACCTGCAACAGAGGACAGCAAACAGCAGCCTAAGCTCGCCTACCTTCCTTTCTTACCTCCACAAAGTAACTTGTCACAGCCATGAGAAAGGTTTCTATTTAAAAACAAAGAGCTGTGACCACAGAACTGTGACTAATATTGGAATTTAGCAAGAAGTCAGCTCTTGTTTCAAGAGGTTGTGTTGCAAGTTTGGGAACATTTGCTACTAAAGCTCTTGATGAATGACTCCAGGAAGAGGGGTTAGTTTTTCTGATTTCTTCTTCTCTTTCAATGCCTGTTTTGCACAGATGATAATGAGGAGTGTCAGGCAAGCATGTAGCAAACTGTTTTCTCTCTCTTGACAGAGAAAAGCTATCATTATGTCAGTCTGACGCTGAGAACCTGCTGGACTTGGACAATAAATAGATTTAAGGAGAAAAGCATTAAAAAAAAAAAAAGGACCAAGCATTATAAATCACTTTGCTTTTTCAAGTCTGAGTTGTTCAGAACAACACATAGGTGTTTTTCATCCTACTGCATTCATTTTTTTCTGCCTCCACCAATTACAGTTTAATTCACATTGAAATATATTTTAAAAGAAAAGCTTTAAAGGAGTCTCTGAGATATTTTTGTCTTTTGAATTCTTATATTTATGAAAATACTGACAGTATAAAAACAACTTACAGACTCTGATTACAGGTAGAAGTGTCTGCCCAGATCCAACTCAGGTATAGACAAAGGTGTCTCCTCAGGTTCTCAATACCAACATATCTCCTTTGCTGTGTCTGCTGCTACCTCTGAGTTTGACAAGCCGCACAGCAGTGTCTCCTGTAGAAGCTGAAATGCAAACATATTTCCTTCAGTTTTTCTGGGAAATAACTACCTTTCTTTTATTTTGGAACAGAATTTTTTGCTAGTTCCTGTTACAAGGAGCAGTGGCTTTTTAGTTTTTTTTCCCCCTCATCTTGCAATCTCCTTTTCTATCTCATTCATGCAAACAGATGATGTGAGTACTGCACTTTACACAGAGCTGTGTAGTTTTGGCCAACAGATTGTGCAATGACCATTGCAGCTACAGAAGACAAAAATTATAACAAATTCCCTCTTCTCTTTTTCAATCCTTGGGTTGCTTGTATCCCAGCAGGGCATAAGGATGTCTTTTCCTGAGGGAAATCCTCATCTGCCTCTCCTTCCCTCTGCTCTGTTCTCC
This sequence comes from Corvus cornix cornix, assembly GCF_000738735.6. Classification (NCBI taxonomy): domain Eukaryota; kingdom Metazoa; phylum Chordata; class Aves; order Passeriformes; family Corvidae; genus Corvus; species Corvus cornix. The sequence continues at coordinate 64,268,095 of NC_046357.1, forward strand.
CTGTTAGCCAAGGGATAATTGCTGCAGAGGGGAAAGACACTTTCAGCCTTTCCTGTTCTGCTCTTCTGTACGCTGTTTTAGGTGGCGTGTCCTTGCTCTGTTTTGCTTACAGATGTGCTGATTCCCTGGAAATTGTGTTGAAGGCATCAAGCTACACTAGGAGATCAGCTTTCCTCTGTTTCAAAGCCTTGTGTACTCTAATCTTGTTAATAATGACAGACGTACCCTTTCAAGCAGGCCTAGTGTCCACGCTTCAGTTACTAATCACAAAAGAGGATCTTGTACAAGAATTTACCAAATTAACACTTATTTCATCTGGTTCACAATTCCCAGGTTGACTTTGTTGGAGTTCTGGTTTCAGCATTAAGATGAAATCAAAAATACTCAGTCTGCAGTGCATCTCAAAATGTACTTTGCAGAAAGTGCAGATGATTGCTTCACCACTCCCACCATTCACCTCAGTGTTTATTATTGTAGCAGGCTGCTCAAAGACACAGCCCCTGCTGTGCTGAGATGGCCAGCATCCTGCTGCCCTCAGATCAAGGGTGGCCAGCTCTGGGACATAGTTCAGTGGTAGAGAGAGGCTGGCATCACGAACAATTTCAGGACATACAGCAATGTAATGTTGATGTAGCTGTTGACGCAGGTTGTTATTTCAGGACACATAGCCATACCAAATGAGCATATCACACAATGTCTATGTATTCACACATACATGCTTTTTATTTCTCTCATGGCTCCCTAGGAAATCTCTGTTAGAGTTTTAAAAGTATATGGGTAAAATGTGATTATTCATTCTTTTCAGTGCTATAGAAATCTGCAAAACCACTTGCTTACCATACTATCTGTATTCTCATTTGAGCAAAAATGCCAGGTCAGACAACTTCTTGTAGAATTACTGCATTTTTTGGAAGAAGATTTGTGCAGATGCCATGCCCTGAGGCATGACACGTCACACAACAGCACACCAGTGAATTCTGTGAGACACAAACTACTCAGAAAGGGAATGGCACCGTGTCAAGCTGCCAGCGTCTGAACAGTACCAGGCCACTGGTGTTCGGGTTACCAGTATGGAATGGTCAAGTTTTAAATTCCATGTTGATTTTAAAGCTCACACATTTCTCTGTCACACCAAAACACTGCAGTTGAGACTCCTTCTGTGTTGCTGACATGGTGTTGAAGCCCGCTGCCACAGCCTTGGTTTACATTTATCTTCAAAGCACAGGGTTGCTGATGTGATGCCAGCAAATCATCTTTTGACACTGCAAATGGAAGTTTTGTGGGCTTATGTCTGGAAAATGCACCAGATATGGTACCATTCACATCAAGGAAATTTCTCACTGGACTCCCCACTAGAAGCACTCTCAGTGCATACCCTAGCTAAACCCTTGTATCTTTGACTGCAGTGATTTACACCCACCTTTCCCTAGAGTATATAATTCTCTCTCTCCAAAATGTTCATCTTGTTAATACCAATGTAAGCCTGGATGATAATTTATTTGAGTCATAGAAATAATTCATTTAGACCTTAATGTGATTTTTCTATCAAGCCATGAAATCTGATTTTTTTTTCCCGTCACCATGTCCAACTGATTGAATGTGTTTTCTGTCTTTGTGATTTACACTGTAGCTAATTGTAGCATGAACAGGTTAGTTTCTCAGAAATAACTAACAGGTGTACAATTATGTGCACTCACATTACTGCCATCCGGGTGATTTCACACTCCATATCCAAATGCAGCAGCTTATTTTTCTTTTTTTGGCAATTGGTTGAAAACTAACTCAAGGCGGAATGTGCCCTGCTGGAAATCAAGCTGCAAGCATGATACTTCACTGTGGTCCTAACACAATGCTTGCTTCATTTTGTAAAGCACCATAAAAAGTTGTCAGTCAGGTGAGTTCATTATCTGTGTATCCCACAAAGCATATTATAAAGACAGATCACTTTCTATGCAATTATTTGGAATCATATCAGTGATGATGCTCCAGGCAATTTTCTATATTCTCTAGAAGAACACGGAGTGCACAAGATGTTAATGATGTGACATTTAGAGATTCATGAATAAGAGCCAATAATTTCTTTAATAGATTTTATAGAACATAATTTAGTAGCTGGTTTTCAATTGCTGTTGCTATTATACAAATTATATTATATATATTAGATATGAAAATGGAAGGCTTCTGTTTACTTTTGCTCTTAGCAAAACCAGCTCCCTAAATTGAAGCAGTTTTTCCAAATAGTTCATTCCTGAAGTCCTTGTCCTAGCTGCTTCTCTTTGCAGAGCTGTAGGATAGGCCATTGTGTGCTTGAGCACCAAGTAACAGAGGCAGTTTGACCTCTGAAGTGGACGAAGTTGTGATGATAAGGCCTGCACAGACTGGAAAACTAATCATTTTAGGCAAAGGGTTTGCTTACATTTTTACTGTTTGTGACATATCTTTGGCTATCTCTTTTCTTTAAAGCCAGTTGACTCATCTGTGTTTCTTGATGCTGAACACTCACTGGAACAGGAACTAGAAGCCTTCTTGCCATCTTGTGTTTTCCTTAAGCATGCTAATGTCATAACCTTTTGAAACGCCTTTAAGGTAAAGGCTTCCATGTACATTTGCCTAGCATTGAAGAAAATTTTGTCATGTGGAAAAGCTCTTTGCTCTGTTGTCCTAACCAGAAGTGCACAACGTGGTGTCTGAGCATTAAACTCTCCCTTACTTCAGTTGTGTCCCTGACTTCTCTTCTGTTGGAAAGCTAGCTCCAAAAATTCCAGACTCTACTACCGCTGGTACGTGCTGATAGGAGAAACACAAAACTAGTGTAAGTTAAAACTGTGCCTGAAACACATTACAAAAAGATACCTGGTAGCCAGTATAAATTCAGAAGCTGTTAGGATTTATGTAATTTATATTTTTTATTAAACAAATTTCCAAGTGACTTTAACTGAGAAAAAGGAACTATCAGAGGTCATGAAGTAATTTAAGGGAGGTTAAGAATCTACAGGAGATATATGCAACTGGGTCTTCAGTTTGTACACTGTGGGATCAATCAGCATTTTATAACACACTGGCTGCATGTGAGATGGGCAAGAAGGCCAAAACAGAACAAAATGCACAAATGAGGCGACTTTAAAAAGTCAGAGAAACTGAGGGCAAAGACCTCTTTCCAAAACCAAGAATCTGTAGCATTCTTTATAAAGCCTACAATTTGTGTATATAATGAATGATTCTGTACACTTCAATCTTACAGGCTTCATAAAGAACAAAGAGGAGCCAAAATACTGTGAGGCCTTCAAGAACAAGCTTAAATTGTGTGGCGGCCCTCCAGAGGTTTTGATCTGCAATAATTGATCATAATAGGCCTTGCAAAAAGGCCAAGTGCATGATGCATCTGTCCAGCATTTTGCACATCATTCAGGAAGGGTTTTCAAAACAAGATGCTCTAGTATGATCCCTGGAATGAGTTTCCCCCTTTGAGTGCTGCAGATCTCCTTTAGAGGACAAATCCCTTCAAACTGCTGACCCGCTTTGCACATTGACCAAGGGAGTGGGTGCTGGGCAGTGCTCCACCCAGGGCTGACTTAGGCAGGCTGGCCAGGTGGGCTGCTTTGGGGCAGCCATGCCTGAAAGGATGCATCACAAGGCAGCTGGATAGTCACCACAATGAAAAAAACTAATATTTCTTTCAGGTGAGTAATCTGGTAACCTACTCTCTCCATTAAACTTCCTGTTTTCTTCAAGACAGTCAGAGACCTTTCTGTGCACCAGCAAGTACAGAATTCCTTTCCCCTTTCTTCCCTCAGGTCTTCACTCAGCACTAATGCAAAGCTGAGTTTTCAGTCTGTGACAGTCTGGATATCAAGGCATGGGAAGGGCTGTTTGTCCTGTTATTCCACTGTTCTCTAGTGTCTGGTCAGGTTTCAGGCAGGGCCATGTATCTGCAGCAAGGAGATTTAAATGACTTTCAGCCAGTCACGAAGAGACAAGCAATTTTCATCTCTCAAAGAGGGTAACGTGGGGGAACTGTAACTGTTTAATGCACCTTATGAGACACATTTGAAACAGTTTATGTTATCCCAGCTCCCATGTTATGTGCTGCTGGCTAACAGAACCTCCAGTACAATGGTAAGGGAATGCCTGCCAGATTGTCCTGTAAGCTGGTGTACTAAGAGTTGAAGTGACTAAAAAGTACCCACTGTAGGAGTGTGGAACAATAATGAATGTTGTCAACAGTGCTCAGTGTAGACAGAAGTCTACAGGGAAAGTGGAAAAGGTTTGTGTAGCTGGTTTGCCCGTGTGTGTCTACAATTCAGGGCTGAAAAGAGAGTCATCTCATTTTGGAGAGCTCTTGGCAAGGGAAACAGAGGGTCACATGTGCATGGAGTAAAATACACAAAAACAAGCTAATGTAAGGTCCAGAATTTGGCCACTGAGAAAGCAAAAGCATGGGGAAAGCTGCTGAGGTTAGAATGCAAGTTTATGAAGCTGGTCAGTGCATAAAGTCCTCAGAAAGCATCCCTAGGGTGACATTCACACTCTCAACCTCCAACAACCAGTGGCAGGAGAAAGGTGCACAGACTTAAACTGAGAACAAGTTTAGATTAGATATTAGGAAGAAAACCTTTACTGTGATGGTGGTGAGATACTGGAACAGATTGCCCAGAGAAGTTGCAGATGCCCTATTCAAGGCCAGGTTGGTCTGACCAGCCTGGTCTAGTAGGAGGTGGCCCTGCCCACGGTGGGGGGTTGAAACTGGATGGTCTCTAAGGTCCCTTCCTACCCAAGCCATTCTATGATACTATAATTCTATGAAACTTCAGTGGACCATAGTTCTTTGCAAGAGGTTGCCAATACCAGAGATCAGTGAACTCAGAAATGGCCTAATACAGTTAAGTCTCCCTGAGGAGAAGGAGGAAGTAGATGGATTTTATCCCTTACAAACCTGTCTTCTCTGATTATACGAGAGAACTATTCTCCCAGCGGAATTTCTCCCTGGAGAAACACTGCAGAGAAAGGGCTCTCACCCTGAAATAGGATGAGCCATATGTTAAGTTAAACTTGGGAACTGGTAGGGAAGCCTAAAAGCACCAGAAAAATTTTTCTGAAACAAGTTACAGACACTGTAAGGTAAGCAGGAAATTTTAGGCTCTACAATTACGTGTTTTTCAGTCATGGACTGTCTGAACTGGATATGCCTCTTAACAACTGGAGACCGTGACATTTGTAATAATACAGGAACAAAGTATCCACGGTTGTTTTTGCAAGCTGTGAATTCATAGAGTCTCTGTGGCAGAGAAGTGGACCCTAATAATTGGGCAGAACACAACACAGCTCTCAATTAGGTGCAGACCTGTGCTGAGGTGGTCCGACTGTCACAGCTTAGAAGAACTAGAATCAGAGGAGATGGACAAATACATTTCCCATTAAAGGACAAATGCTAAGAGAGAAGGCAAACACCAAATACTTATAAATTGTTTTTGTCAGTCAGGCATACATCCACCAGTGCTTGTTCAACCCCTTGGGAAACAATATTTACCTAGGCCACCATTTGGGTAACCCTTGGTTTCCAAAGGATTTTGATGTTAAGGTGGGTAGTCCCTGTGTTGATTTGAAAGGTCTGCAGAAGTGATACTTTAGTCTGATAGGAAAAAAGTGCTAAATAAGGACAAGTGAAGGCCTGAGTCTTTTTTTTTTAGAAAGATTTTTTGCTGCTGAACTATGGTGGATACTGGGCATCACAGAGCCAGACGGTTGGGAGAGTAGTCATGGGTAAGGTGCATCCCAGTCTGAGGGGCTGTCAATGTATGAGGGAGAAGCAGAATGATATTATCAGGTACCAGAGGATTAGGGAAGCCATTCAAAGGCTTGCTCTAACCCATAAGAAAAAATGGTGAAAGGGCTTAAAGCTGAGAAAAAACAACATGAGTTAGCTTCTGATTCAGAGTGTTACTAAGTACTGTGTTGTCCCAGCTAGGCTGTTTTCAGAACCCCAATCATATTTGGTTGCAGCTTACCCAGATTTGCCTGTAACACACAGCAGTCTGCAAGACAAGTACATCAAAAGTTTGTTTCAGTGAGCGAAATTTGTGCCACTGGTCACAGTACCACTGGACTTGGATCAGGGAGCAACACTGGGCTGCTGATAAGTGCCCAGGGCCGTGATTTGTGAGTTCAGTATTTTTTCACTCTCTGGAGCTAAGCCTTCCCGAGGAGCAGCCACTACAGGCTGGGAGCAAAGAGCAGGGCTGCTGCAGGACTGTCCAAACACTAACAGGTACCTAGAAGGCTATTTCCCTTGAGGCTGTGGTAAAGGATCTCACAGAGGGAGGCTGTGTTTCCCTGAACCTCTTGCTTGAACAGCTTTTCCTTCCAACTCCACAAATTGCAAATCCTGCCTCATTAAGGGGTCACCAAGGTAGAGTAACGACCACAAGGTACTCGTGATACTTTGGAGTAGGCCTCACATTGCTGTAACTGTTTCCATTGCTGGGGGAGCCTTTCAGACCAGGTGTATTTATCAAATTCACTCTCTCTAAATTTATTCTGGTATAGCCTCTCAACTCATTCTACATATTAAAAAGAGATCCAAAAAAAGCATTGGTTATTATTTTTTTAGGCAGAAAATGGTAAGAAAAAACGTCCTGGTCTCAGAAAAATAGGAGGCTTATGTATAAGACAGTCTGTAAAATATCCTGTCACAAGTCAGAAAGCAGACACATGAATACGTGCAGGGAACTGAAACTGAGTTAAGCAGAGCTTGACAATAAGTATAATCACTCATCTTTTAATTCCTTGACTCCTGAATAGCTCTGGTTTTGTGTTTTACTTTGATCTTTAACATATTTTCTGCCATCAGCTTGCTGACCATCCTTTCTCAGGAGCAAACAGAAAATGTCCATACGTAGAGGTTTTTGATGGATATCTAAGATTGTAGGGTGAATAAGTAGTATAGAAAGGCATGGTGTCCAGCAGGAGGAAGGTGAAGGGTGATGGATGGAACAGATTCACCAAATGGTTGTTTGCAAAGAGGAGGTCCTTGGTAATGCCAATAGCAAGGACAACTTGCAAAGACAGCACTGCTTTTCTCAGCCCAGAAACAGGCTTTGGCTCTGAAGAGACAGAGGTGCAGAACTCATGGTATAACCCTATTTGTATGACCCAATGTCTGTTCAGGGACAGAGGACTGGCTTGTGATTGAAATGGAACAGGAAAGCTAGACACCTCTTTTTGGTCATACCACACCTTCCTCCACTGTGTCACGAAAGCTCCAGGATGTGGGGTATCACAGAAAAAACCCTGTGTCTAAATCTACTCCAAGGCCCAAGGACACCCACCATCCACCATATGAGCAAACATCCATGCTTGAACATACAAGTCCCTGCTGAGATAAGGCTTTAAACCAAACTTGGGAGCTTGTTCATACTTTGAAGGATGACCATGGGCAAAACCAGTTTCCCCTCTGCCTGCAGACTGCAAGCACTACCAACAGGAGACACAAGTCTCTGCACACCTGGGTTTCAGGAAAACCTTCCTGAGAGATTGCTGACCAATCCTTGAAAGACTTGTACCTATTCATATTCACTTCAGGAAGGAATTGCAATAGCCTGGGTCTCATGACTAGGCATGAGGCTTTAGAAGCATAATGTGGACACTGTGTGGTACTAGTCACAGGCAGGAATTCATACAGGAAGTCTGTGGGATACAGAAGTCTGTTGATTTGATGTAGCTCATAAGAGCCACTTTCTTTTTCCAATATGGATGTAAAGCTATTTCTTAGCCTGGCTGTTGGTAAAATGAGGATAAAACTTACCTATGACATGTGGCAGTAATAAGACTCAAATAAATGATGCTTTCAAAGTGCTTTGCATTCCTTGAAAGGAACGTGTTGTACAAACACAAAATATTTCATTCAAACTTTATGTAAAGGTTGCATTTATAAATGCTGTACAAGTGGGTAACAAATGATTAACAGATGTTACAGCCATATTACAGAGATTAATGTATTTTAGATGGTTATAAACTATCTATGGAGTTGTTGGACTCTTTAAGGATCTGGAGAAGTAGATTAACCATAGATTAAAATATCAATCATGTGTTAAACTCATTTATAACTTCACCCTTAGTAAAAAATGTGAATTTACTTTCCAAGAGGCTTCATTTGTGGGGAAAAAAGCAGCGGTGAATCAAGCCTATCATTTCACTGCTACATGTAAGATGAGGGGAAGCATTACTCTTTGCTTTAAAAAGCTTCATTTTGTTGCTACAGAAGAATTCATGTAATGGAAACTACACATTTTTAAGCCCCTCTTCCCTTACTCTAAGAAAGGGTAACTTCCCCTCTGGCTGTGGATTAGGCTCTATTCAGTCTTTTCCCACATAACTACTAAAGTGAGTTTGTTATATCATTCTCCTTAAAAATTGATACAGAGCAAAAATCAAGTACGTATAAAAATACAAAACCTAAGCCTCAAATTATTCAAGCCACCCAGGGATCTTACACTAATGAAACTAGTAAATAATGTGGTAGCAAAGCTGCCTTTGTACCAAATTATTCCATTTAATCTCAGTCTTTTTCAGAAGTGCTGCTCCAATTCAACAATTCTTACTTAAACACTTGAACTTTTTACAGCTTATGAGTAGTCAGTTTATAAATTAGTCAGCTTTTATAGCTTATAGTAGACAATAATTACTCCAGCTTTTTAAATTGTTCAGCATTCAGCTTTATCCTCCGGTCCTCTGTTTTTCTATCACTTTTTAAATTTCTAGTTTTTTAGAAGCATTGTTGAGTGCTTAGTGTCATTTATTTGCCACTGCATTAGACCATGGAAGGGTCTACTGCATACAAATTGCCTACTCTGGTGCGAATCCAGAATAAGTCAGTAAAGTTACAGGTGATGTGACACAGCAGCATAGAAAGTATCTATAGGGTGTGACTTCTAAATAACATGTTTTGCCCCTCTTCTGCCTGGTCCTGTTCTTGGGGGTGTGAGTTGTTTCATCATTAATCATTATCACCATGATCAACCTATGGGGATATGCTCAGTCTGGGGTTTAAATCAAATTATCTGCTGTCTTGCCTGGTCTTAAGGGCTTGTGAAGGCTGCACCCTGGTACCCTTTCCAGCATGCCAACATGTACAACATCTCTGGGCTCCTCTATTACTAGCCACCAAGTCTCTAAGTACAGAAAGAAATTGGTTCCTGCTGTGTGTGTTGTAGGAGCAAAGTCATGGATATTTGAGAAAGAAATGAAGGATTATCATGAGCACAGGCAGTGTAAAATGGCCTGCACTAACCAGCAGCTACCCACACCGTTTCATCACAAACACCTCCGCTTCTCCTACCTGTGGTGTGTCAGACACCACCAAATGATAAGAGCTGGTAAATAAGGACCTGTACGTAGCCTGTGGTAAACCAGTTTAACTAGATCCGTTGATCTTCTCTTCAACTTAAATTTGTAATCTGTTAATCCTCCTTCTGTAGTAAACTCCAGTGCAGGGTAGTAAAGCTTAACAGGAAGACCTGCAGACAATGCTGACTGACCCACAGCTGTAGCATGTGACCTTCTGAGAGGGATTGGTGCACACAGTCCTGCTCGGTACTGTAACAATTACGGAATGAAAAGCTTGAGTTAGTTAATTTTTTGAATACTTCTTTTCCAACAATATGAGGCTGCTTTTCTTTTTTTTCTTTTTTTTCTTTTTTTTCTTTTTTTTTTCAAACGTGATTCCTGCATGTTTTCGGTTCCTAGCCTATTGTTTACCTCCCTTTACATATGTGTTTTATTTCATGCTTCTATTAATTGAGGTCTTCCCCCCCTCCCCATTGCCTGCCTTGTGTTTCAGAAGTAAGAAAAGAAACTGTATCAAATCAATAAATTCCAAGCTGAGAGGCCAGCTCCATCTAAGCCCTTAGACCCACTGGGCATTGGCTTGCTGAGTGTAACCTGAAATCTTAAAACACTTTCTAGATGAACATTTAGGTACAAATGAGGGCTGGTTTGTCTCTCAAGTCAACACTTAAAATGAAAAAGCTGATGATGTTTTCATTGAGGTGGAAAGAGTGACAGACAGCCTCTTGACAGCGGATTACAACGAGAAAGAAAACAGAGCTAAAGTTCTGTTTTCACTTTCCACTGCAGAGTGAAGGAGGGAGGTCGGGGGGCTGGGGAGGAGATTGGAAGTGGGGAACTGCATTTTTCCTTGTGTTTTTTTGTTAGGCTCAGTTTCACATATATCACCATGGCTAAATTAAAAGGCCAGTATTCTGCTGATGGATGGGCAGTAGGTTTGCTTGGAACCACAGGAACTCTCAGGATAACATTGGCAATACCCAGGCCAAAGGGAAATTGACAGTATAAGCTGACTGTTAAGCTTCCCTTCCGTGGACTGTAGCCCAATCCATGCAAGCTCTTTCCGTACGCATCTTTCTACAGCAAAATATTTTAGACATCTTTTAGGGCCCAGTCCTCAACAACGTACTTAAAGACAGAGGAGTGGAAATTCACACTGAACTCCCCCGCAAAAGCTAGAAATAGGAAAAAAAAGCCTCATGTATCACAAGAAAAAAAGCAGAGCTAATTATGGGGTACGGATGAGTGCTCTGAGCTGTACTCCACTTGCCAGTAGGAGTAATTCCAACAAAGAATTGGTCTTCTCCAGGTAAAGGCAGCAAACACAAGCCATGACAGAAAACATCCACAATTACAGCATGCTTAAATGAAAGCAAGGGGAAGTTTTCAAGGAACTCACATACTTGGCATGATGGAGGTATACTCCTCATCCCATCAGGTCCAGTCTGTCATCTTTAATGGGAAATTGTAATATCTTGTCATCTCACTGCTGCAGCCCATGTCTCAGAATCAAGCTATCTGTCTGTCCTTCCAGATGTTTTTATTTCCCTTGTTCTGACATAGCAGGCTATTCCTGTAAGTGGAGGCCTCCAACCCTAGCATTTCCAGGAAGAACAACTTTATTGTCTCTGATGATACAAGTATTTCTGGATGCTGGGCCAGTCTGTGTGGGCACAGGGGACCTGGAGGATGAGAAAAAGCAGGTACTCCTTCAGTGACCTTCTGCCCTCTTGCTGCTTGCCTATCTTTGCCCATATGCCTCTGGACAGCAGTAGCAGGAATGGGAAAGTTGGGTGTCTGCCCAGTCAATACATCTGTTTCCAAAGGAAAAATTGCTTGTTACTTTCCAAAAATAAAGTTTTCCTCCTCAGTGTCCTTCAGATTAGGTTCCTCACAATTTGCTCCATCTCCTGAAAAAATACCAACAAACCATCAAAATGAAGCTACCCATTATGTCTGACAAATCTTGGCCAGGTTCATCTCTGCATTCTCATGGCCAGAATAAACACTGCAAAAATCCACCATGCACATGTTCAGCACTGCCTTTCCTTCACCGCACACACTCATGCCTAAGTTTTAAAAAATAAAATTGGAAATAAACAAAGTAAAAGATAACTGAAAGAAATCACACATGCAGTGAATGTGAACCCAGATGGAAATTCTTGACATGTTATAAAATACATTTTATTTTTAAGGAAAAACAAAAAGATAGAAGTAGAGACACTTCTACACTAAATCTGACCCTAGAGTGAAAGGCTCAAACTGTGGCAGAAGTGAATGATATTCCTGCATGGCTTGGCACCAGAGTATCTAGCATGTGAGTCGCTCTCACTGAAATGCAGGAAAGAATTAGTCCCTGAGGCCAGTATGTAGCAAAAATGAGTACCAGATTAGGCCTCTACCTATAGCAAAGCAACAATACAGGGGAGACAGAGCTAGAGGATTTGAAAGACATCAGATCCACGGTGCAACATGGGCAGCAGGACACCAGGGAGTGGTTGTGAGGATGGGATAGCACTGGTGAGCAACAGAAACTAGATTTTGAAAGGAAACTACTAGTACAAGTCAGAGATGCAATAAGTTCCAAATGCAAGTTAGTGAAGATGATTTTTTTCTGTGGATTAGTTGGGGTTTTTTCACTTATGTTGTTTTGTAGTTGTTCAACCTGATCATTTGAATTTCATCATTGGTAAATTATATTATTTTTTGTATGCAGAAGTGCAACCAGCTATTGACAAAGAAAGAGGCAAAATAGAAAGTGAAGATGTAAGTTCAGCAAAAGAAAGAGTAAGAAAAATCAAAAATGCAGAAATCATGTTGAATGTCAAGTGTAAGGGCATCCACATGTATTTATGTGACTTTTTTTCTGACGTTTGCTATGTTACATTACATTTTCCTGGTGGAAAAGATAGACACCTAAAGAACAGAGGAGCCCATCTTAGACTGGTGACAGGAGGGCTGACTAAGAGCAAAAGATGTTTGGACTTACAGATAACTCAGGGATGGCATCTGAGGCTGTTTTGTATCTGCAATGTAAATAATTGCCATGGACAGAACATTTTCCTGAGCCAATTCGGTAGCAGTCAGCAGCATTACAGTAGACATGTTTCTGGCCATGAGAATTTTGAGATCTTTTTCCTTCCTGTTGAGGAGCAACATGAGTAGAAAGAGTATATGCAACCTCACCAAATCAAACCAAGGCTGGGAACCTGTGGCTGACAACATCTGGGAGAAAAATTAATTCATTTTGAAATGTGTTATGAGCTGACTATGTCAACCTGTTAAAGGAAGCATGTCCACAGGCCATCCATTAAAGATGATTTTGCCTGTGGAAGCTGCTTGTAGTGAGATGTTTTCCCCATGGTCTGTGCTGTCCACCTTCAACATGTCGTGCCATGTTACCATATCTACTGCAAAGTGAAGCAAGCAAAGGAGCTCCTCAGCAGGTGTCTTAGTCTCAGGGCCACTCTTCCTTTGTAGATAGATAGGCACTAGATAAGGTAGTCCTTTTGATTGATTTAATCACAAAAGCTAACACGCAAGGGAGATAAAAGACTTCTTCTAGCTCTCTTCTTTACATCTCTCATTATCTGCTTTATACTTTCATGGCTGGAGAAAACATATACCCGCATCCAGGATCTTTGGCACATAACCTTTGGTCTATGATCTTCAGTATTCAATGGTTATTAAACTTTGATCCCAGGCCCTGAACGTATTTTCTGCGTTGCTTTTCAGGAGGACAAGGAGTGAGTCTGGCCATTTCAAAGTACAGTTTCTCAAAAATTAAGAAAATTAAGGAAACAGAACTATCAGGAGTACAAGCAGAGCTATTCCATACCTACACAGTGGTGTATTTCTAAAAGCCCTGAAGTCTAAAGTTAAATGAAATTATGGTGATAATATGGTGGAATACCCCTTGACTTCCAGCAGAAGTGGTGTAAGGACCTTGCATCCTAAAAATGGAGTAGTGTTGTCCCTGTTTACAGGTGCATGAGGAGAAAGTGGCTCTTAGGAACCATACAGTTTTGTTTGTTGTTCTTTCCAGGCCAAATACACATCCGTAGCAGAGGAAAGAAAAATGCATATATGCAGATATGTGTTTGCAAAATATTCAAGGAGGAGGAGAAATGGAAATTGGTATGCAATGGAATTGACATGAAATGCAACTGTACAACTTCTGTATTTGTTTGGGCACTGACAACAGGACAGAGGAAATTTATCTTCAAAAGTCCATTGTAGGACCCCTCTTCTTTCCTTTGCTTCCCTCACTGTGATCTTTCTTTAGTATAAGTGTGACACACCTTTGCTTCGCATAATTCAGTATTTAGAAGTGTGCAAGAGCCCAAGAAGGCAGAACAGAAATAGTTGCCCATGTACTGGGGAGGACTATGCAGCAATCTTCAAATGCAGAGCCCAGTACTTAAGATGTCTTATTAATTATCATTCTGATAAAAGAAAAGAGACTTTCAAGCTGCAAGGAAAAGCAGGCAGCTGGGTCTCTAGGCAGCAGATAACAAATGGAGGCTGCATTTGGACCAGAAAAAGGGATTCAGTTTGCTTTCCTACTGGTGTTTCTCCCCATTGGTTGCTGAAAGATGTATATAACAATTACACCAACAAAGAAACAGCTGTAAGATTGGGTAGGCTCAGGCCATGACTGCACGAGCAGAACAATACAATACTGTGGTCCATCTGCTCCACTTGTGAGGGTTCACTCTACAGGCTTTTTCCTGCTTCCAGACTGTGTGCCTGACCACAGTGCAACAGCTGCCCAGGCCCCTTCCCAGCCTAGAAAGTGGAAGAGATACAAAGCCAGAGGAAACTGTTGCCCCATAAAAAGAATAAATTTCTCTCAGGTCACATCATGTTCTATCCTACAAGCTTAATATAAGAATATTTGTAGTATGGTAGGAAAAAAGTCAATTTAGCCATGTTTCCTGTGTCATGGAGATCAGCACTGGAGGCCTAGGGAAGACCAAAAGGAAAAGACGTCAACATACAGTGATAACATCCAGCATGATCTTCCAGCTTCCAGATATCTGCAATTCACAAGCTTCAGAGCCAGCATATTCACGTTAGATAACCCTTGATAGGTCTTATTTCACAAACTTACCTAATTTCATTTAAGCAAACATGCATAAGACACACAAGCATATACATGTGCTTTCCTCTGGTTTAGAAGAATCTGCTATTTTTATGGCTGATCCTGTATTTGCTCTTGGAAAAGCTGAAATGCATTTTACTCTGGCTCAGTTTCATGAAAACTGATGAAAATATTAGTATTCACAAGGATACATACAAAATGAAATTTCATATTTCCTTATTACTCAACATGTAAATACTTGGTAAGTTGTTATGTTTATATAGTAATACTCAATTAAATATTCTGGGATTAACAGATGTCCTGAATCCTTTTATGTACAGCCATCCCAGATATTTCCCTAACCATAATAAACTATTATAAGTTGGAAATACCAAAAAAATGCTAAGTTTTTGAAAGAAGAATTCATAAACAAATCATTGTACCCTTTGGGGAAACAGGTACTGCACTGTAAATATTTATTATGGATGTATTATTAAGAAAGAGGCACAGCAGGAATTGTACAGCTGGAACTAAGTTGCTATGAATAATTTTGTTAAAGAACACGGTCAACAATATTTATACTGTGTCCAAATTGTGCTAAGTTTTTACACACTATTAAGAAGATAAGATCACATACCTATTGCAGTGTTTGGAACTCACTCAGAGCCAAGAAGTCTGGCAGAACTCCACTGCAGTCAGTGCCTAATCCCTTAACTGATCAGTGTTGCAAAACGTGCCCCTCTGCACAGCACACCTCACCCCCAGGCTTCCTAAAGGCATTTTTCCCTACCCCAATGCCCCGGGTAGGCAGCTGAGCGGCAGTATGAGATGGGATTCTGGGAAGGGAAAGTGGTTAAACCCCAAATGCAGTGAGCTACTAATGAGTATTTTAAGGGTAAATAGTCTCGTTCTAGGCAAATTCTCATTTGGTGGAGGCACAGTGGGGAGAATTACACTCTGTTGTGTACATACAGACTTCAGCAAGCCTGTGTGTGTGCGGCTGGATTCTGCTTAGATCCTCTGCTCTGTCTTCACCTGCTTAGGGGCAGAGAAATTTACAGGTGAGTTCCTGAATGCAAATGAATGCGTGAAGTATGGTGCTAGCCCTCACAGCTTAAAGACAACTGTATGCAAATGTGCATGCGTAGATATTTAAATTCTCACAGGATATAATTATAGAATAACACACACAGAAACAATCTAAACTCAGGTATATATGCTTGCTGTTGTTTACTTAGTTCTTAGGCTGCAAAAACTTACTAATTTTTTAAATATAGGTTATTCCTTACTTTAATGCTTTCCTTTTAATTTTGTTTGGTTTTTCCTGGTGGCATTCTATGTAAGAAGTTAGTTAGGGTCATGACGATTATTTTTTAATTCAAGAGACTCGCTTCCTTAGAACATTCAGTCCTGTGATTTAGTTTCAGGTAGTCCTGCAAGGAGCATGACATTGAACTCAATGACCCTTATGTGTCCCTTCTAACTTGAGATATTCAGCAATTCAATGAAAATTTTGTAAAATTATTTTTTCCCTACAAAACACCATTTGAAATTAGATCATTAGAGTTGCCATTCCAGAAAGATAATTTGAAGAAACATTTGTTGTCTATCAATCAAGTTCTGGACTGAATCCAGAGAACTGATTT
The DNA here is from genome assembly GCF_000738735.6 of Corvus cornix cornix. Lineage (NCBI taxonomy): Eukaryota > Metazoa > Chordata > Aves > Passeriformes > Corvidae > Corvus > Corvus cornix. The sequence continues at coordinate 64,284,166 of NC_046357.1, forward strand.
TTAAGATATCTTTAAAGTGTAAGCAAGTTTTAGCCCACATTTCTTAAGAAAAACAGGTTTTTGAGACTAGAACTATTGTCTCTATTTGTTTGTCCTGTTCACCACTAATAATATTTCAAACATCAGCAATTTCACTCTAACAGAGAATATGAAGTCTCCCATATCACCAAGTTTTCTTAAGTCTGGAGACAACAGCATCCAGGCTGTAAGAAAGACACCTGTGGTGATCCTTTATGGGGTGCTAGAGGACTGAAATTGAGCAGAGCCATCACAGAGGCTTCACACACCAACAGAGACCATGGACCAGAGCTGTTGTCCATCCTTGGCATAACCCAGCGCCCAGGAGACAAGCCCGCTGGAGCCAGAGAGCAGCTCCCAGTGGCTCGGTCTGAAGACGACGAGCTGGAACCAGGCAGTGCTGGCCGCTGGCATTCGCAGATGGGTGTCTTTGCAGATCCCTTAGCCGCAGAGGTTCTCTAACCAGCAGAGCCCTCGCAGTTGGGGACCTTGTCCCGGCTCCGGCTGTTCACGGGAGCGCGCTGCTGCGGATGCTGTTCGCTGCCCACAGGTGGCAGTGAGCCTTCACTGTTCGCCAGAGAGAAACCAAATTTGCCTCTGAGCCTCGGTGGTGTTTGTGGGCATCGGCTTGAGAGCCCCTGCTCGAGGTCATCGGGTCTGGCTTTCGGGAAGCTCCTCAGCAGAGGGCTGGCTATGCTTTTCGTTCCTCTCTTCGAATGCTGTAACATAATCTGTGTGACTGGGAAGGGTCTGTAGGTCAATCAGAACGATCAAGATCTGCCCAAAAATTCACTCAAATCTGTGATGTCAAACGGTGTCTATATAGTTGGAAAAGCAACACTTCAAAGGGGACTGTGTTTCAGAGATGGTGATAATTTTATTATCTGTATCTGCCTGAACACAGGCCTGGTGTGAAAAGACAGAGCAAGAGAGGGAAAAAGAAAAGGAGCTGCGTAGATCAGAGGAGATCAGAAAATCACTCATGCTATTCAGAGTAATAAACTTTGCTGTCAACAAACACAGCTTCCCTTGGATTTTTCAAAGGATAAAACCATCACTGTTTACATTTAAGCTCTCCTCTCTCCCATGTCCTTTATCACAACAAAGTTCTTTAGGTTCCCTATGAAACAACAGTATGTATTTCTGATGTTCCAAAATACCTGCTGAGTACAAACTTTCAAACCTTCACAGATAAATAGATAAGATTAAAGAACAAAAACAGTGGTGTTGAGTGGAAAAACAGACCATAAGTAACATTTGGCCAACCCGTAAGCTGAAGATGTTTGTATATACTATATAAAATCTGGGTGCCTGTTCCTTCATTTTTGTCCTGGAATCAATAACCACATGCATCATGTAGGTTTGATTTTCTGGGGGGGTATCTGCTTTTTTTCTGTCCAAAAATAACAGCAAAATTCAAAGCGACAAATAACATCAGCAAACTGAAAAAACCAAAACATATGTAGTTTTTTCTCAAACTGACTGCTGCCCAAATGTGAATTAACTATGTGAGTTTTTCTCTGCTCTCCCACAGCTGTGAACATCTGCCAAGTGACTGGAAACCCATTGCATATGGTGCCACCTGCATTTTGATACATAGCAACAAGCCAAGTTTTGCCATCATGTATGTTTTTGCATCTCCACTGGATCCACTGGGGTTGCATGCATGTAACTGAGAGTTTAATCCCAGCGGAGCTCTGTTGTGTTTCCCCATGACTAAGTTCAGTGGACTTAGTTGCAGGATATAACTGAGACCAGACACACTCTATTGACAAATAGTTTTAATAGTAAATCCTTTTACCAATCTGGTGCCCTGTTGCAAAGTTTCCCCTGAAAAATGGATATTCTGACAAATAGGGAGCTCGCTACTGGACATCTACAGCTCAGTGGACTGATTTTAAGACAAAAATTTTAACACAACAAAGTCTTCTGCTGCTTTCTTGTGAAAAAAGCAGTTCTGTGAACCCTCCATTCCATGCCCCTGAGCCAATGTGGAGGCACAGCTCCTGTGGGGATGATCAGCTCAGGATCTACATCTAGTGGAATAGAAGCCTGGAAACAGGGCCTCAGAGGCCATTTGGGTCCTGCCTCTCCAAGGCAGTGGCCAGATGGGCATTGTGAAGAACAGTAGGTTCATCATGTTCAGCACCCAAACAAAGTTGATTCATTTTTAGAGACTCCTGGTCTGGAACGGCACTGTTCTGGATGTCTGGAACAAGTAGAAGACTAATCCGGAGAGCTGCCAGTGCAGGTACAGAAGGTGAATTCTGCCCTGTGTCTCATCAGTCCCTGCCACAGGAGAGGTTTTGTTCTCAGGCTACCTAGAAAGAGATACTAGGTAGACAATGTTTGTATTCTTCAGGAAAACAAAACCCCACTTAAAGAGTCCCCATACCACCTTGGGACATAATTTTAAACTCTGATTGAGATACTGCAAGGGAAAACATCAAAAATAAATTTGCATTTTTTTATTTAATAAAATTAATCCTTGAAGCCTTTGTTATTTTGTATACTATGTGCATTTGTGACTTTTTTGGGCAGAGTTATTTTCACAGGGTCTGCATATTGAAATTTTATGCAGGAAGAAAATTCACATACAAAGTGAAGCCAGAATTGTCTGGCACAGACCTCCTAAGGACAGATGGTGCCACCTGCATCCTTGAGTAAGAATAGTCCCAGCCAGGTTTGTAGACAATGACCTATTTAAGTGAAAGGGGGGGGGAAACTCCATGTGCTCTCTTCCTATCTAAGTACAGAACATTTACAGCAATAGAAAATTATTAAAATTAAACATTATTGAGAGCTGTGTTTTCAGCGACTCACAGCTCTCAGGATACATGGAAGTTTTCACTGCTATTCAAATCTGTTATTTCTTTCTTGCCACTCAGCTTCTTTTCCAAAATATGTTTGAGCCACAGATCCTGGGTTTCTATGTAGAGGCCTCCCCTCTGTTCTCCTTCTTCCTCTGACCAAGATTATTCAGCCTTAGTTTAAGCTGAGGTTTTTGACAGGCTTATTGTTGCAATGAATTTGCAGCTGTGTCTTGGTTCCATATTATCTTGCCACTGAAATAAAAGATGTCACAAATTCATCTCTGAAGGGACCGCTGATTTAAATGTCATTTGAACATACATTTCTTTAAGAAGCAGTAAGAACAACCAGAGTAAAGACAAATAAAGGAAGGAGGAAAAAGGGTAAGCATGTGAGTTTTTTCTCAATATGAAAAGTATTCTATTTACAGGAAAAACATTTCTTTCATTGATTATCATTGGACTCCATTTCCTGGTAAGAAAATATTTGTGCTGTGTATGTTTAAAATTTCATCTGTCCTTTGTGGAAGAATGTTTGAAACCAGATAACCTTTCACTTATTTAATAATCAATTATTCCCAAAAGTTTGTGTGTTTGTGTGGGTATACAGATATGTGTCTCCACACCACAGCTTATGCCTGGTAAAGAATTTAAACGGCAATGCAGGCACTAGCTGATGCTGATTTTGCTAGTTTTTCAGCATTGTTAACTGGCAACCTGACGAAATCTAATTTGTTTCTAGAGACGTGAAAATATAAATAAATCTACCGTTTTAAATCTTATTATAGGTCTTTCCTTTCTAGATTTCTTCTGTCTAATACGTGAAAGAAGAGTCTATTCAGACCTATTATCTTCTTGGTGTTCTTGAAACCAGCAGAGGCAACAAGGTCTGTTGACAGGTCAGTCTGTTGACAATTGACAAAGGTGAATGTCCCCTAAGTTCTGGCACCTCACGTTTTGGAAGTAGACTTAATTGGTTGCCTTTTACAAAGAGATAACAGTAAAAGTTTAATCAGTAATATTATTTTATATCAGGCTGAACAGAAGTGAACCAGAACACTTTTTGTGGTATTACCACTATTCAGTATAAAATTTAAAAATGCCCAAAACAACCAGGCTATAGAGAAGGCTATAAAAAACATGTCACCAAATTTTTACAAACTTAAAAGGAAGGCTTTTTCCATTTGAATTTCAGGATTAAGTCTGAGTCTGCTTTTGACTTAAATGCCCAATTTTTTCCATTACTAATTAGAATTCTTTGTGGTGGAGAATGTTCAGGTGGAAAAATGAAAACTATCCCCCCTCTCAGTGCAGTTGGGAGCCATGGGAATGGATGTTCAAGGAAATGTTTGCGTACACCTTACAGTGCCACGAAACAACACCCAGTCTTGATTTGTTTAAGCTATATTTTTATTAATAAAATGATAGGAACATTGTTTGAAGACTGACTAAGTCCAGAATAGTGGTTTTGTATGACATCTATGCAATTTAGACAGAATTCATATGAGGTAAAGGAATACAGATATTTATAGTCACTTTTATTTTCTGTTTTGCTTGAGGTTGTTAAATTTTTTTATGCTCTTCTCTTTTTAGACTAGGGACCCTGAAATAAGTTTCTTTTAATGTATCTGTAGCACATGTGTGTTTTCATAACCTATATTTTTCTATTTTACTGTGCAAATACAATATGAAGAATATCCCTTCTGCCAGGAAAGTGAGGTTTGATAAACTCAGCTGAAATGGAATTTAATGAAAAGAAATGAATGAGGCCTTTGTAGGTTAGTTCACTGTACGGTTTTAAAAGTTTCAAATTAAATGACACATTAAAAATGCCTGCTTTGCCAGCTTTTCTGGCACAAAACAGCTACAACAAAATGTAACTAAATCTCTTTTAACATTTGAGTTATAACAAAAGTAGAAGAGAGATATTTTAACAAAGATCAGACTACAGATGGGACTGAACAGTCTGAATACTGACTTCTACACTTATAAGCCCCAATGAAGTGTTAGTCTCACATGCATGAGTAAACAATAAGCCAATAGAAGGAAATAGAGGGTTTAAAACTGCTTCTTTTACCTTAAATCTGGTTTCTCAGTTCTCTCCAGGTAGGCTTTCAAGCAACAAAGTGGCCAGATTACTATCTTCCTTCAAGTACCTTGACAAGTTATTTGCCTACCTAGTATTACTGAATGTTTCGTTTCTCCTGAAGAGGTGATATACAAATTCCATCTTTCAGAGAAGGTTGTTTCTCGGGAGGAATATATGTATATATAACCTCATTCATTTCTGCATTGATTTTTTTCAGATCCTGCTGTGTGATATAAAACCTGTCTCAAAGTTGATATGCCAGAAAACAGTAGTAAAAATAAATTTTAAAAAATTTAAAACAATTGTTTTCTAAAGCCTTTCTGAAACTCTGTTAAGATAGTGATTTCTTGATAAATTTTAGATTTGCTGCCAGTAATTTTTCTTAAGTTTAGTGAGGAATTAACGCCTCCCATATCCTCAGTACCAGCACTGAAGTTTTCCGCGATGTATATTATTATTCCTGAAAAAAGAGAGAAGTTGAGTTTCTTCTGGATTTAGAAGCAAAGAAGCCCAGGTAGGACAAGCCTGTGTGGTCCACGGAGCATCTGAACATTGAAGGAGCAGTCAAGCTCTTGGCATGGGAGAACAATACTGCTGAATGCAGACACTAAGGATAGGTGGGGTGGCTGGTAGTCCTTCCCTGGAAGAAGACATGTGGCGACTCTCTGCAAGGGAACCAGACAGCCTGGCTATTAAGTGTTTGCTGCACATGCAGAGGACTTCTCTTTACACATCTTCATAAGGTTCTTTCATATTTCATCCAGCCTCAGGAGACCAATTCACGTGTTTGTGAATGTTTCCTTACCAGCAAAGAAAACAGTAAAATGAGATGACCGCCCCCTGTGGAAGGCAAACTGAGAAAGCTGTGACTGAGAATGGAAAAGTAAGGAGCGTATTACCATAATACAGAAGCAGAAAATTAGAGCTGCTTAACCCATCAATAGGGCTGTTAAGTCCCCCTGTGCCATGAGGACACTGCAGGAGCAGAAAATCTGGACCACAGGCAAAATTAGTACAGTCTCTTGAGGTTTCTGATGCTTGATATAACTGAATAACCTACAGATCCTTCATGCACTGGGTAACAAAATATTTACTTGGTGCTGTCTTTGCTGCCTTTGAGCTAGACAGATAGAAGTTTTCACACTGACTACTGTGGGGTACTCAGGAGCAGGAAGAAACTATATATGTCCCTCAGAAAAAAGGGAAATCAGGTGAAGAGTGGTTGGTAGATCTTGGTCAGAAGATTTAAGGAAGAGGCAGGTGTCCAAAAAATGATCATCAAAAGCTGCCAGCAGAACGAAAGGCCAGTTATTTCTAAATGGATGTCTAGAGTCTTTTGCCATTTGACAGGTTTGAAGGTTATTCTTTTCAGAGATGGGTTTGTAAGCTTACAGAAATTTGTTTCTTTGTGTAGTCATCACCAGGTTTGGAAAAGTCTTCCAAGATCATTGGGTCCAACCACTAAACCAGCACCACAGTGTTCACTGCTAAACCATGCCCCAAGTGCCACATCCACAAGCCTTTTGAACATTTTCAGGGATGGTGACTCTACCACTTCCCTAGGCAGCCTATTCCAATGCCTGACCTGACCACTCTTTCAGTGAAGAGATTTTTCTCAGTACCTAATCTAGAGCTCCCCTGCTGTAACTTGAGACCATCTCTTCTCATCCTGTCATGGATATTAGTTACACGGGAGAAGAGGCCAACGCCCACCTGGCTACATCCTCCTTTCAAGCAGCTGTAGAGAGTGATAAAGTCCCCCTGAGCCTCCTTTTCTCCAGGCCAAACAACCTCAACTTCCTCAGCTGCTCCTCACAGGACTTGTGCTCCAGACCCTTCACCAGCTCTGTTGTTATTCTCTGCACACACTCCAGCATGTCAGTAGCATTCCTGTCATAAGAGCCCCAAAACCAGACACAGGATTTGAGGTGTGCCCTCACCAGTGCTGAGTACAGGGGGACAATCCCTGCCCTGGTCCTCCTGGCCACACTGTTGCTGGTACAGGCCAGGATGCCATTGGCCTTCTTGGCCACCTGGGCACACCCTGGCTCATGTTCAGCTGCTGGCACCAGCACCCCCAGGTCCTTTTCCTGTGGACAGCTTTGCAGCCACTCTGCCCCAGCCTGTGGCACTGCCTGGGGTTGTTGTGATCCAAGAGCAGGACCCGGCACTGGGCCTTGTAGAACCTCACACCACTGGCCTTGGCCCATGATCCAGCCTGTCCAGATCCTTCTGCAGAGGCTTCCTGCCCTCCAGCAGATCAGCACTCCCACCTAGCTCAGTGTCACCTGCAAGCTGACTGAGGGTGCGCTCAATCCACTCATCCACATCCTTGATAAAGATATTCAACAGAACTTGGCCGCAATACCGAGACTGCGGGAACTTCACTGGTGACAGTTTTTCCAGAAAAATGCTGGGGGAAAGAGAGTGTCAAAGGCTTTACTAGTGTCCAGGTAGAAATATCCACAGCGTTTCCCTCATCCACTGATGGGGTCACCCTGTCATAGAAGGAGATCAGGTCGGTCAAGCTGAACCTGCCTTTCACAAACTCCTGCTGGTTGCGCCTGATCCCTGGTTAATCTGTACATGCTGTGTGAGGGCACTCAGGATGATTTGCTCCATGATCTTCCCTAGCACCAAGGTCAGGTTTACAGGCCTGTAGTCCTGTGTACCCTTCTTCCAGCCCTTCCCATAGAGGGATGCTACATTTGCCAACCTCCAATCAACTGGGACATCCCCATTTTAGCCAGGACTGCTGGTAAACAGTGGAGTGTGGCTCAGGAAGCACTCCTACCAGCTCCCTCACTCAGTTTCTGCTAGTCATGTTTCTATTTTTATGATGATTATCAGTACTCCTTGAAATATCACTGAGTCCTGAGGACCAGGATACTACTCTGCCAGGTAGTAGATAGAAAGAGTCTGCTGCTGAGCATGAAGTAAACTACAGCAAATGGGTGACATAAAAGGAGATATTGGACAGCAGTGTACTGCAGCTGGATGGGATGGAGTTAATTTTTTTCATAGAAGTTCACGTGGTGGTGTGGTTTAGGTTGTGACCAAAAGGGTATTGATGGCATACTGGTTATGGGGTAGATGCTAAAAAAGCTAGCAGAGAAATTTTTCCAGCTTTTTACAGCCACCTGTTAAAGTCTCTGTTCTCACGCAAACTAGCTGAGAAATGGTTTGCTATTTTGTAAACTATTTTGCAGGTGGAAGTTGTTCTGGAATAGTGTGGATATTGTTTTGGTTCATTGAGAAGAATATATTGAGAATGGGTTGTAGCGTTTAGCCAATCATTCTAGGAGGTGGATGGCCAAAGGACCAATGACCTCCTGCCACTCTTTTGGACCAAAGTATATGAGCTGGTCTGTAAACTAATAAATGAAGCTATTCTTCCCTGGAATTATGTAGTGATTCTTGTTGTCAGCCCTGCGGACAACAGCGACAGTTGAGGTGTTCTGAAGAGCATTTACACATCATCAAAGCCTTCTCTGGTTCTCACTCTGAGCCCCTAGAGTAGACTGGGAGGGAAAAATTGGGCAGACAATCTGTGCAAGCTGAAAGCACAGCCCATATCATAAAACGCCACACTCAGCAATACTGAGGGAAAAGAGGGCGTGTTAGGAGGGTTAGCCATCATTTACTCGGAAGATCTCAGGACATCTCTCTACCTGTGGGAGATGCATCACTTGTTTTGCTTTCTTTACTTTTTCTCCTCTTTCACTTCTTCACTAAGTTAACGAATTTTGTCTTGTCACATGAGTTTTCTTGGTTTTTCTCATCCTTTCTTCTTTCCCCATCCCACTGTGTGATGGGTGATGGGGGAAGTGACGAGGAGTCTGCGAGGTCCTTAACCGTCTCCTGGGGGTAGCCCCAAACAGCATGAAAAGTCAGGCATGGTCTTGTAAATAAAAGTGATTTTTAAGGATAATTTTGAAAGAGTAAGACTTGTTCTTAATTTCTTAATATTGGCAGTATGCAACTCATTTGTGACGGTCATTATGAAAAAGAGCATAGAGAAATCTAACAAGTGAGTGATAGATGTGGAGGGGAGAGCTGATATGTAAGAGAATGGGAGATGAAAAGCTATTGTGCAGAGGCTGTGAAAGGCTCTGAAGATAAAATATTTTATGTTAAATATCCTATAGGAAAGGGAGAGAAGAGGATTGGCTGAGAAGAGGATTTTTGCAGGATGATTCAAAGTGAATATAAGCTGATTCTTCTGTTTCAGTTGCTTTTATTAGTATATTCAAAACTTTGTCCAGCCACTAACAAGGAAATTTCATACTGTTACTGAACAGATGAAACAATACAGATACCCTGCATATATAGGGCTTATTTCATTTATCAGGTGCTGGGAGCTGGTATATTCTTTTATTTCAGAAAACACAGGGTGAGCTGTTCTCGTTATTCACCTTTCATTTCAACTATTTCCACAGATGTATCTAAGCTCACCCACTGCCTGACTTAGATGTACATCTTCCCATTCAGGTGTACAGGCGCAGAAACCAACAGAGATTTTGAAAGCTTTTCAGTTAACACATGCAAACAGACAGCAGCGTCTGGGAAAAAGAACAACAATCAATTTTCATAGTCGCTAGAGCGTTGCTCTGTATTTAGCCACATAGATCAACCTCATCAGTTTTGCGTGGCCAGCGTACTTGAATGCAAAATGACAAGTGTGGCACAGTCCCAACCAATAAAAAAGTGTTTTTCCTCAGCCAACCTTGCACTTGTAGAAGGCTCAAACTGAATGCCCGTGTTTGGTTTTTTTTGCAAAAGTGTGTGTCACCCAAGCTCACTGGGAAAGGCTGCTGCTGACACTGGAAAGGGGCAGCTTGCAGACTGACTAGCTGGTGGCACTGTGCACACTAAATCTCCCTAAGACGCTTCCCCATGCTATCTACTTGCAGTTTCAAACAGGAAAAGAGTGCTGATAAGACTGAAGTGCCAAGATGTCTAGTTTCATGAGATATTTATATATCTTTTGTATGTATTTATAGACATATTTATAGATGAGACACAGGTCCTAGCAGGGTGGTTGAGACAGGATAGCTCTTCTAGTTTGCAGAAAATAGCTAGAGAGATTAATCAATGTACCACACCACTTATTTGCATAATTATTTCAGAGTTATTCTAGTACCAAATAGTACCAATGTTTCAGAAATTTATCTTTTCTTCAATTACTGTTCACATGCAAAACGTAGCACTTGACAGGGAGTAGAAGGTGTTCTGTTTACAGTGATTTTACAGTGATGAACTACTGAAAAGCATCCTCTTTAACTGTGGCAGAAGGGCAACACTCTCTCAGCAGAAGAGATAGGTATGGCATTCTACGCAAAAGCAACCTTTCCTGAAACTGGAGGCAGTTTTATTCCAGTACATCAGATAACAGCCTGTACAGAAGGTGCAAACAGTTTACTGCACACTGTTATTACTAAATTGTAATAGGACAGAAGTACAAAGGGCTAATCTTAAACTGATTCTGAAGGGCATAATTTCTTCTCACAATCTTACTGCTCAAATGCCTCTAAATACTGACTCTTTGTTGTACCACACTTGTAATGTGCAAGTTGCCTCTTGTAACTCTTTGTACTAGTTTGAAAACAAACCAGTGGGAGGCACCAAGTCAGAATAACAACTCAATGGGGAAATGAAAGAAAAGGAAAAAAAAAACTAAAATAAAACAGTTTCAAACTGACAGAGTCAAGATACAACCTGAGTCCCTGTTAGGCAGGGTGGTGGTAGCAGTCTGGTAGAATGGTGGCTGCAGTCCTCTGAAGTGGTGATCCTGTAGAAAAAGGGTCTGCCCTTCCTCAGAAAGTCCAGTGGTGGCTGTGTAGCTCCTGTCCTCTGGGAATCCAGTGGAAAAGTTGTCTGTGGTGTTCAGAGTCTCAGATTTTATTCAGGATGGAATGCTTGGTTCCTCCCTCTGGGTGGAGCATCTCACAATGGGATGGTGAGTCATGAGGCCAAATGTTGATTAGGCTCATTAAGCAGAAGACAGTCTGGAGGGAGTCATCTCTGAGTCATGTGGCAGGGCATTGATGGGCCATTAACAGAGGGATACTGCAGAGGGAGGAGGCAAGGAAACACTGCCCCACCTGGTTTCAACAGCTCATGAGGATGGTAATAGAATACACTGCAACCCAGGACACTCTTGCATAAACACTATACAGAAAAACAGTTCTAAAAATGGTGAACATAGGTAAGATCTTAATGATCTTGACAGCTGCTTACTGGGATAGAAATGTTCCACTTTCCCACATGTCTGATCCTCAAGTTAAATTTCAGTGACCTTCAGAAATTATGTTTTTATAAAAATGGCAGACAACTTTCAAGATGGCATATGTACTGAATGAATGTATCTCCTTTCTCTTACCTGTACAGCTGCATAAAAAAATCCCACCTGTGAGGGAACATGAGAGGTGTGTCTGAGGCAGCAGCAGGAAACCTGCTTTCTTTGTCAAAAAGCCTCCAAGAAAAATGAAAATGTTCATACTGTGCTTTTGCAAGAAAAGTTAACAGTGTTTCCTGGGTCACTGTTTCAGAAGCAAGTAAAAGGGCTTGGGACCCCTTTTGTCAGCATGACTGCAGTCATTCAGGGGAGCAGACCTTATGCCATCAAGGAAGGGGAGAAAAACTTACTGTGAAAAAGTAAGAACTTTTTCACAGTCTTGAGATTATGAGCAATTTAGGACCATCAGCAAGGTAGAATTACTACTCCCTATAACTTCACATAGGGAGTGCTGATGAAAATACTTCCAGGCTGACATCCTAGCCTCAACTGACATCCTTACTCAACTGTAAGTTTATAACAAAATGTCACCCAAAAAAACAGTACAGGATGGAAATTATGTGTTTGTGTTACTTTAAACATTTCTGAAGGGCTGGCACTGCATAGATTTTTTTTTTTTACTGCAAAGTTATCTAAGGAGACACAATCACTGAAAGACTTTCTTTAGATGCATTATGCCATATAACCTGTCAGTGAATGGCTAAGAAGAAGTCTGGGTCAAAATCCATGCATAAATGAAATCCTGGCAAAGAAAATACAGATAATTTAAACAAAAGTGGATTTTGCCTCTTCCTTTCTGATGTTCTTCAGTTGCAATAAAGACCATACATTATAGAGCTGTTCTGAAGTAAAATCAGTGGTTGGTCCCCAAACCTACTTTGACCAATGTCAAAAGAGATGTCAAACAACAAATGCCTTGCAATGGTTCAGTGTATTAGAAAGGGAAAAAACTGTATGTTGCATATCAGTTGCAGGACAGCATCCCTTAATGCCATAAATCTTGTGTTAGGATGGTCTGGGGGGCACTGTCCACAAAGGTAGTTAAATTCCAGAGAGTCATTAAAACATGGCATTAGGGACAATCTCCAGAAGAAATGCACCATGCAGGGAAAAGATTTCTCTCTTTAGATGGTTACTGTCTCACAGCTGAGACACAAGCCCCCAAATCTATAGTCATTATATGACACATTTGCTCATTCTACGCTGTTTGATCCCCACTCCTGGAACAGATTTATGACAGAGGTTTAAATGGGCTGCAGCCCTCCCTCCAGCATGTTGGTGCCTCCCTCCCAGCCTGCCCTCCAGCCGGCAGCATGCCTGCAGTCCAGACCTCCCTTCTATGTGGGAGAGCTCTGCTTGCTCACAGTGACTGACTGAAGGCAAGGAGAAGCCTTGCATTTTTGCATGCCAAATGCCTAATACTACACGCTAAATGAGACCTATTTTTTATATGTAGTTCAAAGTCCTGGTATGTGTCACCTAACACAGCCAGCTGCATTGCTCCAATCACTGAGATTCATAGGAAATCTGGGACCTCTCCACCACACCATACCAGGACAACAAAAGCTGTTTTCATAGACTTTGGCAATTTTTATGAGGCTGAAATAATCACAAACATTTTGGGGTGTGCCACAAACTATCCAATTCTCATTATAATTCCTCCACAGCATTTAAAATGTTACTTTCAGTCTGTCACATAATGCCTCTTCTAGCAAGTAAAAAAAAATGCTAATGTCTGTATCTTTATGTATGTCTTCTCTGAGTTTGCATGAAGCAAGTGTAGAAGGACAAGTACAATCTGCTGCTAAGGGAGTAGGACATCAGGACTGATTTTTTTTCTTTCTTTTTTTCTTTTTTTTTTCTTTAAACATCACTATGTGCTTTACTCATTTTAAGGAGTATGATTTATCAAAGGAGACACAGGATGGAAAACAAAGTGAGGGTCTTTGTACTACCTCCTTGCCTACTCCTAAGGTGCTTTTTTATTAATGCCATTATGCAGTGGGATGTGTTTCAAGGATTCCATTGGATACAATTATAACATGAATACAATTGTAATAATTGAAAAAAAGTTAGACATGTAAGATTATAAATCCTAGTTTAGTCCATAGAAATGTCAAAACTCCCTGAACTGGTGACAGCATCAGAAAAAATTTGGCAAATACCAGTGATAGTAAAGTTGCTGCATTTTATAATTAAAGACTTGATACCATTGTGTAAATAACAGATTTAATGTGTATTTCAAATCATGATGTCACATCCAGAGACCTTGGTACAGAGTCTGATGTACCTTCCTTTCCCAAACATACCAGCTTAATCACAAAAACTACCTGTAAAGGACTGTTTTTTCCTGTTAGAAAAGAAGCATTGAGAAAAAAAGTCTGTAAGACACAGAGCACATAATGTGTTCTTGCAAGGAAAAATGATACGTGTGATGTCAGCTTACTGAAGAATTACTTGGCAGATGGAGGTGAAACAACAAAACCCGTAAGACCCAGCTCAAACTTTGGATGGCCTTGTGGTTAATTGCACTGCAGCTGTCCAGCAGCAGGCCTTGGAACAGGCCGAGCCACTTCTTTACACCTCCAGGAATATTTAATATCTTATTTATGCCTAAAAGTCGTGGTTTATTTAGATTTGAATGTTTGCAGCAGTTCCTGCCCTGCAATCAAGAAAAATCTATGCTCAGAATTCCCCCATAATCTCTTATTTCTTCACAATTCCCTTGATAACCAGACAATATGGTGCAGCTGGACAGAATTTTAAATATGCGTTTCTTATGCCATCTGCATGTTTCCTCTAGCAGTCTGCCATCCCCCACCGCACCAGGCAGAAAGCAGGGTTCAGCTAACAGAACTGAGAAAACCTTTCCATTTCTTGTAACACTTTTCATATTTTCATATGAGTAAGGCAGTAAAAAAAAAAAGTTTCTTTTCCACTGTATGTCACTCACCACAGAAACACTTTAGTGAAGATGAAACACATGTAAGAGGTATAGATAATGTCTGAACATAAAAAAATGAAAGCCTTTTTTGGAGATTCAGGCTCAGGACACACGTAATAAATTGGCTTATCTCTTTTGGTCATTTCAGATGGATCAAACAATAAAAAGACAAAAACTGCAAGACAAATGACTAATATGTCTCTATTTCCGTGTACTTCTCTGTCAGACCCTACAGAATTGCTGTTCACAGACCCCACATGCTCAAGAGGGAGGCTGGGCTCTCTGGGAAAGACACTCAGGTTGTGTCCTTCTTTGTTGTATGCTCAATTCTCCTAAAACAGCAAGTGGCAGGTCTAAATGTTTCTCTTCAAATGTTTGATAATATCAGGCACCAGGTGTGGTTTGGCTACTTTAGTAACTGAGCTGTTTTTAACGCAGCAGTTCTAGAAAAAGTCACACATATTCTGAGTTAGAGTATCTGTGTCCGTTTCTATAAACACTAAATTATGTTCCTAATTTTTATATGATATGGATCATTTCCACTCCTCCCATAGCATAATGAACAAATATGGAGCCTGTATTTTAAATATGCTTCCAAAACTTCAGCAAACAGTAATGTATCTGGATAGATTTCATCTCCACATACCTCATAAATAATACTTACCAAAAATTATATGATTTTTATAAACACCCCAATTAAGATATTGCAAGGATCATCATTTATGACCATGTTTCTCTCATGAGAAAAGAGATATCTGGCAAGCATAGCAGAAAATGTGTGCGTTTGTGCTATAAGAGGATATGGTCTTTTCTAAAATTTTAATGCAATCATGTCCAGTCATTTCTTTTTCTAGCTTTCACTGACCATGGGAAGATTAGAGTTCGTGCTGCTTTGGCCCGCAGAGACATCAACTGATGGCTCTGATTTTCACTGTCAAGAAAAATACATTGGAAAAGCAAAGGAAATTTGTGATTTCTTCTATAAGTCTTCCATAAGAATCCCAGCTTCTGACTTACACACCTCAACCAAATCAAAGTGCTGCTTCACACGAGGACAATCTGATGTATTCATTCCCTCAGGAGGTCTAGGTTCTTTGTCATGCTGGGTCTGGTTTTCATACAGGTAGCAGTGGTAGTAAGATTTGTTTCATAAGTTCAGAATGAATTTTAGCAAACTGGAACTGTGGTTCTTCAATGGGAGTTCAGTGTAGTACATCATCTTGTAGGAGATATTCACCATCTGTTTGCTGACTAATACATATTGCAAATAAAATTCAAAGTAATCTACAATATTGTATCTTTTCAAGGATAAGTTTTATGAAAAATACTGAAACATAAAATGTACTATAAATATAATCCCAGCCCCAAACAAAATTGCTTATGCTGAAGCCTAGAAGCCTGTATAGGAACTAGAAAATGTCTCTCCTCTATTTCCATTGCACTGACTGCAAATATATGCACATGTATGCAAACAGAGTGTCAACTCTGTCTGAGGGGACAAAGCTACTTAGCGTATGTTTATATCATGAACTCCCTAGGGAATTCAAATCCCTTTGTTACTTAGTTTTGCTTTTAAAATCAGATTGACAACAATTTCCAGATGCTTAAAAGTGCCTCAGCTAGGATGATGGGACTTTAAACTTTGCTTTTGGTCCACTTATGTTATCAATAGAATCTTCCATTATAAACATCAAATTAGACCAATTCATTTATTTTCTGAATATGTGGTGCTAAGAGGAATTTCCATCATTAATTTTAAACCTAGTACACTTTTTTATTATTATTTAGTAACACTGAAAATGTTAATACAATGTGTAAACTAGTGAAGAAGACTAGTAATTCATATTTTCATTGTTGTAGTTATCTATAGACATGGATTCCTTATGTTTCCCTTCCATATCAGTTTCCAACAGCAGATCTTTCTGAAAAATATCTCTCCAACAAAAAGGTGCATAAAGTTTCAGGTAGAAGGGCCCACCAGAAAAAGAGACTCATCTTTTTCCTATACTCAGAGTGCAGATGATCACCTCGCAAAAGCAACGGAATTTGAAAAGAAGTATGTTTTGATATGTTTCTGAATAGGAGAGGACTAGGTGGTAACACTCTCCTACCTTCTCCTGTCTTTCACTGAATCTCAGTGGATCATAATAACATTTTCAGCACTGCTCAGAGCCCTTGCAGCACTGCACTAATCTTCTCCACATCTGTTGCAAATGCGACAACCGCTAACCTAGGGACAGAATGCACTTTCCTATATTAAGCCAATGACAGTGTAAAAAGAAATGGAGAAGACAAGGCCTTAACAAAGTTTAAATGAGGGCCAACATGCAGTGGCCCAACAAGGGAGAAGTAATGTCTGCACTGATTATTTTTCTTGGGATTCTGGCCTTTTTATTTTGATTAATTTGCACAGAGATCTTGTCATAGCTAACCGGGTAATTGATTACTTAACCACCAGAACTATTGTCACAGCCTTTTATGTACTTGCAGTTTTGTCATCATCATCAGACACTTAGTACAGACAAGCCCTTACTCGTTGTCTTTAAGTGGAGTGACTGGGGCAGCAGCGTTTGTGAAGCAATATAAAGAGTAGATTCATTCATTTCTTCAGCCTTGGCTGTTTTTGAGCCATTCCCAATAGTTACCTCTTTAATTCAAATTTGAAATGTTAGAAGAGATACCCTATAGTCTGTTCCAGCTATAAAATCATATTTTCCTTCTCATTCTGAGTGTCTGCAATTGTTCTCTCATAGCGCTTAACCTTTTAAGTCAGGAGGTTGCTTGGAAGCTCTCCAGTCTGAAATGCAAACGTCCATATTTAAAATACAGAAACCCTTTTAAAAGGATGAAGGTATTTTTATTTGAAAGCCCAGTTTATAATGACTGTTGTCCATCAACCCAGAACTACTTTCTTGCCAGGGATCTTTATTGTTTCTTTCTTATTACGTGGTATAACAATTCTTTGGTACTCATTTCCTGAAGAAGATTACTTTTCAGTATCAAACTTCGCCAACAGGTCTTTTTTGGCCCAAAGTCCGCAAATCTGCATTGCAATGAAGCAGGGCAGCTTTCCAGGCATTGCTGACTGCAGAGAAAAATCTGATGTCTGTTCTACTGTTTCTTTCTCTGCACGTTTACTGCTGATCATGAATGTATGCACTCTGGGCTGTACTCATCTTAGAGTTTCTTGCAATGAAACTTAAAACCAAGAGAAACCTGACTGGTTTTGGGTTTCATTATAAAATCCAAACTCAGCCCCATTTTTTCTGAAAGTTTGCTAACATTCTCAATGTCTTTGAAATAAAGTGGGTGCACTTATGACTCAACTTGGCAGATTTAAGGTGTCATAGTGAAACAGGTATTCGATGTAAAAAGGTGCATCAGAATGAGCTAGAGCACCACAGCAACTTAGAAGCCCCATTATCAAACTAATTTGACCACTTCCATAAGAATGCTAAACATTTGTAATACAGAGGCCGAAGTTCCTTTGACCCAACAAATATTTACTTAATTATGTTAAATGGAGCAAATTTAATAATGATATAATCATAATTGCAGATTGGTATTTTTGCTGCTTTCACTCTGTAGATCATTTCAGTTGTGGCTTTCACCAGATAGTACACCTTCTCATTTTATTGCCACATATTAAAAATAATGTTGTGAATCAAGGTGGTAATGGTATTGTGAAAGAGACCTTGGATTTTCTAAATTTGGCTTGTCGTGTGTAGTTGTGGAGGACTAGACCCGATGTTAGAGATGATCCCCTCCACATCCATATCCTTTTATTTGTCCTAAATGAACCAATAGTCTGATGGCCAGCAAAGCCCATGGATGGAAAGAAAATTGACTCCTGCATACTTTTCTAAGACTCTAGAATGGGTCATTCTTCTTGGGGGGTCTTAAATGGAAATTCTTTCCTAAGCCTGAGAAACAAAAATTACCATAAAAAAACCAAAAACCTTATCACAAAAATTTTATCAAAACCTGATAAACTCCAATGAAAACTCTCAGCTCCAAGTCACTGTTAAAATTTTTCAAGTTATTTTTCAGTGAAATTCCGAATTCCTTCTCATGTTTCCCCTATAAAATTACCCAGAGAATCACTGTTGGGTGGTCCACAACTGCATAATCCCAATAAGAAACTCAGACATAAAGGAGGATTTTTTCAGACAAAGATTACTGGAGAAATTATCTCAAATCTGGGTGTACAGAGGAAGACATTGTTGCAAAGTACTTTAGTCAGGGCTGTGAGAGTAATCCATACTTCACAATAGCTAGGTGAAACAGTTTCTCTCTGGTTGGGCATGTAATTGACACAGATACCATACATTTTCCCCTGTGTTTGATGTTTTTATTTCTTTCTGAAACGGTATCCAAGAAATGAACAGGTCTTGCCATCTGTGCAGCTGTTCATGAGGTTTTCTTTTTCAAAAAGCTGATACATTTGTGATAATTCTAATGTCTTTTATAAAGGACTCAAATTCTAATTACTTCCTTCAACCATCTATAAACAGTCAGTTCTTTTCTAGTTCTTTGTTTATTTTTAGAGCCATCGAAAAGGTAATTTTTTTATTATTGTAATATGCTTGAAACATTTCTCTGGCACCAGATTATAGCCAAATCTTCAAACTGGATTATTTTCATTATAATTTGTAGGATTTTTTTAACTCAACAGCTCACTTTGCTTAATGCAGGGCAACCGACGAAGGGTTGAGAATTCCTGAGTCCCACTGGGAGACTCATGAATGGTCAATATAAAACTCTTGCATGCTGTTCAGAAGACCTGAGATATTATTTGTAAAAATATGTCATCTGACTGATATGCAAAAAGCATAAGTGTTTTCTTGTCCAAATATTGCACTTGTGGTGATGTTGCAAGACTTAAACAAAACTGGGTACATATCAACGTAATGGAGAAGTGACTACTATATCAGACTATTCAAACCAAGGTTCCCAGGAGATACTTCTTTTCTGTGAGAAATCAAGTCACTCCTACCTCTGATTTACTTCAAAACTGAGGCTTCACAACCACTCAGTTCTTCTCTGGTGCTTGGCTTTTACTTTGGATACAGCAAATATTTCCTATCAAGGGAAATCATTACATTCCTGACTCCGATCCTTTCAGCATGACTTCTGTCACGTGGGAGCAGTAAGATAGCAGTAAGCATGTGTCCCTTTTGCTTAGTGCTCTCCTTCACAGTGAAAAATATGGTTCTGGCTTTTACTAGCATTGAAGGGACTTTGTCTAACTCGAGTTCTTCCGTGACTAATAAAATTGTCTCACAAGTCAGCCTGCCAAACCCTCAGGACTGGCCAGAGGGTAACCTGCGAGAGAGGTTTTCTTCTTGCAATGGCTCATGAGTTCTCATCTGTTTATAAACCTCTTACACTGCTCAGCAATTTTGCACGTGGTGAACGTGCCTCACCAACCTTATCATGTCACCTCACAGCCCCTTGTTAACATATGGTGTCCTAAATGTAGATATTCATCTGCTTGACTTCCCTTAAAGCTACTAGTACAAAAGAAGAAAAAAAAAAACAACCTAAATATGAAACAGATGTCAAAGTGCACCTTGGGATGGATGTATTACAGAGACAAAACATCATCGGACTCCTCAAGATCACATTCTAGAGTTGCTTTATTATCACCTGGTCATGTGGCATGCACCTGTGCTCTCATGGTTTTGCAACTGGCTTCAACACAAGAGATCACCAGGTCCAGAAACAGCTTGGGTTTTTTAACATCTCTTGTGTGTTTTATTGTACTTTTTTTTTGCTGTGCTGGACTTTTATGACTCTCAGGGCTTCTGTGTGCACTTATTGCAGCAGAAGAGAGAATCAAACTCAATTTTTACCCTGAATTGTGTGCACATAAAATTAAAAAAAAAAAAAAAGGAAAGACAAAAATGTGTGAATGTACTAGCAAAGCAGAAAAGAGGAGAAATTTCAAAATCAGGCTGACATCCACAGGGAGTGAGATGGTTTGCTAAAAATTGTAATTAAGTGACATTATTTGAGTTCTAAATACCAACACAGAACACACCTGCTCCTTGAGATGTAGAACACTTCCACTTGAGTGTGTCTATTCTGAGCTGCAGAGCCTCCAGAAAAATGAATACTGGCCTCTACCAACCTTCTTCCCCTAGGCAACTGTGTGCCCAGCATCTGTTTGCCCACTCTGTGTCCTAGGCAAGCCAAAGTGGCATCTGGCTACTAACTTTGGGGGGGCCTGACCTGGCAGGCAAGTTGAGAATACATCTAAAGCTCACTGATAGCACAGCAACCAAATCACACTTCTCTTCCTTAACAAGATGTTGATACCAGTGGTGATAACTGCTGGCCCAATCTACAGGGCACAACCTTTGGGAATAGCTGTGCTGAGGCTGAACTGGATCTCCTTGAGAAATGTGGAAGGTTACAGGGTCCCTGGGCCAGGCCTCCTCCCTTGGGTAGCATGGCTGCCCTGTGGAAAGGAAGGCAGGAGGCTGGATATGGGGAAGAGCAAAACAGGAGAAACATGACAGAAATCAAAGGGCCAGGATAAAACCTCTTAGAAAGCAGGACTACCTGAGGGAATGCTCTGCATTGATTTCACATGGTTTGAATACACCCGAGTCTAGGCTGAAGTTAAGCCTTTTTTCCGCCTTGGGACAGCTGAAATACTGCATTCCTCATCATCCTCACCATGATTCTGTGGAAATCCACCAAACCTGGTAGATTTCCATTAGGTTTTTGAGCTAGTAGAACTGAGAGCTACTACCATCTCTTTGGTAACCTGACAGGACTGGAGCTCTCCACCAGTTACTAGTGGAAAGTTCTTTGTATCACACTGGGGACTACTAGTTATCATGTTGACTGTGATAGTTACTCATCCTAAATACAGTAGCACAGATTCCAGATTTTACCACATGATGAGCATACAGTCACATAAGTCTCCTACTGCTTAGTCTGATGACTCTTCAATATCCAAAGGATTAGCATAGTTTCCAAACTAGTTTCTAATGGTTAAGCTTGTTTTCTAACAGTCAATTTTTAAACTTTTTTTTTTTTTTTTTTTTTTTTTTTTTACTGTAGCAAAACCCTTAAATTCTGTTCCCTATACTTAATATCGTAACAGGGACACACAAAAAACTCTACTTGAAAGGTCCAACTCGTGCTGTGTTTATGATTTCTTGTAATGTAGCAACACCGAGTGTGAGCCAGCTTCCTTCAGTGAGAGTTGCTGTGCACTAAATTAAATGTCAGCTCAATGTATCTTTACAGCAGCAGTGAGGAGCCAAATACAGCACTTCATAAAGAACTAGGACTTATTGAAGTGGGGAAGCTTATCCATACAGAAATTAGGACGTGGGAGTGCTAATTTCTATTTGATTAAAATAGAAGTGTGTGTGATTTTAAAAACAGGTCAGGACCACTGCTCTTAGAAAGCTAGGTCATGTGTTCTGCTTCCAGTCACAGCAGATTGGGAGGAGTGGGGTCTGTAGGCTGACCACTGTGCGCCCTATCAGTCAGACAGGAACCCTACCCAGAATTCAGAATAACTTACCTGGAAGGGAGTGTGGCTAGGCAGTTCCCTTTACTACATGATTTACTTCTCATACCTGTAGGCTGAAGGGATTTCAGTTTGTTTTATCTTTGGTGGAAATTTTCAGCAAATAAACAATTTTGATATTCCTTGAGGCAGGGTGTTTGAGCTAATACCACCTGCCAAGGCAGTGCTGCACTCTGATGTACAAGGGGTATTGCTAAACATACTGTATCAGTCTTACATAAACATCTAACACTTTCAAGTTTACAAATTTTTCTTTCCAATGCATCAATGCAATTCTTCAAACAGTTAACTAGTCTGTTTTTATGTATGCTTATCACATTTCTTAAGAGCCATAGGGTTTTTTAATTAAATTGTTTTTCCCAGAGATTTTATATTAAGATTTTAAATTAAGAAAGCACTCCATTAGATTAAAATATTTTTTTAATAATATTACAGGATAGAGAGAGAGAATGAGTACTTTCATTCTCTTACATAAATTTTACCTCAAATTTTGGAAAGTGGTTCCAAAACTATTATATGCACCCTATTTAAAGTTCAGCAGGATTGAGGTATAATGTATCTCTCAGGAAGCAGATCTAAACTGACAAATAATTTACCATCAGGTTAAGAAGTTGTCTGATTCATCAGGCTCCCATTAGCAACCTCTAAGAATTCTGCAAAAGAAAAAGACCTCGTTTATTGATTTGTTTTCAAGGTGCCATCCCGGTCATATCTGTGTAAAAAAGGATAAATTCGGGGGCGTATATAAGCTAAGGGCATTATACAGGCATTCAAGAAGAACAATTTAAAGACACTCCAAAGCCAGCAGTTCGAAGTGCTCAAAAAAAAAAAAAAAGAAGAAAACCAGCAAAGTCTAACATTACTTTTTTCCCCCCCTATAACATATTCTTTCCTTGCAACGTATTTTCCCTATAACATGCTTTTTTTTCCAGAGAATGAACAAAATCTTCTTTGATCCTGGTTCACGAGAACTTTGACAGAGTTGAATCCCTTCCCCAACTGCCTTTAACGTTTTTTGTTAGTGGCCAAGGGTGAGACAGGGAGGGAGAGTGTGCCTGTAGATGTGTTAAAAAGGGGGAGAGGGAGTGGAGAGACTCCCATCAGAAATGCCTGTAATCAGTGGTAGGTCAAAGAGGCTATGCTGAATTGCTGCTTTGGATTAGATTTAGGTTGGGGATCAGGTTCAAGGCTGAACTGAGGTTAAGAGTTTTGGGTTACTGTGCTGAAATTTTGAGACACCCTTGTGAAATTATAGCCCCCAACAACAGCAGTCAAATGATATCCCAGGGAGTAGGTTGAAGTCTCACCCTAAGTATAGTAAGAATACTGGGTTGTACACAAAATTTGTAGTTTGAACACACTTTAGTGGAATTATTAATTTGAGGCTTTAGCTGACAGCTCTAAGGTTTGAATCATTTGGAGTTTATAATTATAGTCAGAATTCACCTGCATGTTTGAAGGTAGGATACAAGAAAGTCACTATTCGTTGTACTAGCTTGCTGCTTCCCATCCCAGGCTGAAGGGTGAGGGGATGCTGGTGTGGTTTTTGGATTATTATTTGTGGCTGAAAGATGGGTTATTATGTTTAGATTAAGAATGGAAAAGGATACAGTGAATTACAAATGTAGCAGTCAAGGGAGGAAGCAATTTTAAAGGATCAAGAGATCCAAACCTGCCTCACCAAAGAAATATTTGCTTTCTTTTTAAACTGTAACTAAACCTTTCCCCCTGGGGCAATTCAGTTAGTTAGCAAACCAAAATCTGGCTTTGTTATTTACTGACTGACCCTTAAAAGAGAAGACTGTCTGCAATCTCTTCTTCAGCCTTTTGAGGAGAGGAGATGGATGAGATGGCACATCAGAGAGGCATTTCTGGAAGAATTTTCAAAAAGATGCCCATCACCTATTTCTTTCTGTAACATGTGTGTCTTCTTTACTACAAAATATCGAAGAGTCACTAACAGCATTATAGAGTTTCGGCATCCTTTACAAGAATACAACTCTCACGGGTTGTTTTTGTGATGAGGACTGCTAGTTATCTCCTAGAAGTACTTTTATGCCCGTGCTTTATGTCCCTTTTAGATTTCAGTCGCTGCATACAGAATACTTGTTGTGACTGAGATATCTGATGACAGAAACTACTGCAACAGAGGAAAACATTCAACTGAGCTCAGGATGTGAACTGTCGTAAGTGCTGTCATTATAAATGTTTTAACATGAAGACATTGGTCATAATTTCTTTTTAATGATTCTACATCTTGGAAGAAATCTGTCACCCTGCATGGAAAGAAAGAGCTTGATCATCTTATTCCTATGTAGTTTTACTACTGAGTGATACTTGCAGACCAAGGGGATGATGCTGTTCGTGGGGTGAATCTCCAGTGAAGGGTGGTTGCCATACACTCTTCCAAATTGAAATCATTGTCAACTGCATCACGGCTCTTGGTGTCACTGCAAACCTCCACTAGCTTCATTGAAAGCAGAGTGGGCAGCTTGCTGTGGACATGTGAGACATGTCACCTTTACCATGGTCCAAGGGGCAAATGCCTGATCAAGGATCACAGAATCACAGAACGTAGAAGGGACCCACAAGGGTCATCAAGTCCAACTCTTCCATGAATGGCCCATGTAGGGTTCAAACCCACCACCCTGATGTTATTAGTACCATGCTCTGATCAACTGAGCTAATGGGGAGATGATCCCATAATATGGCTGTTCCCAAGAGGGTGAGAGACCCTTAAGTCATTCTCCAGTCTCTACAACTAGGTAGAAAGGTAAAAAGCAAAAATTGTGTAAGATAAGGTCTAGGAGGACTTCTTTTTCCCCCTACAGCCTCACTCTCTTGGAGGAACCAAAGGCTTGAGTGATGCCATGAAGATTTTTTGCCTTTTCTTTTATCCCCCTGTTATACCTTTTTACAACTTCTGTATTCTTAGTGCTTTTTGCCTACATTCTTGGACTTGTTAGTTCAGCTAGAAGACTAAACATTTTAGAAGCTTCATAGGTAGAGGATAGTGTGCCCCAGACCCCAAGGTCCTCTCCAGAACACATTCTGTAAACTAAGATAGAACCATCCAGGGGAAGGTTCCCTCGGGAGGGGGGCTCATTCAAGCCTCTCATTGGGGAATTTTTGATAGATACGCTAATTAGTAAGACCTATAATGTTATACTCAAGCTATTGTGGGTGTGCATTGTGGTGTGCATTTCAGCGCATTCCACCGGGATGTAGTGCACCTAAGGATCCTTAAAATAAATATCAAGGTAAAATCTCTTTATCCTTTCTGATTGTGTTTGACTCTTGATTTTAAGACCAGGAAAAGGCATCATGAGCAGACCCACGTCTCCTCTCCTTCAGTACTAAGGTAAGGTTTGCATTTTGTGCTGACATACAGCCAGGGCTGGATTCCAGTTTTTCCCATCACGGCTGCATGTGGCTGCTAGTAAAAACTAATGGAAACCTTACTGCAACACAAATTTAAATCTCAGGCACACTTGTATGCTCTAATGCAACATTTTAGAAAAGCAACAATGTGGTTTTCCTGTGAAGATTGCAAGGTAACATGTAGTAATTAAGTAATGACAAGAGAACTATGGAAGGATGGATGCCATTTTCAGGAATGTGTGAAGAGATCGGTATTAAATCTTTGTTATGCACCAACACATAGTAAATATCTCTTCTTGCAGAGACCACTTGTCAGCTGTTTTATTGAACTAAACTTATTGTAAAAATTAAATGTTCTTAGGGTTTGATTATTTCCACACACTTTTTGTTGGAAACCTAAACTAGAATAGGAATTTGGCACATGATAACAAAACTTTATCACTCTTATTTATTTTAACTGCAATACACATGTAGCCAGAGTGCTTTCATTACTTCAGACATCTGCCTGTTGACATACAATTTACATTACAGAGAATTTGCCCACTAAAAACTCATTTGGTTGGCTGTATAAAAGGTTTATGCAAAGTTAGCATTCTCAAACAGCATGGACTTTATGTGAAGCATTTCCCACAATTATTCCAGTCATAACAGCACCGATTCAACTTCTGCAATGACTACTTTTTCTTACAAACTAATTCCAACTTCTTCCACTTTACATTGAGCTCCAACATTCAGCTATTTTTTTTATTTTCCCTCTCCAGCTCACACACAAATTGTGAAACTACACAAGTGCTGTGGCTTACTGCTTTGCTTCTAAATTTTTCTATACATGGTGGTGAGATCTGTCAGCAGGTGACAAAGAACAAATTCATTAAGAGAAAGAGAATTCCTGCCAGTTGTGCAAGTGACTCACCAACAAGAAAGGACATTTTATTTTTGAAGTCTGTCTTATCCTGTTAAACTTCTAGTTAGAGGTTTGATCTAAAAATCAATGAATCTTACTGCCTAATAAAAGAACAGACCCATTTCACTTTAGCAGATATCAGTGATACTCAAATTTCTATGAATAACATCGTATTGTCATTCAAAAAAAAAATAAAAGAAGTTTTACTTTTTGCTATTTATATAGAATGTGCTTGGGTCTGATTCTTTTTCTGAGGATCAGGAGACTTCTGTTAGGGCTGAATGGAGTGACTTTCCTGCTCTTCCTTGATCTGATCTATCCTAGTGGAAGCATTCCTCCTTATTACAGTGAGAACTGCACTTGACTTTAAACAGCATCTGTTCCAATTAAAACCTGGGGTTTCTTACCGGGGGGGAAAAAAAGAAAAAAACAAAGCCAAACCACACCACCTACAGCTTTAAATTAAAAAAAAAACAGAACTTTTTTTTTTTTAATGTCTGTAAACCACAAAGTCAGACCCCAACTGACACCTTCTCTTGGATTTTTCTTTGAAATATGTGGTTATAATTCATCCTCTCCACAATTATTTTTCATACATATGAATCTTACTTACATTTGGTCTTCTTTATATCCTAGAATGCCATTTTTACTCTATTTTTAACACTTGAAAAGTAGGAAAACCTTGCTCTATCAGCTTTGAACTGATTTTAGACAAAACTTAGACTCTGGACCTAAGCAACCCTAGCTTTTATCCACACCTGGAGATAAAAATTCCGTTTACAGGTTTTGTATTCTAAGTGGACGGTCACCCTCTGGAAATGCTGTAGTGGGTTTGGTTCGTAACCGAGCAGAAACACCAATTTAGTGTAGTGGTTTGGTCCAAAATACTCATTACTGTTTATCTGCTGTGAGATAAGAATTAGGAGAAACACAAAGCAGGCACCAAACTTGAAAGAATATAAAGAAGTTTATTAATAGACCTAAAATAAGGAAAAAGAAAAGGGGGGGGGGGGGGAAAAAATCATACCACACCTTCAGAACTCTTCTCCTCCCCCACCTTTCTCCATTTTCCCACAGACAATGTAAAAAGACAACCCTTGAGATGTTCAGTCTGTTTATCACTTCCATAATAACCTCGTTCAGTCCATTTAGAAAGAGGAGTCTCTCTTGTCCATGCTATGAAAACATTATCACAACAAGACAGCCGCCCGGGTTGGTTCTCTGCCCGCATGTGAGTCTCTTCCCATGACTTTGCAGCTTTTCCCACAACTGCTTTCGAGGGTCCACTCTTGAATTACTGGGGTACAATTTTAAGGTTGAGCCATTCAGGAACAAAAGTTCTCTTCACCCATCTCTGGGAGCACTTCATGTCTAAGAACAGAGGCCCTCCTCCTTCCCTGGGAGCAAAGGGTCCTCCTCATCTTCATCTCTAGGACTATCTCTGGGAGCATCTCTAGGAACTGAGGTCTTCTCCTTTTCCATTTGGAGTAAGAATCCTCATCACTTCCATCTCTCCCTGTTCAAACTTCTCATGAAATCACAGCTGCTTCAGCATCTGCCTATCTCAGTGCAGGTGCTTTTGCTCACAAGTACAAGTTGAATGCTCCACCCCCCATGCCTTCATGAAATTACAACAGGTACTCTGATACATCATAGCTTTACAACAGAATTTCACCTCTAAGCATCTCCTCTTTCTCTTCCCTCAGGTTTTCAGCTCTTCACAGCACCAAAAAGTGTTAATCTCACCTAGGCCTTGCAGCTGGAATTTCGCTTATCACTATCGGTCACATGATCTGTGCTGGGCAGAGGTGCAGCTTCAGCTGAATCTTGGCCACACTGGAGAGGGGGAGCCGAGCTGCTCCATCTGCCCATAGCAGGGCTGTGGGGGGGCCGCAGGTGGAACAGGGCCCATGGCTCCAGGATGGCCGTGGCCCGGCCCGGCCTGGCCCGAACAGGGCCTGGCTGGGCCCACTGGCCCCCGCACGGGGCCCGCAGCCACCTGTCCCAGTGCCGGAAACGAGAGAGAGCTCTGCCCAGGGTTTGACTGTTCTTAAGTGTGGATCACAGAGGTGGTCATAATTTTAAGTGGCTTAAAGAATTGTCCATATTCAAGCTGGCCATCTGATAGGTTCTGTCAGGTCATAGAGGAGCTGTAAGTACCCCTCTGCAAGAACATCACTTCCGAGACTATGCTTTGCTAACCCATGAAAAATGCCTACTCCAGCGTCTCCATCCTTTGTTACCTCACCAGTAACAGTCCTGGCCAAGCAAGTGCTTTTGGCCCACATCATGTTTTACTTTCATGATGGCCTCAAGCTTAATTCAAATATTTTTTTTCTCTGTTCATATGTAACGTCATGAAGTCAGCTGACAAGGGAATCTATACTATTGTGGCATAGACATTAATGAACAGATGACTACTCTACTAGGAAGAATAATTCACAACTCAGGCCATTCATGGTCTTCCTATTTTCCAGTGCCAAACATTCTTAAAGCACCAATGAAGATCACTTTTCCTTGATGGCATCCAAAATCTGGATTACAGTTCACCATTGCTATAGTAGGCAGAGGAATGTACCAGATCTCTATCCCTGTCCCTTTTTCTTCAGTTCGCTTGTGCCTCTGTTAGGTTCATGAAGAACAGTAGCATAGGTCTTTAACTTTCTCTTGAATACGGGTCATTTCATGAGATGAAGCATCGGGACATACTTGCTCAACTATGTGCTGAAACTATCCCTCAGTTTGAACTACAGGACATAATCCAAAAAATGCCAAGGACCTCTTAAGAAATCATAAGTGCTTTGATATTTCCGTGCCTGCAGCAAAGCAGTAACCAATTGCTCCTTGTTCCAGTATAGGAGGCTGACTCCCCCTCACTCTCCTCCCTCTGTAAGGATGATCTATCAAATTTACGGGAAAGACAGCTCTTCAAGGTGATGTCTTTGAACGTGATGGTAGATCTAACAGCTATCCAGAGCAGAGTCAGTTTTGGGCTGCTCAGAGCTTCACAAGCTAGCACTTGAAACTTCAAGGATTGAGACATCTCGAACTCCCTCGACTCCAGCTCCACTGCCAGTCTCTCCCTGTGGGCTAAAGGCTTCTCCCTATCTCCAGGCTGAGATTCTCATGCTTCAGCCTGTGCTGCTGCCTGTCACCCTCTCACCACACACCACTGCGAACAGCGCAACTACATCTTCTTTATTCCTGTCCTGGGTTGCAGTGTATTCTATTACCATCCTCATGAGCTGTTGAAACCAGGTGGGGCAGGGTTTCCTTGCCTCCTCCCTCCAGACTATCTTTCTGTTAATGGCCCATCAATGCCTTGCTGCATGACTCAGAGATGACTCCCTCCAGACTGTCTTCTGCTTAATGGGCCCACCAACACATGGCCTCATGACTCATCATCCCGTTGTGAGATGCTCCACCCAGAAGGAGGAACCAAGCATTCCATCCCGGATATAATCTGAGATTCTGAACACCACAGACACCCTTTCCACTGGATTCCCAGAGGACAGGAGCTACATAGCCACCACTGGACCTTCTGAGGAAGAGCAGACCCTTTCTACAGGATCACTGCTCCAACAGAACCACATCCACCACTTCAGGAGGACTGCAGCCACCATCTTATCGGACTGTTACCACCACCCTGCCTAACAGGGAGTCAGGTTGTATCCTGACTCTGTCAGTTTGAACCAGTGTTTTATTTTTTTTCCTTTTCTTAAATTTCCCCATTGAGTTGTTATTCTGACTTGGTGCCTCCCACTGGTTTGTTTTCAAACTAGTACAATTCCTTTTCATCAGTTCTGGTTATGCTCTTGTATATCCCTGAAACTACCTCTCTTCCCAGCTGAACATCCTCCCTCTGATGGAGGCCCAAAATCAAATGCAGTGGCCAGATAAGGTCTGATATGTGCTAAGCAGAAGGGACAGTCTCTCTTCTTCCCTGGCTCTCAGGGACGTGTCCTGCTCACCACAGTAAGTGCTGCTGGCCCTCATTGTTGCTCAGGGATGCAGCTGACCCTGCTCAGCTCACTGCCTGCCAGAACACAACACCACATCCCAGAGGTGCTCCCTGGCCCTGCCAGCCCCAGACTGCATTCCTGAAGATCTCTATCTTCCAAGGGCAAAGCTTAGTCTCAACCCATGCTGGATTTCATGAGGCTCTACCAGGCCCTTCCTCCCAACTTTCCTCGCACAAACACACAGAGTATGCTATCTATCCACTGCAAACTTGACATTTATGCTTTATCCTCTCCTTATCACCACTGGTAGCAATGTTGAACAGCAATGACTCATCCCAGGAGACACCCTGAAGTATCCTACTTATTACCCACCTCCTGACAGAGCACAACCCCTTGAGCACGAACCTTAAACCTCGGGTATCCAACCAGTTTTCACATGTCCTCCCACTCAGGATACAATGTCCCAGTTTGGATGTAATAACATTGTGAAAGGCATTACTGTAAGTTTTATCACAGTGAGCAAGGAAAATGACACCCATTGCTCTTTTTTCATCCACAAATCCAGTCAATTTATCCTAGAAGGAAAACTGTTTAATTAAGCATGATTGTCCCCTTGGTAAATCTATGCTGACTTCCCAATCACCTTCTCTTTCTTTAGATGACTGCTGTATTTTTTATTTGCATGCCTGTATTGAATTTGAGTCTGATATAGGCAAGGCAGGGCTTGTACAAATATTTTGCAAATGTTCAGAACTATGGAAGAACCTCCCAAACACTCAATCATAGAGTCTGCAGAAATCTGAAAGTTCTTAGATGCAGAAATCATGTCTTTATACCAATGTTTATTACATGCAATACGATTTAACCTGTTTTGATTAAAGATCTGACACTGGTGCAACAGAGACACTGAAGGGTAATACAAGTCTTGTTGAATTTCTAGTGTGCATAGGCTCTAACTCATTCATGCTTCCCTGAAGGAAAAAAAATAAATACCTCAAAATAAATTTCTCAATAAACACATTTGCTCACAACATATATTTCTGTCGCATGAGATAAGAAAATACTTTGCTTTTCTTTCAAGCTCTGCAGCAGAATGCCAATGCATACTAAATTATGGTAGAATGCCTGTGTTTCCTTATACTCACAGCAATCACTCATTGAGGGCATAGGCTAAGCAACAGGACTTCTACTAACTTTTTATCTACAGAGATAAAAATAACTTGAAGCGTTAGGGCATACATTTATGACGTGAATTTGTCAGGAGCCTACACTAACTTAAATGACTTTTAACTCTACGTGATGTTTGACTTGCTGCATCTGAAAGAACCTCAGCACTTGTTGTCTCTGCCATGCCAGACAGCAGATGCTGTCTTCTGCATGTCAGCAGTGTATAAATTTCTAATCAGATTGTATCTGATAACATGGCTTTCTGATTGTTCTATTCATCAACTCATTTTAAATCTCCTTCAAACCTTGTTTGTATGGCTGCATTCATAACCCAAAACATCCCAGCTACGACAAGCAGGATAATGTGGATTTACTTTAATCTGAGATACTCACCACAGCATAAGCTGGAGATTTAGATTCAGTTTGCCTCCTAAACATTCAGGATCCAGTTGGAGTTACAACTTACATGCAGGACACTGCAAAGCAGTATTTTACCTCTATTTTAATAGCAAACATAATACCGTCATATTTCTTTAAATCCTTTTCATTAAGTGAAATGTTTCATGCCAAGCTTTCTCCAGGCTCACATTTCAGACATCCCTTTTCCAGCTCCTGTACATAAAGGTTCTGGTGACTAGCAAACAAAACATCTTAAAGCACTTCTGTAGCTGCACCCCAGGAACTGGCCTTGCAGTGATGCACAATAATATTATGTATCTGAATGAGCCTTCAATCTACTGGTGCCAAGAAACAAATGTTTCAAGTGTGGAAAAAATCATCAAGTTACAAGCATTGTATGGTCTAACAAGAAACCCTCAGCAATGCTCAACTGTTCTCAAACAAAGGAGGGCTGTGTCTCAGTGGAAATCATCACAAACCTGGGTAGAAAGAAAATTTTAAACCAATCTTTCCATGTCATCATCACATCTCACTCTCCCTCACAGTCTCTCCTTCTCCCTGTTTCACACACACACAGCCCCACAGCCCTCAGCTCCCCTCCCTCACAGTCTGAACACAGCCACTAGTAATGGCAGAAGCATATGAGGAAGCCAGTTGACTTCTTGACCCCCAAGTCATTTTGTAGATGTCACAGGGATGCCAAATGTGAAGCAGAAGGCTGTCAAAGATGAGCTGGGGCTAAAAGCAAGACTATGAGCTGTAATACAAAGCAGAAGGAGCCTCTGGGGAGCAATCTATCTTCCTAAGAAGTCTTGTGAACTGCTTTTTAGTATCAGGTGCATCATCTTGAGAAACCATTGTACATTCCAAGTAAAATTAGTTTAATGTTCCCACATAAAAAGGACCACAGCCAGGTGGAGGACCAGAATAGGAGCACACAGTGTGGAACTAAAAAGTTTTGCATGCTTCTGGGGGAAAAAAAGCCCGATGTGGAAATTCATTACAGATACATTTCATATGTAAATCATAGCCACTTATTAAAGTGGCTATGAAAGTGGGGGATTTTATGAGTGCTAAATACCTCGACATGTTATCCTTTTGGACAGCAATGTTCATTTCCACCACAGAATTTTTACAGGCAGTGGGAAGCAGGTAGTTGGACTCTTATGCTCCTGATGTTCCTAGGGTTCAGACAGGTTTTGGAATTTTCTTCTTTCCAGTGAAGTTAGCTAGAGCAAGATTAGGTCCCGGCTCATTTATCCTTTCTGTGAGTAAAACACCACAGACACTACACCACTAAGAATATTAGAAACCAGAGGAAACAGTAAGCAAGAAATTATTAAAATTAGGACAACAGATTTCTAAATCAATAACCCTGGCCAAAACAAAATGTGCTACATTTCTCACTAATCAAGTTGTTTTGTAAAATGGTTGCAACCCTGAATCCAGTCGAATACCTGATGCATTAGTTATGCATTTTTGATCCCACCTTTTGTTATTCTGTTCCCATCTGTAGAATTATTGTTGGATGTTAATACATTGCCAAATTATCTGACCTTGTTTGAGTAACCCTGAGGGGAAAACTGAGAGAAGTGCAGGGTATAAAAGTATGTTTAAAAATGTATATAGCAATAACAATTAATTTATTTTTGCCCAACAATTACATTTACAGCTTTGAGACATAATAGGCCATGTCAAGATGGGGCTTTTCTGCTCATTTGGTCATGATGAGTGGTTACCACATGTTGCTTACCCTTGCACCATGTCCAAACTCACAAGTGCTGTAAGTTTCAAAGTTATGTTACAAGCCATGTGTTTTAGTTCTGTTACAGTGGAAATGCTGTTAGAGCCTTGTTAAGTGTGGTATGTCATGGGCTACAGTGTTAGGAAGCATTTAGGAGGCATGTCTAGTCAGCTGAATCAATGTGAAAAGTGCAACATGCATTAAGCATAACTTTTTCTCTGCCAGTTTAAGTAAATACTCGGGATCTCCTGGTTAACCTGTTTGACTGAAGGATAATGCTTTCAGGTCAAGTCATTCTGCAGAAAACCATCTTCCTTGCTCCTGTCTATTGCTAACATACAAGGCTATTATAAGTGATTCCATTATTATTCCTGTGTGAGAAAAGGGGATTTATTTATCTGGCATTTATCAGTGCAGTAGGATAAAGAATAGCCTAGCTAGAAGCACCAGGAGGCCCCAGAATGTATTTACTTGAATCTGGTTTTTTGAAACCGTAATCTATGACATCTCATGGTTCAGATCATTGGAAATACTTGATGAAAGCTTAATCCAGAATTTTTAAGACTATAGTATATGTCAGGGGCAGAAATGGAAGGGAGGTATGAGCACATAGAATACAGATTTATTTCTTTTATGCTTCATAATCGTAATACAAAACAAGTCCACCAAAAACATTCAGCCCATTCAGTAACAGGACTATACTTGTATGCAAAAGCATGTCATCATTATATATTATGTTGGGAAGTTCTTTAAATTGAGAAACACATTTCTGTAGCCTTGCCTGTGAGAGAATCCAACCAAGCCTACTGTAGAATGTTTGTTTCACTCTAACAGAGCCCAGACTGATTGGGTTTTTCTGGAATATTTCCCCAATGTGCAAACCTTATATGTTAGTCTGGAACAATGACCTCTCTTTCTGAACAGAGTTAATTATTCTGAAATTAGGACATTCTGGAGAAAACAGGGAGGGCAGAAAGGTAGAGTGGGTAAACTCCTAATGACAGGTTCAGGAGCAAGGTGTTGAGCCTTACTCAGGTTCTGTGTCAAAAGCTGATTACAACTGGCTCGTGCGTGAAGGACTGATGAGTTACTTGGCCTAAAAAAATAAAAGATTTGAATGTGGCCACATGACTCTCCTGTGTGAGCTTTGCTTCAGCGACTGGAAAGTTTTATCTGCACCAGTCTGCTGGGTCATGTAAGTTCAGATAGAAAAATCTTCTTTAAAAAACAACAAATGCCACATGATGCACTGAGAACACTGTAGTCTTCCAGGTATGAGTAGGCTGGGGGACAAGAGACTGGAGAGTCCTCTGTAGAAAGGAATCTGGGAATTTTAGTTGATCCTAAGTTCAATGAGAGTCAATAATGCACCCTGGCAAAAGAGGCAACTGTATCCTGGGGTGCGCTAAGCACAGCATAGCTAACTGTTTGAAAGTGTTTGTTCCAGCCTTGTGCGGCCTCACCATAAGGACCACGTGAGTTTGGGTCTCCACAATTTAAGAAGGGTATAAAAACACTGGAATGGTTCCAAAGGAGAGCAGGAAAGAGGGTGGAATGACTAGAGGGCAGTGACTGAGGATGTGCTTGGTTTGTTTAGCTTAGAAAAGATGAGACAAAGGGGAGACTTCATTGCTGTCTACAACATCCTCATGAAGGGGAGAAGAGACGGAGGTATTGATCTCTTTGTTCAAGTGTCTGGTGATAGCACATGAAGTAATGCCTTAAAGTTGCACAGGGGAAGTCCACATTAGATACATATAAAAAAATAATCTTCACTGAGAGTGCAGTCAAGCACAGGAACAAGCTCCCCGAGAAAGTGGGGTGCTTCCAGCTAGAAGTTAAAGATCACTAATGTATAAAAAGCCCCATACAAATGGTGTGGGGAAGGGAAGCTGAGAGAGAGACAGAGAGAAAGAGAGAGAGGTTGTCCTCTGAGTAAAGCGAGTTCTAACTTGTCATAGTCACCCATGACTACAGCTTTTGACCGCATACTGACCTTCATGTTAGCCTGCATTGCAAGTGCATTGGCAGAGTTGATTTCAAAAGTAACTTTTTAATACCTTCAGTAAAAACACTTTTGAATAAAAGCAATATCCAGGCTTTGTCTCTGGGCTACCTACATCCATAAACATCTAAATCTGTTCAAAAATCTGAATAAATATTGCCTGCTGGGAGAGTAACCTAAGATAACTAATTGCCACTTTGCATTTTGAGTTCACTTTCTAAGCACAGGTAATGATTTTTAAATCCTAGTCAAATTGCTCTAAAAGGAATACATGCCACAAACTTCTTTATCTGTAGCATTAATACATATATATATAACTCCGAATGTCTGAGCAAGAGGATTGCTAATGTACATGGAGCTGCATTAGCGAGAGCATTGGTGGTCAGGGTTTTCATAGAATCACAATAGCATAGAAGCATAGGATAGCCTGGGCTGGAAGGAACCTTAAAGACCACCTAGTTACAACCCCCATGCTGTGGACAGGGAGATCTTTCACAAGACCTGCTTGCTCAGAGCAGGATGGGACATCTCACTTCCAGGGATGGGACATCCACAAGTGGTACCATTTTTTGCTTCTCTTGTTCAGGGAAGAACTGAGCTGCCATGGGCTTTCCAACACTCTGGCCAAATCACCATACAAGGGGTGGGGAAAGCTGAGAGCCTGGTAACCAAGCTTAAAGCCCCAGGTCCAAGCAGCTATATATTGCAACTCTTTGTGGATACACCTCAAATAGTGGCATTGCCCTGTGCATCAGTAATTAAAACCCCTATAAATTTGCCATAAAGGGGTTAAAATTCAATGCATGCCTGATGCTGGAACATACCATCTGCTTCCACATTCTGTGCATGCTGCTGGTGAACTTAGCCGTGCTGGCTCACACACACACTAGGGTTTTTTGTTCAGTAGCAGTCCTAAGGGAAACTATGGGATCAAGCAGCAAAAGCAGGAACAGAGGAGATAAATAAGGGTGGCAATAGTATGGAAGGAAGCCTTTTGAGGTCTCAGGCCAGTTGTGTGTGCTCTAGCAGGAACATTGCTGTGGCTATTATTGCAGGGCAAAATGTGCCAGGGTGGGTAAGGCTTGTGCTCTATGAGCCCATCTAGTTGGAAAACTGATGCAAGTATTAAGAGTTCAAAAATCAAGAACAAGAGAGAATTTGGGAGGCTGGACAGTCATCTCTGTCCCCTCTCTCATTCTGACAACTGCCAAAAAGAAGAAAGGATAAAATGAAGGCTGAGAGCTATAGGCTAAAAAGATGCCAGTGATTTATTCCTTGATGTAAAAGCATGAACCCCCCCCCCCAAAAAAAAACAAAAACAAAAACAAAAACAAAAAATCCAAACCAAACCAAACCAAAAAACCAAACAAAAAAAATGCATGAAATGTTTTTATACCTCAGGAATGTATTTATGCTTAATTGTATAAATTGTGCTGTAATAGAATATTGTACTAGCAGATTTTACAACAGACAGGTGCAATACGCACTCTTTACCAAATTTACTCTTTCACTTAGTCACCAATTTATCCATTGCGTCTCATCAGAAGGGTTACCAAGGTATACTTTCAAAGAGGTTGGTAAAACTCTGATGGCTTTTAGACAGATTCACATGCTTACAGAAATCAGCCCAGAGCTTTAAGCTGTCACTGCCTCCAAAGCAACCTTGCCTGTGTGGTTTCTTAAACAGTGAGACAGAACATTTGGCAGCATGTCTAGATCTCATCTCCAGTTTTGGAAACCCATTTCTGTTCACTGCTCTACCTTCATCCACAACAGCAGGTGATATCCTGGTTCATGAATACAGACATGCTTTTAAGTATGCAGTTATTGAATCTGGAGCAAAATGGGGATAAATATAAGGTGACATTGTAACAGAGGCTTTTGAGATAGACCATGTACATTCAAATACAATTTTCCTTGCCCGTTGTAGAACTGAAACATCACCAAGAATTTTAAATGCAAACTGATAATCTCCATTCTCTTGAAATTGTTTTGAGTTCTTACATTTCATTGTTTTTATCCTTCTTTTTTATTTTTCTATGTGAAAATATAAAACTGTACAGAAGGCTGATGAGTCATCCTTCAATTATTTACAATCACATTACTATTTTTTATTGAACTTCAGTCTAAGAATTAAAGCAATAATTATTGGAAAAGTCAAGAGCTGTTCATTAAATGTAAGGTTTTTTAATATTGGCTTTAAACTTAAGTAGCTAAAACTGAACCATTTAGTTTTGCAGCATTTCTGAAAGCAAAATTACTTAAAAATAGTATCAATTTAAGGATCCTAGCACCCATAAAATGCATGCATTCATAAAATCCTGGTCCATCTTTTTTCAGACTGATGTGAAAGTCTCTTACTGGCAATACATGTAAGTTATTCCTAGAGGAACACTTTTTTGGAATCCCAGAATCATAGAATGATGGAATGGTTATGGTTCAAAGGGACCCTAAAGATCATTTAGTTCCAACCCCACTGCCATGGGCCAGGATGCCACGCACTAAATCACGTTGCTTAGGGCCCCATCCAACCTGGCCTTTTCAGGGATGGGGCATCCACAACCTCTCTGGGCAACCTGTTGTAGTGTTTCACTGTCTTCTGAGTAAAGAATTTCTTCCTAACATCTAATCTAAACATCTAAAATCTTTCTGTTCAAAACCACTGCCCCTTGCCCTGTCACTATCTGCCCATATAAAAAGTTCCTCTCCCTCCTTCATATTAAGCCCTCTTTAGGTGCTGAAAGGCTGCAATAATGTCCCCCCAAAGCTTTCTGTTCTCCAGGCTGAACAATGCCTGAGTCTCTCAGTCTGTCTTCATAAGAGAAGTTCTGGAGCTCTTTGATTGTCTTTGTGGCCTCCTCTGGACTGCTCCAACAGGTCCTTGTCTTTCTTGTGGTGGGGACCCCAGAGCTGGATGCACTACCCCAGGTGGGGTCTCACAAAGACAGAAGTGAGGGGCAGAATCACCTCCCTTCACCTGCTAGCCACCACTCTTTTGATGCACTCGTGAAGTTTTATTTCTGGGCTGTGAGCAAATGCTGTTGTTTGATGTGCAGTTTGTTTTTTACGTGCCTCAGCACATCTCCGAGAGGGATCTATTCCAAGATCTTCCCAGGCACACAGTTGAGGCTCACTGGTCTGTAGTTCCCCAGAGCTTTGTCTCTCCCTTTTTTAAAACTGGAAGTGATGTTTCGCTTTTTCCAGTCACCAGGGGCTTCACCTGTCTGACATGACTTTTCAAATATAATGGAGAGTGGCTTGGCAACATCGGCCAGTTCCCCCAGGACCCTGGAGTGCATCTCATCAGATTCGATACACCTGTGGCTGTTCAGCTTCACCATGTGATCCTGAAGGCAGCTCTTCACAATCTGACCCTTCCTTAACATTGAGCACAGTGCCCCCACCCCTCCTTCCCAGCCTGTCTCCTGAAAAGCTTGTGGCCCTCAACTGCAGTGCTCCAGTCATGTACCTCATCCCACCATGTTTCTGTGATAGCAGTTAGGTCATAGTTTTCTAATTGCACCATGGTTTCCAGCTCCTCTTGCTTGTTACCTGTGCTGCATGAATTGGTGTAGAGGCACTTCAGTGGGGCTATCCACCTCTTCATTTTCTGGGAAGAGCCCTCTTTAGTTCTTTTGGGATGATTTACAGGTATTTCCCTGCTGTTCCCTAAAGTGTTGTTACTTAAAGTTCCTTACTGGCACCAAGCAGAGCATCTTTTCTCCCCACTGAATCTAGTTTAAAGCCCTGCTAGTAAATCCTGCCAGCTTGTCAGGTGCACCCCATCTGCTGTCAATATGCCCAGTCTCCCAAAGGCATATCCCAGATCATGGAACCTGAAGCCCTGAGCATGGCACCAGCCTCAGCCAGTCCTCCTCCCTAGCCACTTATTTCACTCTACCTGGGTTCCAGTCCCTTCTGGGAGGACAGAAGAGAACATTAAATGTGTTCCTGATTCTTTCAACATCTCTCCAAAGTCCCTTTTGATGTCTCACGATATCTTTTTCACAGCATCATTCAATCCTACGTGAAAGAGTAAGAGCACCTGATAGCCCTCAGTTTTTACCCATTGTACTAGTTTGAAAACAAACCAGTGGGAGGCACCAAGTCAGAATAACAACTCAATGGGGAAATTAAAAAAAAATAAAGGCAGAAAACACTGGTTCAAACTGACAGAGTCAGGATACAACCTGACTCCCTGTTAGGCAGGGTGGTGGTAACAGTCCGATAAGATGGTGGCTGCAGTCCTCCTGAAGTGGTGGATGTGGTTCTGTTGGAGCAGTGATCCTGTAGAAAGGGTCTGCTCTTCCTCAGAAGGTCCAGTGGTGGCTATGTAGCTCTTGTCCTCTGGGAATCCAGTGGAAAGGGGGTCTGTGGTGTTCAGAATCTCAGATTATATCCAGGATGGAATGCTTGGTTCCTCCTTCTGGGTGGAGCATCTCACAACGGGATGATGAGTCATGAGGCAAGGCATTGATGGGCCCATTAACAGAAAGATAGTCTGGAGGGAGGAGGCAAGGAAACACTGCCCCACCTGATTTCAACAGCTGATGGGGATGGTAATAGAATACACTGCAACCCAGGACATTATCCACCCCTTATTCTATTACCATCTACATCCCAAATCAATACCTTCCTTAAACTCTACACACACACAAGCACACACACACACACACATATATATAATGAAACCCTACACACAGTTCTCACTTAAGATTAGGTCTCCTTGTGGCACACAACAGGTTTCCCCATCTTTCTGCATTACCCACCAAGTGTAACCAGGTCCTTGAGCAAAGACAATCGCATGGATGGGTTTGCTTTTGCCTCAGGAGGGCAATCCCAACATTTCCTAAAATACCTCTCATGTGTACCACAGGGACTCTATCTGCATCGACTGTGTGCAAGGATTCAGACTGGGTGGGACCAGCTCGATTGATGGACCCTTGGGTATTGACTATCCAGGTGGCCTTTGCTAAGTTCACTTCCCAATTTTTGAAGGTCCCCCCACCAAGTGCCTTTAGGGTGGTTTTAAGTAGTCCATTGCAGCGTTCAACTTTCCCGACAGCTGGTGCATGATAAGAAATATGATATATCCATTCAATACCGTGTTCTCTGGCCCAGGTGTTGATGAGGCTGTTCTTAAAATGAGTCCCGGTGTCTGACTCGATCCTCTCAGGGGTGCCATGTCTGCACAGGACTTGCTTTTCCAGGCATGGATGGAGTTCTGGGCAGTAGCATGAGGCACAGGGTAGGTCTCCAGCCATCCTGTGGTTGCTTCCACCATGGTCAACATGCAGCGCTTGCTTTGGCAGGTTTGGGGAAGGGTGATGTAGTCAACTTGCCAGGCTTCCCCATACCTGTAGTTTGACCATCGTCCACCGTACCACAGAGGCTTCACCCGCTTGGCCTGTTTGATTGCAGCACAGGTCTCAAAACTGTGGATGACCTGTAAGATGCTGTCCATGGAAAGGTCCACCCCTCGGTCACGGGCCCATCGGTATGTTGCATCTCTCCCCTGATGACCAGAGGCATCATGGGCCCAACGAGCTAGGAATAATTCTCCCTTGTGCTGCCAGTCCAGATCCACCTGTGATACTTTCACCTTGGGAGCTTGGTCCACCTGCTCGTTGTTGCGATGCTCTTCATTAGCCCGACTCTTGGGTACGTGCTCATCCACGTGTCAAACTTTCACGGTCAGCTTCTCTACTCAGGTGGCGATGTCCTGCCAAATCTCAGCGGCCCAGATGGGTTTCTCTCTGTGCTGTCAGTTGGCCTTTCTCCAGCGATCCAGCCATCCCCACAGAGCATTAGCTACCACCCACGAGTCGGTATAGAGATAGAGCCTCAGCCACTTCTCTCGTTTGGCAATATCCCAAGCCAGCTGGCAATATCCAAAGCAGTTGGCTTCAGACCCTCTGTAGCTTCAGCTCCAGAATCCCAGTGGTTGGCCCTGAGTCTCCCCAGGCAGCTTCTGCTAAAGGTTCCAGGACAGACCATGGCTCCTGGCTGCAGAGTAGAGCACGGTCTTTACCTCTGATCCTGTCCTGACTGGGCCAAGGGCTACAGCATGAGCAATTTCCTGCTTGATCTTGGCAAAGGCTTGCTGCTGTTCAGGGCCCCAGTGGAAATCGTTCTTTTTGTAGGTGACCAGGTAGAGAGGGCTCACGATCTGGCTGTACTCAGGAATGTACATTCTCCAGAAACCTATGGCGCCTAGGAAAGCTTGTGTTTCCTTCTTGTTGGTCAGTGGAGACATTGCAGTGATCTTATCAATGACCTCGGTGGGAATCTGACACCGTCCATCTTGCCACTTTACTCCCAGGAACTGGATCTCTCAGGCAGGTCTCTTGAATTTGCTCCTTTTGATGGCGAAACCGGCTTCCAGGAGAATCTGGATGATCTCTCCTTTCTCAAATGCCTCCGTTGCTGTGTTCCCCCACACAATGATGTTGTTGATGTATTGCAGATGTTCTGGAGCCTCACCCTTTTCCAGTGTAGTCTAGATCAGTCCATGGCAGATGGTGGGACTGTGCTTCCACCCCTGGGGCAGTCGGTTCCAGGTGTACTGCACTCCCCTCCAGGTGAAGGTAAACTGGGGCCTGCACTCTGCTGCCAGAGGGATGGAGAAAAAGGCATTTGCAATATTGATGGCTGTGTACCACTTTGCTGCCTTGGACTCCAGCTCGTACTGAAGTTCTAACCGCATGGCAGCACTCAGTGGTGGCATGACCTCATTCAGGCCACGGTAATCCACCATCAGCCTCCATTCTCCACTGGACTTACGCAGTGGCCATATAGGGCTGTTGAAAGGTGAATGGGCCTTGCTGACCACCCCTTGGCTCTCCAGTTTCGAATCATCTCATGGACAAGAACCACAGAGTCTCTGTCAGTGTGGTATTGCTGATGATGTACTGTTGCTGTGGCTATTGGTACTTGTTGTTCTTCAGCTCTCAGCAGTCCCACAACAGAGGGGTCATCTGAGAGACCAGGCAAGGTACATAGTCGTCTGATATCTTCTGTCTCTACAGCAGCTATCCCAAAAGCCCAACGATGTCCTTTTGGGTCCTTGAAATATCCACTTCCAAGATAGTCTATGCCAAGGATGCATGGGGCCTCTGGGCCGGTCAAAATGGGGTGTTTCTGCCACTTGTTCCCAGTTAAACTCACTTCAGCTTCCAGTACATCCAGCTGCTGGGATCCTCCTGTCACCCCACAAATAGAAATGGGTTCTGCTCCCACATACCTTGATGGCATTAGGGTACATTAAGCACTGGTGTCAACCAAAGCCATGTATTTTTGTGGATCAGATGTGCCAGGCCACTGGATCCACACAGTCCAAAAGACCCGATTGTCCCTTTCCTCCACCTGGCTAGAGGCAGGGCCCCTCTATTCCTGGCCATGGTACACGTTTATCTCCTCTGGTGAATATGCTCCTGAGGTCCCTTCAAGAGAATCAATCATATCTGGAGTCTGGAGTTCTGTGTGCAAGAGACCAGAGCAGCACTGACTCTAGATAAGCTTCTTGTGGTAGTTGCCCCTCTTTCTAGTTCACGTACCCGAGCTGCTAAGGAGGAGGTGGGTTTTCCATCCCACTTACTCATGTCTCCTCCATGTTCCTGAAGAAAAAAACAGAAGTTACCTCGTGGAGTATATCCTCTCTCCCTGGTTGGGGGATGCCTGCTCCTAATGGCAGAGACTCTTGTTGGTTCTGGCGAGATGTGGTAAATCTCTTCCTTAAGTTCCTTTTTCAATTTCTGATGGCCTTCTTCGATCAAGCTCCAGACTTGCTCAGCCAGCCTTGTTTCCACAGACGAGACATGGGTGCAAAACGGGGCTGTGACGGTGTCCTCGTAAATCCTCAGTTTGTTGACCAAGACGCCCACCCTGTCCTCGCCTTCCCTCCATTGCAGCGTTGCCAGGTAACGGGAGTATAGCTCTGGTCCAAGGCATGCAAACCTCAACCACACCTGTGATGTGCACTGGACACCATCCGGGCTCTTAGGAAATCTCTCGTCTTCCAAGAAAATGATCTCCAGCACAGCCAATTCCCTCAGGCACCAGATACCTTGTTCCATTGTGCTCCATTTTCCTTGGTGCACCTGGAGGTCTTCTTTACAAAGGTACCTGTCCCTTACACTTGCAAGCAGTCGCCGCCAGAGGCTGAGGGTTCCTTGGGTTCTCCCGATCCCCTGGTCAATGACCACATCCTGGGACAGAGATCCCAGTTGCCTGGCTTCACCTCTGTCCAGAATGGTGTCATTGGCTGCAGTGTCCCAGATGCGGAGCAGCCAGGTCAGGATAGACTCGTTTGTCTGGCGGGTGAATTCCCTCCGCAGGTCTCGCAGCTCACCCAGGGATAGTGACCGAGTGATGATCTCTGGCTCTGCCTCTTCTGCTGGGTGCGAAGGTCCTGCTGCATCCTCGTCAGTCACTATGCGGACTGATTTGCTTTTTGATTTCTTCTTCTGAACAGACACAACTGCAATCGGTTTAGGCTGTTCTGGTTTGGTG
Organism: Corvus cornix cornix; assembly: GCF_000738735.6. Taxonomy (NCBI): domain Eukaryota; kingdom Metazoa; phylum Chordata; class Aves; order Passeriformes; family Corvidae; genus Corvus; species Corvus cornix. Next base: position 64,327,950 of record NC_046357.1, read on the forward strand.
ACAGTTTGTGTGGAGATGCTGATGGTGCTTTTGGTTTGTTTCTCCTCTGTGACAGTTTGCATAGACATGGACGCTGTTGCTTTGCTTTTGGTTCCTTTTTTATTTGTGACAGTCTGTATAGACGTAGTGCTTGTTGCTTTGCTCTTTTTTTCCTCCTCCTCAAGAAGACGCTGCACCACGCCAAGCAGTGCTTTGTTTCCAGGCATGGTGTACACAGTGCAGGCCATGCAGAGAAGACAAAGTAGAACAAACAACAAGATTATGTCGTCCTTGACAACCAGAGGAAACTCAGTATTTTCAAAAACTTCTGTGTCAGGCCTGAAAGGCTGGAAAAAAACATTCTTTACTCCTCCCCCCAGAAGCTGGGTGTGATTGTTGAGGCCCCAGATGTAGCAGCCTAGACTAGGACAAGCAAACAAAGTTGAGTATATATTCCGAATTATGTTCATTGGCTTGGAGGTTATCATGCAGTAGGCATAATAGACTAACAAAACAAATTTTATACCATACCCTGGTCTACACAGGAGCATTACAACTGGCAGGTAGTTCCCCATGTGAAGAAAAATATAGAGAGCTAGGTACAAGACCCATGTAAGTATGTTGAGCATCATAGTGAGTAGGTGGCTTCTACAATACAAAACTATAATTCTGACTTTTCTCAGTACCCTGCCCCACACTGGGCACCAAAATATGTGCTAGTTTGAAAACAAACCAGTGGGAGGCACCAAGTCAGAATAACAACTCAATGGGGAAATTAAAAAAAAATAAAGGCAGAAAACACTGGTTCAAACTGACAGAGTCAGGATACAACCTGACTCCCTGTTAGGCAGGGTGGTGGTAACAGTCCGATAAGATGGTGGCTGCAGTCCTCCTGAAGTGGTGGATGTGGTTCTGTTGAAGCGGTGATCCTGTAGAAAGGGTCTGCTCTTCCTCAGAAGGTCCAGTGGTGGTTATGTAGCTCTTGTCCTCTGGGAATCCAGTGGAAAGGGGGTCTGTGGTGTTCAGAATCTCAGATTATATCCGGGATGGAATGCTTGGTTCCTCCCTCTGGGTGGAGCATCTCACAATGGGATGATGAGTCATGAGGCCATGTGTTGGTGGGCCCATTAAGCAGAAGACAGTCTGGAGGGAGTCATCTCTGAGTCATGCAGCAAGGCATTGATGGGCCATTAACAGAAAGATAGTCTGGAGGGAGGAGGCAAGGAAACCCTGCCCCACCTGGTTTCAACAGCTCATGAGGATGGTAATAGAACACACTGCAACCCAGGACACAAGTGTTGGAAGCCTCTTTGTGACATCCCAAACACAAGGCACCAATAAGCATAAAAAGTCTCTAGAGAGGTGGTCTGGATCACAAATTGCTTCTTCTGTGCCTCTCAGTGAGGAGTCAAAAATAACTAACACCCTCCATGATTTTTTGGTGGTGCTTGTTCTAATACAGGTGTCTGATTGTACTAATCTAGTAGAACCCTCCTCTTCTTGATCTTGACTACTGTAGTTAATGGGTAAAACGTAGGGAATGTCTCTCCATTGCCTCTTGGAAGATTAAGGTTTGAAAGTTAGTTTCAAACTGCCTCTACCAAAAACTTTAGAAACAGCTTTATTCTAGAAAATGAGGCACCCTGTTTGCAGGTCATTAAAGAATTGTGTAGCTGATACATCAGTCAAGCAAGCAGCAGATTTTTGATACATCAGCCAAAAGGGCAATCAAATTTTTGATACATCTGGCGATCCTCACGTTTGTACCAACAAGGAAAACAGCGACCTTTAACTGAGCAAAGCTGAAGTCCTCCACTGGTGTTGCCATGAGGTGGATGTGCCATCACCACTCTGAAAACACTCTATAAGCAAGTGCTCGAGCTGCAATAGGGGCTGAAAAATTTACAAAGTGTCAGAGTCTTTGCTGTCTGTGCTGTTCTGCGCTATCCTAGCTGCTCCTGTGAGGCTGTTTGTGTCCCACCCCGCTGGTCCTGCTGCCATGGCTCCGCTCCCTTGCTGTCAGCTCACGGACTTCATGGGGGAAAGACCCGTGCCACCCAACACAGATCTTACTCATTGTACTCTGTAAGCCAGCACTGGGCGCATGGCTGGTGTTATCCCCTTTCCTGTGCTACTCAATTCTCCTTGGCATTTTGCTACTTTTCTATTTTTCTCTCCTTCTTTCCTCTTTTATGAAAAAACAGGCTTGGATTATCGCTTTGGATCCCAACTTTTAACCTTGTTTGTGTTTTAATCTCACTTTCAGGTATGCTTAGAACCTAGTTCCTTTCTACAATTGTGGCTCAAGGCAAGACTTGCCTCTCCTCACCTTAAGCAGATTGGAACAACCACCTATCACACATTCTTCTTCCACATCCAGACTCTTCCTCTGTTAAGAGACAAGAATTAATTCTCCTTTGTCTTGTGAATTAGCCAAGGATACCAGCTTGGGCTTGGGTGTTCACCGACCTTCATCTTCCAAGGACTTAAGGCAGGACTGCTGCCCTGCCTGTTTGAGAATATAATACCAGGCACTAATCTGCTGCTCAGATTGAGGCAATAATAACATTTACTCTTCTCATTAAGCAAGATTCCTTGCTTTCCTGCTCTTCATTAAAGAATGCCCTAGTGCCTGTAGAGTGCTCTCAATTAGTATAAAGGCTTTTGCACAACAGAGATTCACAAAGAACAGGAGCTGCTTCTTGTGAGGCAGACAGGATATGTTATGTTCTCAGAAAACTGAAGCACAGCAAAATTTTAAAAGGGGATACAACAAAATTTTAGGGTTTTTTAAAATGAATTTTAATACTATACAAGTCTGGACAGAAGGAACTTTGAAATTGTCAAATTTCATTTTTCTTTTTTTTTATTTTTATTTTACAGGAATAGGGCTGAATTATTTTCTTCACCTGAAAGCATTGGGAGAGTCTTTGGTTACAGTGCTATTTGTCTCTTGTTATTACCCTAAAAGCTTTTTCAATGTAATTATACGTTTCACTACATCTCAGTGCCTCTAACTGGTATGATTCGTGCATTGGATTGTGTTTTTTCAAGAACAAGTATCATATAATCAACATTATGTCTGTCAACTACTGAGTAAGTACAAGAGTTAATAAATTTTAAAAAAAAAAGTGGAAAATCCAGGTTTGTGATTAGAGAGAGACTGGTAGGGTAAATATACAGTTACCTGGCAGCAAACACAGAACCCAGCCCATCTGGAGTCCTGAAAAGAACAGAACCAATACATATCTGTCATGTGCAGACAGCTGGTGAAATCTGGTGGTTCCCAGTTTTTTACTGCTTCTTTAAGAAAGACGGACTCTTTTTCTTCACAGAAAAAAATCATTCCAATTCAAACCAATGTCTTTATCATACTGTGGAAGAAGTTACAGTAATGAAATGTACAGTTATTATGCTTAGTGAAGTGCTTAAAACCAAGATCCTGGACAAGAATAGCCTCAAACATAGCAGAAGTTTAGGACCACATGTATAGCCATCCAGACCCAAATCATTCTCCCTGCCACCACTGCTAAAGCAGACTGAAACAAAATCCCATTTAACGACTTTCTGTCTTAATTCTGATTCTGAATTTTGTGGCTTTGATTTATCAGTACTGAAATGTTGCTGCAAATGATTGTGCTAAATCCTTACTTCTATCTTTCTCCTTCTATTCTATTTAATAAATCACTGTAACATTTTATTTACTGGACATATAATTCCTCTACATGCAAGAAATATATTTGGGTTTCACTTCTTTAAATCATAAAGAATGGAATTTGTTGTTTGTTACTTTTTTTTTTATTTAGCATATTTTTTTAAAATCACATAGTTAATAAGTCTTCAAACTGCTGCTTATTTTAGGAAATAATAATTCTTCTGTTATGAAAATCAATTTTTCTTCTGAGGAATTGGAGCTGGTATGAATCCAGGCTGTGTTTAGTCTTTCCAAAGTCCTTCCCTGTTCCTTACGATTAGTGCTTAAACAACTGTTCTGGAAGCACTGAAGGTGACTTGGGTGAGGCTGGCTCACTCAGTGCTGACTCGATCCAGAAGCAGGGACACTGTCTGCTTACATAGGTGAATGGTGCTGTCAGCTCACTGTACAGGCTGAGCAGTAAACAGCAATAAGAGGAAAAGCAGGAGCTTCTAACATTGCTCCTGTTAGACCTGAAAGCACATCTTTTCATGTCCTTAATGCATTAAACTGGTATGTTTGTGGTTCTTAAGCAGGTACAAAAGCATTTGCTGGATCAGGCTCAACATGTGTTCCCTATCTGTTTTCATGTAGTCTGAAGATAATATAATTTTCCAGTTTCTATGCTAACCCTTTTGTAGCTAAAACTGATAATCATACCAGGTTCCCTTGTTGAGTGTTCTAGTCCCTTAAGCTTTAGTTTAGTAACATTTTGGCTGATCAATTGGATACAAAATCCTTTCTTTTCTGTTTAAATTCCCATTCCAATAAATAAGGCTTTTGGGCTTAAGTCTACATAACTCTCTTCTGAAAGTCTGAGACAGAGAGTCAAGAATTTTTGAAAAAAACACCTCAAACCATATTTTCAATTCTGTAGATGTTTTCAATGTTGTGATCTCAAAAGAATATCAACTTTGATCAACCAAAGAGATGGGAGCAGATGTTGCAATTTTCATAAAAGAGCTTTCTTGGAAAACAAAATAACTTTTTTTAACCTTTAAGCCACACAGACTTTACTTAACTAATAGTTTTCATTTAAAAGTCTTAGTGAAACATTAGGGCACTGCAGTTCTACCCGTAACTAATTTCATATTCTGTACAAATTTTTAAGTTTCATGAGATTCCTTCATATGATGCAGCCTAATCAAGAAATCCTGAATCAGTTTTAGTTTTTCTTCATGTTAAGTTGTATTTCTGTATTTAAGTCTCCTGGCTGTTACCCTGTGTTTGCATATTTGCATTGTATCTTTTCACTCCAAGGCAGATTTGGGAGTTGTTATCCTAGACTCATAGTAATTGCAAGAAAATCCAGTTCCATCTGTTTCTGCCAACATATGGAAATTGAATGAGAATATCAACATAAAACGGCACTTGCTCAATATCAAGTGTGTGCCAGCTATTGTGTTTGTTATAGAACCTTGTGGTGAAGCAGGCTGAGAGAAGCCAGTAAGCTGCCTGTCTGGTAAGAAATACGAGTGCAGATCTTGTTCATGCCAGTCTGTCAGTTGTCAGTTGCTATATTTTGGCTTAATACAGCTAATTCCATCACTTACAGATAATGTGCTGCTGAACAAGGTAGGGTTCGCCCTGCATTGTTTAATAGGAAGAAGTATTTTCACTGCACCAAAAGACTGATAAAGTTTTGTTGGAAAAGCAGCATTAAATCTGGAGAAGGATAAAGAATATGCAAAATGCAACCTCTGAGCTACAAGGGGGAGAAGATTACTGTTTTATCTACTGTTAAATAACAACTCTTGAATATTTTTTTTCCTAATCAAGTCGTCACATACTCTTGAGAAGTTACAGCAGTTGCACTACCACTATATGCCGTTTTGCAACAGGTTAGACAAAAGTAAATGTATTTAAAATACACATGAGAAGAAAGAAGTGAGTTGTCTCCCAGGTGCCCCAGAAGTACAAATTTGCATCAATATGCATCAATTCAAAACAAAAAATTCTCCACCAAAAAAATATGTCCACCTGAGGACCAGTCCTTTTCAGGTGCTGCCTGCTGTATGATTGCCCATTAGACAGATTTCAAGCTGTCTGCGTTCTGCTGTGAAGAAATGTTCAAAATTATTTTGGGGTTTTTTTCCTGCACAAGCTATCCTAGAGTTCTTTTAAGTCCAAGGACTTTGGAATAGGAAGAGTAGTGCTCAGGAAAAATTATGCAGCCCTGAAGGATATGGAGTGACAATCTCAAACAATCAAATGAGAATGGCTTAACAAGCTGTCTCTCTGTAAGTGGACTCCACCTTGTTTCTGACAAGATCTGAGCTCATCATGTGTGCACATACTTCTAGTCTATTTTAGACACAGGTAAAATGCATTTATTTAGACTAGCATGAGCTATGTGGGTAATTTTCAAGCATTTTCCTTTTTTTTCCTTCAAGTTTTCTTTGAGTCCATTCCTCTTCCCTACCTTTGCAGCAGTACCGGGAATTTTTTTTCCTAGCCTCGACAACTAGAAGGCCGGCCAGGGTATGTGCTGTCAGGTGAAATTTACAACATACTTACTTATGCATGTCTGTTTTTCTAAGACACTTAATGAAATGGTTCAGAAAAAGTCATTATGACAATGTGAGAAAGACAAAAGTGGCTGTCTTATAAAAGACATTTTCTTTCTCCTCCGGTAGATTTGTTTATCATCTCCCCTCTGTTAAACGATAGAGCTGTTAGATTTGTCTAACCTGGACCTCTGAGGGAGCAGAGCACAGCAGGGGTGCATGTTGCAGCAGATAGGTGAGTGGCTTGGAGGCAGTGTCCCAGCAGGGTCCTGCCGAGCAGTGCCCAAGGTGGCTCTGCCAGCTCAGTGGTGGCACTTCTGCACACCTCTGCACTGCACTGCCATTCATGCATTCACTAACCTGAAGGCAGGGTCGTCCCTAAACTATTTCCATTTTCCTCTCCTGCTTTTCTTCCCTGCTCTCTTCATTGTGATAAAAAGCCTGTGGCTATAAGAACACTTAACTGTAATACAATTTTCATAGCTCAAGTTACAGGTTAAGTAAGTGTTTTATATACCCTGTTTGTGGAAGACTAGACAAGCTCTTTGAAGGAAGGTAAATAATACTTAAAGCCCAGATCATAATCATCTTCCATCTCTGCTCCGTGATTTCATTTAATACCAATTATCAAGTGTTTTATTTTTACAATTCATGTGGTGTTTGGCTGACAGAAGTGTGTATTCCTTGCTAAGAACTCAGGAATTAGACAAACCTAGCATACTGGATTGCATATCACAGCATGAAGCTGCTTTTAAGATGTTACTGCCTTCACAAAGAGGGAAAAAAAGGGTTGGAAGACTAAATTCAAGGAGAATTCAGTATCACATTATCTGGGTTTCATCTCCCCCTAGCTTCTCACCCTGTTTTCCTTCTCAGATATGAGGGTACTGCAAAGGAATAACATTAAACAAACTTTTCTCAGAAATCCATCACCTCTTTGATCATCTTAGATTCAAGTTTTTACTGTTGTACAAGCTCCAAAGCTCAAAGTCTCTTCACCATCTCCCCACAAGTGTTAGGCAGTCTCCAAAGGAAAAAGGTATTTTCCTGGCCTCGGTGAGCTTAAAGATGATAAATATAAACATAAAAAAATATTTAAAAACTGTGGGAGAAGAAAAGGAATGCACTCCAGGAGAGAAGTGAAATCATGGTAATGAACTCCTAGCCTCACAGTTGGTCTGAGCTGTTTTTCTTTTTTTCTAGTCGTATTTAAAATGGACAAATTATATCCTTACTTTCCTACACTCCACACAAAAGTCAGCCCTTCTTCTTGCCTGACACTGGTGTCAAGCTTCACACTTGCACACCCACTTCCTTGCCCTGTCCTCCTAGGGCTTTCTGGTCCTTCCTTGTTTTCCATATGAATGAAGCAGTTAAAAAAGGTGTTGATGGACAAGTAGAAGACATGGGCCTTCATAAGAGGCTGAATCAAGTAGCTTTGCTCTCATTTCTGCTCAGCACATCTCATGTTTCACTCCAGAGCCTCCATTTGCCTCAGCGAAGCAGCGCCAGTTCAGACCAGCACCTGTCCCATTCCGTGTCTGCCACACAGTGCCTGCCAGCCAGCAGCACATGCAAGTGGATCCAGCAACGTGCATGGCATCTGTGACAAACAGCACGTGAGGCTCTGTGAGCTGTACATTTCCCAGTCCCTGGCCAAAGGAGTTGCTTCTACTCTGCAATATCCTTGATACAGCCAAATATGTAGAAGATTGGGCACACAGGGAGCTCCCCAAAAGATTTTGTATGTGATATTTTCCTTTGCAAAAGCAACCTGTGCTATAGCTGGGAAAATTTGTAAGAGCACAAGAATGAGAGACTGAGAAGCAGAAAGAAGAATACTGGCAACTTCTTACTAGCGTCATAATATTTAACTTTTTGTTGCGCTGCCTTTTCAGACTTAGCCTTCATGACCTAGCAGCTGTTTCACTTGGCTCAGGGCATTTATGACTTTATTTTGGACAAATCTTTAACATTTTCATTTGATTTTTCTCAACTCAGCTTTGTGCCTCAAAATTTGTTTTAAATTTTACGGTCATTTTTTCCCCTTTCTTACCCTTCTTACAGCTGTAGGCTCTGGAACTCAACAACTGTGGTGTTCCTCTCTTTGGCTAGCAGCCTGTTTTATAAGTTAAAGACAAAGGAAAGGAGTACTTTGGGGAGGAAAAGAGAAGTAAGACAAGAAAGGAAGGAAGAAAGACGTGAGAGAGTTCTTTCACTGGATCTACTCAGAATAAGATAAAACCTAACTATACTTATAACTATATAAATACTGAAGTACACAGTAGACTGAAAGTATTCAATAAACATTTACTGTGAATGGAGGCATTAGGAAAGGCTTAGGCTCTGCCTGAATTCCCATGAAATTTATAAATATTTCTTTCATTTGTTCTCCATTTACAATTAGTTGCGGTCAAGCTGATCAAAGACAGAAGAGGCCTGTTGCATGTGAACCAGCATCCCTCACAATGACATTCACAAAGCAGAATGAAATATGAAATATCAGGTTTCCACGGATGTATGAACTTGTAAAAAATCTGAAAGAATAGGAGGTTTTTCACACTGAGTAATGTGAAACATTTGGTGCCTATTGTAGGCCTCTGAAGAGGAAAACTGAGAGCCAAAATCCATCAGGCAATAAAACAGAAGCAGGCAAAAGTTAAAACAACAGCCATTCACTACAATCTATTGATTTAGATATCATGATTGTCTCTGCTATAGCAGTGGTGGATGCTAGCAGGAGCTTCCACTTAAATCATTATCAGGAACAAATCCCAGCACTACAGACCTGAGAGCAGGCTGGAATAATGTTTGCTTCAGAAATGTATTTCATCTGTTCCCTTCACTTAAAAAAGGGGCGAAAAACCCCTGCCACAGCTTGTTCACACTGCTCTCTGAGCATTTCCAGCCAAACAGGTGCTAAGGTTAATTGGGTAAGTAGCCTGAAGCTTCCAGTTTTCAAACGAACTTTAAGTAAATAAATAACCCCAAGTGGATCCAGGAGGATAGACTTGCACAAAGCCTCTGAGCCGCGTGTTACAGCACTCAAGGTTCCTAGTTTTATCTCTTTTGCAGACCTGGACTTTTTAGAGAGCAGGGCCCGTCAGCCTTTGTGACTAATACAGTATGCTTTAATTGCTTCCTATGTCTTTCACAGCTGTCAGCCCCTAATGGGGTCAGGGTCGACAGGGGTGGGGCACTTGGAGGGTTTGTATCCCCTCACCTCCTGAAGCACTCCAGGCTGGAGAGGGACTTCACCCCATACAGCATTTGGGAAACCTGTGGCTCTCACTGAAATGAGATGTGTGCCCTCTCCACCCCAGAAGTCATTCACCCCATTCAGAATCACCCTTTTTGGCTGCCGGAAAAGGTACAGACAAGGGGAGAGTGTGCCCTTAGTGCTGTCCCTGACCCAAGAGGTTCTAATTGCTTCTTAAGTTGTGCAAAATTTGTTTATGATATTAACCAACGTCAAGCAACAGGGAAGAATGTAAAAATAGGTTGTTTCACATTGTTTTGAGAAAGATTTAGGAGGATTAAAGGTTAGCAGGAGCCTTCTAGCATAAACAGAGCAGACACTTCATGCTGTTTATGGTATAAACCCCATTATGTTTCAGTCTGTACCAGAAAATGTCTAAAGAAAGGTAGTAGTAGCTAGGGCAAAAAACAGGAGGCATAAACATGCTGGGGATGTCCTGTGCAATTGAAGACCTTCATGGAAAAGGTGTAAGTTGAGTACTTCCAAAAAGGGACTGCACAAGAAGACATTTGAGAGTACAAATGGTTTCATTTTTTCTCTCAAACCAAAAATTACGTCACTTCTCAGGTATGATGTAAAAGCAGGTCAGAGAATGTATGGTATTGCAGTTCACAGTACTGCCAGCCTAGACATACAGAGGGTGTGTTGGGGCCCCAAAAGTTCTAAGTTATTACAAAAAGTGTATGTATTTTGTTAAACTGACACACTTGGGTTTTTCATATTCAGACATCCTCTCAACACCCACAAGAACCAGAAACCTTCTGTTTTATAGGAAAGCTGAGAGTCTAGTTTAATCACATCTCCAAGGTCTGAGACTTTGAGGAGAATGTCCAATGCCAGATGACAATAAAACCCTTAGAGAGAAGAATACTGAACAGTGACTTGCATTCAATTCCTTGGGCTAGACAGCACTGTGCTCTGGACAGGTATCAGTGTGGCCAACTTCAGCTCACTATAGGAAACCTAGAAAATCCTGCCCTGTTGTATCTCTCTAGTTCTTGAAATTTGTTCAGGGAATCTGGACAGGCTGGATCAATGAGCCAAGGCCAGTGGTGTGAGGTTCAACAAGGCCCAGTGCCAGGTCCTGCCCTTGGGTCACAACAACCCCAGGCAGTGCCACAGGCTGGGGCAGAGTGGCTGCAAAGCTGCCCACAGGAAAAGGACCTGGGGGTGCTGGTGCCAGCAGCTGAACATGAACCAGGGTGTGCCCAGGTGGCCAAGAAGGCCAATGGCATCCTGGCCTGTAGTAGCAACAGTGTGGCCAGCAGGACCAGGGCAGGGATTGTTCCCCTGTACTTGGCACTGGTGAGGCCACATCTCAAATCCTGTGTTCAGTTTTAAGCCCTTCATTCCAAGAAAGACATTGGGGTGAACACATTAAAGATCTACTCACTTGGGCTGGAAAATAACAAGAGTTTTTTGAATGAGCAGATGAAGAATTCCCTTTGTCCAAATGTAGCTTATATTTGCTGAGCTTCAGACTTCATATATTCTATTTATGCTATCCAAAAAAAGGTAAGTACACATGTGTGCACACAGGAAGTTCACCATCCCTTAGGAGCTTTAATGAAAGAGATGTCTGTCTCCAAATTAACACTAAACAAAATCAGAAGCTATGGCAAGTACATATTCCTCAGTACAGATGCACAGCTTCAGGGCTTTTGCTTATTTATTTGCCAGTAACATGCACCACAGAAGAGGTTTCTGGGAAAAATGCACTGTGCCTCCCTTCAGGGGTGAATCCCAAGGCTTCACTTTCAATTAATTTACTGGAGGAAAAAATGAGAGAAGCAAAGCAATTAAACGCTGTTCCTGCCATTAACCTGAAAGCCACTTAACATTTTTCTAATAAAAAAATAGTTGAGATCATCCTTGTACAGTCCTGCAGCGGCTGTGGGAATATATGGCTTAAGTTTCTACCCATTTTGGTTTGGTCCAGCTAACTGATCACATAGAACTTTCCAGAAGAGTTTAGCCTCCTCACACGATATGTTGTGGACTGTATCAGAATACGGTACTATATTCTTTAAAAAAATCAATGTTTCCATTTTTATTGGCCAGCATGTTTCAACATTTGTTTTTGCTCAAACCCATTGTAAAATTATACATATATCAGAACTTTTTTTATGGTGAGATAATACACGTAATTCCTTCCGTAAGCCTGCCTTATCATGAGTCATAAAGGTTCGAGAAACAACCTCCACAAAAAGAGATTGCAATTTTGCCCTCATTGTCTGCACATATTGCTTCTGCCAGCAGAGGAAGGCAGCAGAGATGTGTTGACCTCAATTAATGAGCACAGACAAGTCTCTTAGGTCATGGATGAAGAGCAGATGCAAAATGGACACCTCTCCCACCTAAATCACTCATTCACAGTACCTGTCCTAGCCAGTCCCAGGTTAAAAGGCTGTAATCTTTCACTCCTTTGGAGTAGAGCTCTTCTGTACTACATGAATAGCTGCCATCAAAATACACTTTAAAACTGGAGACAGGAATTAAAAACATAGGTAATAGAGAGGAAAGAAGGAGAGATGGAGTGGCATTAAGAAAAGTGACCAATTTGAAAGATAAATTTTCACATTTATTTTGTAAGTGCAATCTCTCCATGACATTTCTGTGCATTCATAGCCTGTGGTCTTTGTGGTCTTTGGGTGTTTAGATATCTTGAGGACTCTCCTTTCATTTTCCTGAGCTTGCAAGGGAGGCACAACAAGGTTTACAGACCGTCTTGGCAAAAAACACTCTTCTGCATGCATTTTTTCAAGTGTAGATTACAAATTTACTTTTGTTTTTAAGCTTACCCTTCTTTGAAGGATCTTATAAGACTCTTCGGTTCTCATTTTCTTAACTTGGTCTGTCAGGATGTGTCTGCACTATGCAGTTCTGATTGTGAAGAGACAGATACAGAAGCTAAATTCAAGTTGTTATTTTCACACTTTACAGTGCGTCCCTTTTACTTCATTGACTGCTTTGAGATCCAGAGCTACCTGGCATGCTTCTGCACCACAGACTGCTGTGCAGGATACATACAGCTTAAGTTAGTTGCTTCCAGCCTGTTGTTTCCCAGACCACTGGTTATTCATGGAATGTAGCTGAGGAAGGCAAGCTCAGGTAGAACAACATACACAAATGTATCTGCATCTACAGTGGAAACATCCTGGGGGCCACCAAACCAGTCAGCTCTTTTACCCAGGAAGAGCATCTCAGGGGACACTGGCAATACAGTGCAGGCCCTTGCAGTCAGGACAGTAATGGCTTTATTTCCTTCTTCAAATCACAGCGCAACAATTCTTTGTACTTTACTTGTCTTTACTAATGACTTCTAAAGAATGTCATTAGCATTTTTTTTTTCCTCAGTCGGGGTACTGTAAAACAAAACAGTTTCCTAAATGCTGCTTGTCTGTTGATAGTGTCTATTGAAAATATGCGCTGGCTTATAGAGGATCTGGGATTAAACTTGACAGAAACCCTTTTTTTTTTTTTTTTTAAATCAGGACAGACTGCTGAACAAATCGTTGTGGCCCTATTTCCAGAAAACATTACAACAGAGCTTTGTTCCTGCTACTATCATAAAGAATTCCACCGGTATTTCTATTACATCTTTATTTTCTAGGGTTTTTAACTAAGGCAGAAAAACTCTCTATGGGCTGAAAGTTGTCATTTCATGATGTTCACACTATGAAGTAATTTGTTTCACCATAAACTCTGAAAAATAATTGCACAAGCTATTTTGAAGCTGGAAAGAAGCTGGTTGAAGGCAGTGGTTTCCTACAACTCTATTGTTAAGCGTACTGAAAACAAAATTAAAGGAACATATTTTGTTTTCAAGCAAAGATCAGGCATGAGGAAAAGTGTGAAGGAACTACTATAGCTTTCAAAATTACTATTACAGAGTAATAGCCCCTTCCCATAATAGGTCAACATGGAATAAGCCTTTCTCTCTGGTGGACTTCCTCTGCTACATCTGTAAATTTCCAACAGACCACACTGTCACACAAGTAAGAAAGCAGAAGACATGGGGCCACATTCTTGAGTGGTGTGTATTGATAATTGTAAACTGGTATTATAAAAAAGCTCCCAGGGAGCTCAAGCAACACCAGATTACTTACAGGGTCTAGCTTCTAAAGGAATCAACTGTTCATTTATTGTCTTGCAGACATAGCTGGATTGACCAGGGAATGCTTTTTGAACGTATGTCTAAACTCCAGTCATCTGCAAAGCTCAATTTCTATTAGCTTCTTTGCAACAGAATGTGTTCTTACTTACCTGTATCTGCTTCTATTCCAGCTATTCGTCTTACTTGTCTGTTCTGGACCATTCTCAAAGCAGGACTTTTTTTTTACTGTGTGTTTGTACAGAACCTAGCACAGCGAAATGCCATTTTTACCTGAGTCCTCTGAACTTTGTCGTATTACAGGCAGTAGGAGTTGCAGTGAATAATAGAAATCTCCATTACTTCACTCATTCACTTCGGAAAAATCTTATCCCTCAAGGCTGGAGTTGAGCCTGTGACAGATCTGCAAAGAATGAGTTTTAATCCATGCTCCCCATATTGTATCTCATGAGCTTGGCTTCAGGGTTTTGTTATGGCCCATCTTTATTACTGAACCGTTTTTCTTCCTTCCTCTGAAACATCCTCCCTACACCAAACAAGATTTCCTGGGATAGTGAGTATAATTCACATTATTGCACATACTTTTTCTGCTTTAATTTTATCTCCAAAAGATAGTAAGTCTACATTTATTAAATGGAGTTACTTTTCCAGCCTGCAGGGATCAGCCCAGTATCTTTAAAGAGATAACAATAAGGTTTGTGATTAAAACCTTTTTTGGAAAACATGAACAAATGATAACCAGTTGTGATAGTTTTCCACATTTTCATAATATCTAAAAATATGTTCAAATATCCAAAAATGATCCTGTGATTTGATTTATTCACAAGTCCCCTGAAGTGTTTAATAAGTACAATACGGTACAACTAAAATCATGCTTATTACTGCTATTAGCTTGGTAACTCTCCAGGATGAAATCATACTTTTCGGGCTATAAATATACATTTTTATTGTTGATTTTATGCTGCATTTTGAAATACTGCTTCTCTGCTTTCATATTTTCAGTGCTGTATTACAGTACTATAAATCAGCCCCACAGTAAAGGAATTCTAATTGGTATCAGGTGATTTTTTTTAAAAGTAGAGAAAAAGTTAAACTTAAATCCTTTTGAATGAAGATAAGTTCTCTTGAAGCTCTTAAAAAAAAATCAGATGTGTCTAGAATGATCTATCTTTTCTTGAAGGACTAATCAGATAAAAGTATGCACAGTGCACATCAAAGTATATGTATGAGCTCAAAACCATCATAAAAGATACCTCTAGATGTCTAACCAAGTGCAGGGAATCCTTACTGTGGTCTTTTTTCGTTCTCTGTCTATGCTGCTTCAATTTTCCCATCCCACTAACAATGCAAGCTTGAGCTTCTGTTCTACCTCCTACTTACCCAAATATTTCATTGTCTTTCAAAAAGATGAAAAAACAAAAAAATAATCCCACTCCAATGGCATTACAGCAATATATTCCCAATGTCTCAGCACCTCTGTAGTGCCAACTTGATCCTTAAACCATTGATTCTTTCTTTGATGGACTTGCCTAAAAATAGTCTCTACGTCCATCTGTGCCTTGTCCAATGCAGTAGTCAGTCTGGCAAGTCACAATAAACTATGCATTATGTGCCAAGTGCTGGCATTTATCCCAAAAAAGTAGAGCTCTGTGGGTGGGTGAAGAAAACAACTTTAAATTAATAGCTTTGGTATAAAATGCCAGAAAACACACTGTATGTAGGATATTTCTAAACAAGATTATGGACTTCCCTTTTCCCCAGAATTACACAAAGGAATCCTTAGAAAACATAGGTTTTCAAGGAAAAAAAGTATAGCAACCATAACAAATTATGATACAGATTTAATTCTTATGTGCTGAATTTGGTAGAGATGAAGAAGACAGGATAGGGAAGGCATGAGCTGGAGTTAGGAAGCAGGAACAGAGTCCATGCCATAATTCATGGCAGCCAAGAACCTGAACTAAAGGCCAGCTCTGACTCTTCCATTAGTGCTTCTGCAGCCCGTCCAAAAAGAGAAGCACTTTTAGGGTTTTAGAGCATACAGAGGGCAGCCTCACTGGTTTCTGTGGAATCCTGTATTTTTTAATTTGAGCTTTTGGGCAGTATGGTATATTTTCATAGCCCCTTAAATGTTCCTGGTATTTTCTCCTTTCCAGGGAAAGCAGAAACACCAAAATGCACTGCCTGATGTTTCCAAGGGAAAAGAAATATGCAATAGAAATAGTCCTCCTACTTTCTCAGACTTCCCTATACTCTTTAAATGAATGGTATTTGGGAGGGAAAGCCCTAATATTAATGGGATTAATTACTCAATACTGTGCACCATATGGAGTTAAGGTTTTTTTAATTTTTCAGAGTGACTGAATTGCTCTGTGCACACTTGAAGCTGCTAAAACCCAGTAAGTTGACAGAGGAGCTCTGTCCTGAAGGCCAGGAGTAAGATTAACACTGAAATGGATCCAAATAAAAATCACGTTAAGCAGATATTCAGCAGAAAGGCGTCTCAGTAAAGATGAAACAAGCAGAAGACTATATATACACACCTTGTACAGTGCTCAGGGTCATATGAAAACCAGATGGAGGAAATCGAAAGGAAAATGAAGTTGAACAGGGACATATTTGGGAAGATAAAAGGTAGCAGAGAAAGTCATCTTTCTTTGGGCCGCAGAAAGTCTATAGCACTGAAATGACAAAACATTATATGATTTCAAGATAAAATCTAACACCCAACAGGATGGAAAGTATATATTTTTACATCCTCTGAGCTTTTGTTCCATGAAGGAGAGTGCATCACTCTTGAAGGACAGTGCAAACAATCTGATATTCCTCTGCAGTGAATAGAAATATGAGGCTGGCATAAAAAGTCAGGTGATACTGTGAAGGCTCTTGCTATTTCTGTGATGCTTAGGCAATCCCTGCCTAATTTTCCAGTTGCAGGTAAAGACTGGTGTGAACTGGCTGTTGTGTCCTGTTTCCCTGGCACACTGAAGGTCTTCTGCAGGGGGATATCTCTCATCCCATCTCCAATTCCTTTTCTAGTAATGTAGCAATGTAACACAGTAATTTTGAACTAGAAAATAGATGATGTGGGGATTTCTTCTAGAATTAAAGACATGGATCAAGGATTGCAGCCAGTGACCAGGCAAGCAGACAAGCCTTTACTCACCCTTTAACTCCCCTTGGATCCACTCCAATGCCCTCTGAGGACAGTTATCTCAATGGACAGGCTCTTGGCAGTGTATAGCTGCATTCTCAGCAGAGCTGGAAAGTGACAGAACATCCCTACCCATGGCTGTTTACTAGCTGTTGTGAGAGCATTTACTTATTTTGGATGTTTATAAACTCTTGTTGGAACACAAGGCCTATATGGATTCATCTAAATCCTGATCTTTTTGGTCTGTAAAACCTTCAGTAAATGAAAAAAAATCTATTTCATCTCTTGCTTCAGAGCATCATATATAGTTTATAACCTCAGAACCCGTAGCTTAGATTTAATGGTTATCATATAACATCTGTTTAATTTTAAAATTTATATGGAGGCTTTTTTGGAAATCCCTTGGAGTTTTTCAACTTTCTGTCTTCTCTATGCACACAGAGGATGTAGAAAATTAATTTCCTGTGTAAAAATACAAGATGACAGAAGGTCCAAGGTTAAACCTATTTACAAAGAAAATCACTGCCAGTGTTTAGAAAATGCTGCTTTTATTTGAAATATTTGGAGGTGTACCTGGTTTCCCATGTCCTTGTGGTATTTACGCATATAAGGCTTTCTGTCCAATAAGCTGTAGTGAAAAACCTCCTCTGTATTGATTTTTCCCTGATGAATTGTGAACTGTCTACTCATTTGGTGATCCATTTGTTTTAATAAAGAAGACAAACCTGTAGAAGTTTCTTATTTTCCCACCCCTCTGGCCTCTTGTGAAAAGTATTACCATGCTTCAGAGGCCAGCGTTCAATTCAGAGACAAAACCAGATGTCACTGGCTGACATCTACTTCACTACTTTATAGCCAAGTTAGTTTACAGGAGGGTAGGAATGTGGTTCTCCTTTCCTCCTATGAAAAATGAAAGGTGAAGAAACACAAAGCCCAGATGTGGCTGAAGACTGCAGCCAGGGTCTCAGTGACAGCAAAGCTTGACTTTGTTTCTTCCATTTGTACTGATGCACTGGAGTAAATTAGGCCACAAAGATTTGTTTTTCTGGAAGAGAGGATAAGAACGATAAGAAGATCTGTTGAAAGAGATCATGAATCCATCATCTTAGTCCCATTTGGGGTGGGAACTATTACTTGCTATTTCATAGGAGCCAATGTGAAATGGATCGGGTTTTTGTCCAGTTGCAGTGTCCAGCCAATCTCTTGCAGCACAGAGAACCATGAAGGCAGTGGACACCTTCACTGCCCATCTCAAAAAAGGGAGGAAGGGCTGAACCAAAATCCCTGTTATTAGCAGGACGACCTGCGTGACAGTGGGGAGGAGCAGTTCAGCTCTCGAATAAGGGAGGAAGTATACAGGAGGTGATACCCAGGCATTTGACAAGCATTGAGTGTAGTGATGCTGTGACCCACTGTCTGGGACATTATCACCATCCTACCCTACTTCAGCTAGCAGGCTTTGGGCTCCCAAACCTTCTGCACCAACACAGGAGGACAAGAGCCTCTGGCAACCCAATTCTGCCAGGGACACATGGAACTTGGAGTACTAATGCCAGCTGAAAAAGCTTGAAAAAGTTTCAGTCTATGTCAACTAAGCACATAGCAAGCCAAGAAGAAGCAGGAAGTATTGCATGCTCCCGAGTTTGACCCCATCTAGAATGGGTGGTTCCTCTTTTTCAGGACATCTCAGGAGACTCTGAAATCAACTGCTGTGCTGGATATTTCCTTTTTTACAGTTCCCTTCCCAAAGGAAATTTCTAAACAAATTTTCATCTTTGATTAGAAAGGCTTTCAGGAGGTCTGAATTTCCTACAGGACTGCTTAAAATAGCTCTATTGGCAATTATATGACTGCTCATGTTAAAATCTGCAACATTGAAACCTGCAGGTAGCCTGGAGACTCCTTTACCAAAGCACAGGCCACATTTGTATTAGGTATTGGCCACAACTTTGCTCCTTCAGAGGCTTTCTGAATGTCAAGGTACTGACATTTCTTACTGATTTCTGTTTCAAACACTCTTAATTTTCAGTCTCATTTTTCACTAATCTGCATTTTCCTCCTGGGATTCAGCATTTAGACCATGTCCTTTCTATCTGAGGCTCACTCATCAGCTTTTGAGTGGGCTGTAGACCCAGGAAGGTTACCAGCTAGCAAAGCAGTGACGCCTTGGAAGCAAATACTACCAGTGAAGTTTTGTTGTTCCAAATAATTATGCAGAGGTTAACAAATACATGACTTTGCTGATGAAGTTCAAGACAGCACAATACAATTTGCTCAGGCACCATTTTTCTGAGCAGGTGTTAAAAATGGTAAAAGCTTATTTTCATCAGTAAAAGAAGTTTATACAACTTAATGTGAGTAGAGTCTGTTGAGTTTAAAGGTGCTAGTTTTACAGACCCTTTCTCTGAATAGAACCACACTTTAACTTGAACTTATTCTAAATTGTTGGTTGTTTGATCTTCTCTTTTCTTTACAATGTCAGTCTTTAGGGAATACCTAAGAATCTAATAAGGGACTACATGTAATGCAGATTAACTGTGCAGAACCTAAAAAAGTAGGCTAGACAAGGCAAGCTAGCCAAGGGAAGGATTTGCTACTTTTCCTCTTCCCCACATGCTTTCCCCTTCTTTCAAACCCTGGGAACATTCTTAGCAATTCAGGTTATTACTGATAGCAATAAATCATCTCAGCCTCTGCTATGGCCTGGAAAGAAAAAGCAGTAAAATACTTCACAAAATAAAATGTATCTGAATTAGCTGAATCTTTGATAGAGGACAGTTTATCCACAGGCAGGGATAAAAAAGGTGTAAAAACTGGAAAACATTTTGCTGCCGAAGAAAAATAAAAGAAATGTCAGAGTAGCTTAAGCTGCAGACTGAGTAATGAAGGAAATCCAAGACTAATAGCATGCTATCCACTGACAGCAGTACAGGGTTGATGACTTAAACGTTTGTATTTAAGACACTTTAGTCCTCATTTCACTGTTTATCAGCCTGAGGAATCTCACTGTGTGTCTCTAAAATTGCTCAATGAAGCAGCTCCTTTCTTAAATGAAAAATGCACTGGCAACAACAAGCAGAACAACAGACAGGTCATCTGCTTTACAAAGCATTACTTGCTTTTTTGCCCTGTGGCATGCACAGTTTTAAAGAATTATTAAGATCTTCCATGAAAAGAATGAAAGAAAAGATAAAGTTTCCTTCACCGTTGCCATGGAATAGAAAATTAGAGGGAAATGTTGAAGCATTTTATGTGGTTTCTCATCTGGATATTATTAGCTAGTATTTTTTTAGTAATATACAGTATCATACAGATTACTGATTACTACTGATTTTCTTATACATATGTCTTCCTATTAATCATAAAATACAGTGCAATTTTTTTTTTGCTATTATATCAACTATTAGAAACATCTTTCCCAGATGATTTTTATATTCATTTGGGGTGGCTTTAAAATAAAATAGTAATTTTCTGTTTTGTGTGCAAGGAAGCTTTAGGTCATGTACTGTGTTATATTACTAAGCTGTGGTATGTAGAAAATAAAACATTAGCTTAAACAGAGAGAACACCAAAACTGCATTTGAGACTACCACTTAAAGATGCAATAAAAAATGTTCTAAACAGAAAATCTCTTTTGAGACATCTACAAGGATAAAATTAGTGTTAAAGGGAAGGATCCTGGTAGAACTTCCTGAAATCTGGATCTGTTAAAAAGCACGAAATAGTGATGTTATTTTCTCCATCTTGGCAATACCAGAGGAACTGCAAACACTCCAATGATCCATCTCTGCTTTTACTCTCTTTTCTCATTTATATGTGTTTCAATGTCATGTTCAAATGTTTTGTGTACCAACACTCCCCACACAATAAATGCTTAATGTTTTTCAGTGTTTAAAAGCATGTATAGATGCTCCTAGGTCTCCAGAGAGTCCCTCCAAACCTACACCTGAAGAAGGAGAAGAACATGTGTCATTCTACTTCCTCACAACAAAGAAGTGACCCCAAGTTGAGAGAATAATACAAAAGTATTGCAAGAATATGCCAGGCAGGCAAAACATTTTCTATTCAAAACTCCCTGTGGTCATAGCATGAGGGAAGGCTCCCCAGGAATTTTTGCTTCTTTTTTTTTTTTTTTTTTTTTTTTCCCCAGTTTACTGGGCCTCTCTAAAAAGATGTATCATATTCACTGCTGAGTTTCATATTTTGCAATCTGCACGAATCATGTGATGTGCAGCTACTACTATGCCACTTGTTGTGAGGGTTCATTGTAGACCCTCTAATGAGCCTGCCATACTCCTTCAGCATGCACAGCACTGTCTTCTCAATCGTGCCTTTCAAGAGATTAAGATTCAGTGATGCAATACAGCCCATGACACAAAGCCTCTTTTCAAACATAAAAGAGCCAATTGTTTTTACAACCTCCAAGCATGCACAATCTTTGCTTTACATGTCCATGCAATAAATGGCCTAAAAGTTTCATATCCTCCTTGCAATATGGAACTTGACCCTTGAAAATCCTTCATGACAATTCAACTAGTAGAACGGAAATCTTTTCCCAATACCCTAAGGATTCTGGCAAAATATTTGTGCTATTTCCATGTATACATGCTCCACTACACTGTCCTCCTTGCATATTACAAAAACTAACAACATTTTTGAAGCTATGTATTTTCTGCCCTGTCCATAAATTATCTCAGCTGCCTCCTGACTCCTCAGATTACTCCCAGATCCCTCTGGCAGGAGCTACATTTCATAGTGTAGCTAAAACCTCTCTTCTTAGTCCAGCACTCACAGCATTAACACAAGTGTCAAGAGATGGGAGACACAAAGAAACTGACCTTTGTGAGCACTGGGAAGTGCTCAAAGATTTCTGCGCCCACCAGTTCCAGGCTGCACTTTTATACCATGGGGCTGATAAGCTGGTGGAGCATCAGGGCACAACCCTTGGCCTGGGGCAGGGAGCACCTCTGCAAAGTTGGCAGCCATGGTGCAGAAACTTTTAACGGTTCAGAAAGGCATGTAAGGCATGTTCAAGCCAACATACCAGTAAGAGTATTAACATGCTGGCCCAGTCACCCAAGCTCCTTTGGTAGTCAATGGAAAAAGAGACAACTCTGCAGGGTGAATTACCCTAAGCGCTTTCAGTGACTCTTTTGGAAGGTGGTGAACCACCCCAGCCTTCCTGCCTCAAACCAGTGACAGTAGAAGATGTTCTGGCGAGGACTTAACCAAATCACCCCTTTCCCCTACCCACTGCCACCATATGCAGTATGGGGACAAAGCCCCACCCTCCCCTGGTTCACCCAAGTGCTTAGTGAATACCCTGTGAATAGTGTCACTAATACTCTGCAGAGTGACACACACAGCTACTGCGCCAGTAGGGCCATCTGTGTGTGTGACTGCTTACAACTCCGTAGCAGTTTTGCAGCAGTGGAAGGAAACCCCTATATGGACAGTACAGCCCACAAAAATGCACAGACAGAGAGAATGAAAAGTGTTACATTAGAAGTATTGGACAGAATCAAAACTGCATACTGCTAGGCTTGACTGTGTGTTTCAGAGCAATACCTGTGCTAAATACCCTTCCAAACTCTTCTTGGTATTAGGCTGGTAACAAGGAACTGCAAGCCCACTGGCCATCTAACCCCATGTCCTCTCTCTGGAGGTCACCAGCATCACATACCTCACTGTAAGATGAAAGATTCACTCTTCTCCTTGTGTGAGAAGTCTGCCCAAGTCATCACCCCTGAAACTTAATTTTCAAACACCTCTAGTAAGAAGTAAGAATAATTTCTTTCCAACAAAAAATGCAAATTTATTATGTGAAAAAATAGAAAAAGTTGAAAAAGAAATATGAGTGAAGAAGATCCTATTTATTTCAATGTGTAAAAACCCCAAGCAAATAAAAAAGCAACATAGCCTTCCAGGCATATTTAATAGATTTATTTGCGGGGAAGGGGAAGTGTCCCTTCCAACTTCACCAATTCTATGATTCAACGAGTGTTTGTATGAGATTTGGTTTTCCTTAGACAACTGCATCAGACTGGTGTATACTGAATGAGAAAAGCTACGCAACAGTCCAAAAATACCTGAGTGGACCATATAGGGGCTGTTTTAAGGCTTATCAATCTCTATTATTGATCCATACAAACACCAAGTAATTTAGAAGAAAAAATCAGGTAAATATGGAGATGTCTGACCTGCTCTGTGGTATTTGGTCAATTGTTTTTATATTACAAGCAATAAAAATCAGAAGTTTAAAAGATCTGCATTGTTTAGAGCA
Source organism: Corvus cornix cornix (assembly GCF_000738735.6). Taxonomy (NCBI): domain Eukaryota; kingdom Metazoa; phylum Chordata; class Aves; order Passeriformes; family Corvidae; genus Corvus; species Corvus cornix. The sequence goes on from NC_046357.1 coordinate 64,350,940, forward strand.
ATCATTATTTGAAAATTTGGAGTGCAGCACAAAGATATTACTCTCTTTTTTCATTCAGATTCTGTTTTCTCTTCTCCATGAAGAATCAAAACTAACTAAACCATGTTCTCACAGAAATGCAGAGATCAATGTGAAAAGGATACATGACTGGTTAGAAATATTTTCACTGAATGGGTGAGATACCAGCGATTCTCCTCTCACCTGTAACATACCGGCAGCAACTCTATCAGGCCTGGCCCTACTCAATGCTTTCACTAACTATTTGGGGCAGAGAGTGTTCTCATTCAATTCATAAACAATGGAAAGTTGAGCAAGACAAGTTGTCAGAGGACAAGATGACAATTCAAAGTGATCTTGAGAAACTGGAGGACAGGTCTGAAATAAACAAGGTATGGTTCAACCAGGAGAAATGCAAGGCTTCTGGGGAATAATAATCACCTGCATCAAAAGGTAATGGACAGGCCCTTGCAGAGACAGCAAAAAGGCTGAAGGTTGTACCAGTGCACAAGCAGCACATACATCAAAAAGAACTAGTTCCTGGGAAAAAAAAAATTCAATTACCCTACCAAAATGGATGATCAAGAGTGTAATCTACTGGAGGCACAAATGAATTCCTCTATTCCATGTGGCTTTGGTATGTCTGTAGTGCAAGAGAGGTTTAGTTCCTTCTTTAAGGAGTCATGAGAATGACTAGAAGAAAATTATATTAATGGAAATCCTGAAGTGTTTTATTGTTTAGACTGGAGAGGGGAAGACCAAGGAGAGACAGTAGTAACAGTCTTCAGCTGTGTTGAGGATGCCAGCAAAAAAGAAGGAAAGAAAGTCTTCCCTCTGTCCAACAAGATTTTTAAAAGTAAATTATCTTAATTATCAGCAAGCAAGGATAGGTTAAATGTTAGAAGAAATTTTTTAATGCCAATAACAAAAAAATGTTGGGAAGTTTTGCCATGGAGAATGAGTTATATCCAATAGGGGAGCTCTCCTAAGGACAGAATAGATACCCATCTGCAAAAAAAAGAGATGTTGGCATCGTTTTGCTGGGCTAGGATATGGGAGTGATCTAGATGGCCCCTTTGAGCTCTACTGCCCTGGACTTCTACAAGGAATCCATGTCCTATCCCCAGTGAAATCTCAAATGATGTAGAAGGTTTAGTGAATGTCACCACCTGCCTTGCAATCCCTGATTTCAGAGCACAGAATATTCCTTCCTGGCCACCCCATTGGCCCTGAGGAAAAGCCCATGTTTGCGCAGTGCTTGTATCTCTGGCATCATGTCAGGCATGCATGTGGGCTGACGGGGAGTAGGGAGTTGGTTTCACACTCGATCTGACCATGCCAGCCCACCACACAACCCCCACCCAGCAACTCCCATTCCCAGAACCAAGTTGCCTCAAGTCAGCATACACCTGTGAAATAAATTGTCAAGGTAGGTGAGAAAAAACAACGGAGCAGAAGTGAGAGATGGGGAATCAGTGCCAGCTGCAAAGGAAACCTTGAGGAGAAGCAGCTGCTCCTCCAAAGAGACCTCAGAAGTTAACTCTGTGGCACTGTCATCTCTTATCTTCACACTACATGCCAGCAGACATTTGGAAGGAGCCTTGCTCCAGCGGTTTTTTTCACTGTCCCGTTCTTCTTTCCCCTGTCCCATGCTTTCTACTGCACATGTACTCGCACTCTTTCCTTCTGTAACCAGCCACAGGAAAACTGCCTTCTTGGATTTCTAGGGTTTTTTTACATTGCTCAGTTGTTTTAATATAAAACCACAGCTCCTCTTGTTAGTGAATGCTAGCATTTCAAACTGCAATATAATGTGCCATAAACGACATTCCATGCCATAAAATGTTGCAGAAAGATATACTTTTACTCCTAAAAGCAGTGGCTGGATTCTGCTGAAGTGAATTTAGTGGAGATTCAATCAAAACTGAGACGAAAGAAAGGAACAAGATTCCAGGTTCACTGCAGAGTTCACTTGCAGTTTTTTCTGTCCCCAACAATAAGAGGATTACCTTAAATCAAGAGCATCAGTGTCAATGAGAACCAGAAAACTTAATACATAGAAGGACAAGGAGATCAAAGCTTAGCACCTGGAGAATACCACATGCTCTGGATTAATAAAACAATACGCTCTGTTACATAAACCTTGAGCAAGGTTATTCATGGACAAACATACAAAAAAGATATTACTGTAGAGCTCAGATAACAGATATTTAATACTGGTGCTCTCTCTATCAGAGAATATCCTCTCACATTATAGGAGTGTTGACACAGAGCAATGAGACATTATTTTGTTTTAAACACTTTTAGTCTAAACTTGACATTACTGTTCTTGGACCTGGATACTGCACATCTGCAAGTCAGCGGAAATACCAAAATCTTGCATGCTCCTTTGATTGTTACATTTAAGGTATCATATATGCTACCGGCTCAGCTGCTGCAAGGCATTAAAGTCCATTACTCCAAGCTTGTAAAGTACTTTGGAAATACTATAGACAAGGATTAGGGAAGATGAGTATTCCACATGGCTTCAGAAGGGATGATAAACAGAGGGTAAAAGCACTGTAGTTAAAGTGATATATTGATTGCATGTGGGTAGCAATAGCAAAAGATCCCTTCTGATGAGTATTTTGTTGAGTGGTTTTGAAACTATATGCTTTTATCAAGCAGTTATGTTTCTAAGATCAGCTTTTTTTACAGTGCCATAGCCTAAAAACTACTGATAGGCTGAAAAACAGGAAACTCGAGGAGTCTGAACTTGGAGCGCAGCTTAGTTTTGGACCTGCATGGTGGTATGATTTGGGAGTGTTTGGAAGAGAAGTTTAGAAGGAAGATAATATAATAATAATATGAAGAAATATTACAATCAGCTTAAAAACATGCTGTCCTTTAAACGTCATTTAGTCATGAAGTGCTCCTTTGGTTTATCAATTTGGTTTATCAACGAGGAGGCAAATTTTCCCACAGACATGAAAATAGCATTCAAGCACCAGATATGTGACTTTGTGACCTACAGATGTCACAGAGAACCACTTATCTATGTAACATAACCATTGCAGGAGAAAAGCAGCTCTTTAATATAGGAAAACATCACAGGACAGGAAAGGAAAAGGAATAAAGGTCCCTCTCTCCAGCCTCCAGCATTATCCAAGAAAGCTGCCACCTTGGAAGCAGTTTTCTCTGCTAGGAAAATCTTTTCCTTTCGTCATGTCAGGTTCAGGTTTCACATGGCATTCAAGGCCTCTGCCAATTTTGCTAATTTCTATTTGCCAAAGGCCAGCAAATACCCCTGTTATAACCAGATATTGCGTCCACAGAGATACTACGGAAGAAAGCAAGTCTTTTATGAGTTTGAGATCCAGTCCAGGGAGAGTAGTAAAGGCTGAGAATAGGTCAGTGCATAAGTTCACACAATGACATAGGTTCTGAACAAACTTATTTCCACATACTAGCAAAAAAATCCAAAACAATCAGCAATACATCAATTAAACGTGGACCTAAGAAAATGGTTTTGCTGTGTGTTGTGGTTTAAACCCAGCCAGCAACCAAGTACCACACAGCCACTCACTCACTCCCCCACCAGCAGGACTGGGGAGACAATCTGAAGGGTGAAAGCTGGAAATGAAGTTGCAGGGAGCTCTCTCACAGAGAGCCCGCAGGTGCTGACAGAATACATAAACGACATTGTGCTTGAGCAGATAGAAATGAATACATGTTTCGATTTGCGGCCTTGGCGAAAACTGCCTGACTTAGAGCAATAAGCTTTTGCAAATTAAAGCAAATGCAGTTTTGTAGTTTTGAAATAAATATGCCTTATAAGAATAGAAATGTAGTAAAAATATACTTCATACAAGAAATGATAGAGATAAAAGAGTAAAGAGTTTTGAGTTTAATAATAAGTTTTATGGTAGAGTTTCCTAGAAAGTTAAGATGTATTAGTATAAGCTTGTGCAATAGGCTATAATAGCAATATGTTTATTGGATAAGAAAGTACGCATTGCGGCAAAATTATACAGTGTTGATTGGTACAAATGTGTAGCAAGCTTTGTGGCATTTGCTTATTGGCTCAAAAAATTATAAAATGCCTTGTAGACAGATAGTGAGGCAGGCTGCTGCTTTTCCAGCAAGCTGTTGCTACCTCACTGAGTTGCTGCTACCTGGCATCTGTACCTGCTGCTGCTTCCAGGCCTACCACTTCTGCTATTGCTACTGCAACTACTGCCTTTGATATTAGAGATGCTGTTCGTAATGACTCTTCTGTCTCATCCTACAATAAACATGAGACTGATTCAGCAATAAATCATCTCAGTGACATCTCGTGCATACTTTAATCCCGGGACAATCCTGGAAATCTTGACACAAATACTAGCAAAAAAAATCCAAAACAATCAGCAATACATCAATTAAACATGGACCTAAGAAAATGGTTTTGCTGTGTGTTGTGGTTTAAACCCAGCCAGCAACCAAGTACCACACAGCCACTCACTCACTCCCCCACCAGCAGGACTGGGGAGACAATCTGAAGGGTGAAAGCTGGAAAACTCATGGGCTGAGATAAAATCAGTGTAATAGGGAAAGCAAAGGCTGTGCACACAAGCAAAGCAAAACCAGGAATTAATTCAGTGCTTCCCATGAGCCGGCAGGTGTTCAGCCATTCCAAGAGAGCAGGGCCCCATCACACGTAACAGTGACTTGGGAAGACAAGCAACATCCCTCCAAATGTCCCCCCCTTCCTCCTTCATCCCCCACTTTAAGCACTGAGCATGGTGCCACAGGGTCTGGAATATCCCTTTGGCCAGTTGGGGTCACCTGTCCAGGCTCTGTCTCCTCCCAAGCTCCTAAGCACCCCCAGTCCCCTCCCCAGTGTGGCAGTACCAAAAGCAGAAACAGCCTCGGCTCTGTGCAAGCCCTGCTCAGCAACAGCAAAAACATCTCTGTATTATCAACCCTGAGTTCAGCACAAATCCAAAACACAGCCCCATGCCAGCCACTGTGAAGAAAACTAATTCAGCCCAAACCAGCACACTATGGAAGTAATCTGAGGTGGTGTAAAGTTACCATCATTTCTTCAGTGCTCTTTAGTACTCTGTTTTTTCACATGTGCAAACTGGGTCATGGTTTAGTAGTATTAATTTGACACAAAAGACTTGCAAAGACCGTAAGCTGAGGTTGAACTAGGTGACCTTCTGACATCCCTTCCTATCTGGTTTTTCTTGTGATCCTGTGCTCTTAGTATAAGTTATTTCTATTAGAAGGAGATGGAGAATTAGTAGGGAAAAAAGAAAGGAGCAAATTGTTGCTGGTATCTGATTCAGTGATAAAAGAATTACAACTGAAATTAGACAGCAACAGGACTCTGAGGAGTTGGTGAACAGAAAGGAAGACAGTAAGTGACAAGCATGGGAAGGACGCAGGCCTGGAGGGCTCTCCAACACAGTATTCATGGCATGGATATCTTCTTATAGGTATGGATGCAAACCTATGCTGAGACAGGGCAGCAACAGAGGGAACACCAGAACTGCTATACATACCCAGCACTGCCTTCTCATGCTGTACCTGGTTCTGAAACCAAACCAAACTCGTTCTCACTCTGCTGCCAGCCAACACTCCTCACCAAGAAGTGGCTGGGTTTTACTATTACACCTCTAAGTCTGAGTGGCAATTGTTTAAGCAGTGGAGCAAGGCTTTTGATCTACTTAGTGACATAATTTATAACTTGGCCTTGGAAACAGGGATCTGCCATAGGCAGGTTTCTTCCCAGACCCTCTTATAAACCTGTATCACTGTCCAGGCTGCTCCTGGACTCAGTTTACCCCTACTTAAAATGCATTTTATATAGGACTGTGAATTCAGATGGACATAGTGAGAGTTAATTAACGCCAGTCACACTGCTGAATTTTTCAAATGTAAAATATGGAGTGGCTGTAAATTAAAAGTACAATAACAAATAGCTCCACAATCTTTAGATAGTCCCACTTCGGTAGAGCTGCAGGGGAAATGTAGGAATGATAATAAATACATCATAAACATTAAAGGGCCATAAAATAGCCACATATAGATCCAATAAAACCTAATATAGAAATAATTCAAGCTGGGCTGAAAAGCAAATACTACCTACTACTGAAGGCTTCTGCAGTACCTTGGGATCCCAGGAAAAGGGGTTGATATCGCATCTGTGTTGAGTCTTTTTATTGGGTCTGACACTTTCTTTGAAGGTCATTCTGCCATGGTATTTTTAAAAGTCTTTGAGTAGTCATGTATCAAACTTCGTTTTCTTTTATAACTGAAATAGTCCACTGGAATTCTTTAATATTTCCAGGTCTGTTTTGAGACCAAAAGAACTGTGTATCTAAGAGAAATAGACTGCACCATTTAGAGCTGAAATGACACTGACAGAACACCTTTTCCCCTCTTTAAGTTATGTTTGCTATGGCTACAACTTCAAAATCTCAGAGGTCCACTTGAGTTTTGGGATAAGTATATTTTATGTCAAAAAGACTTCATGCCAGAAAGCTCCAAATATGAGAGAAATCTCAGTTTAGCATTCTGGTAGTATTGCAAAAATGTGCCTTTTACTAAAGGTGAGCATGGCAAAGTCTTAGAATTACTTTTCTCAATCATCATAATGAACAGGCAGAAGAGCCACACAGATCAGAATGACTTTTCCATAGCCCTTGGCAGATTTAAAATCATGGCCACGGCTTCTCCATGGAGAGATTTTGCCTAGTAAGTTTTCCCAGCTTTTCAGCCTCTGCCAGGATGCCCAGGGTGCAGTTCAGGAGAGGTGGGGTTACAAGTCTGCCCCAGACTCCCACCATGATGAAAGCATGGGGGCTGCCAGTTCCTCCACAAAGACCAGAAGACCTCAGGGCCAGGACTGGCACAGCTCTGAGTCACCTTCTTCTCACCAGCATGCGGGTGACTGCAGGCTGACACAGGGAGCACAAAAGCATACATCCTAGGTCCCTTTTCTGTGTTCACCACCACCCCAGAGGGCCACTGACCTATGGCAGGGGCAAATGCAGAGAGACCTTTATGTTCCTCCCACCCAATGACCTGCCCCAAGCACAGGCTCTGATACCCTCAGTAGCCTCCTTAACCATGCACAGTTCAGACATAATCTTCTCCAACTGTCATTCACATGGATCTTAGTGGTTTTAAAGTATTTGTGGTATGGGTGAGATTCTTTACTTATTTCCACAAAGGAAATCAAGGATATTTCTACACATTTCTATTCAGACGAAATAGACTTCTGTCTCGGTTTGGAGACAAAACTTCAGGAGGAAACACTCCAGAGTGAGTGTCTCCTCCGAAGGCGAAAGGGCCTCCCCTTTTCCTCCACCAATAAGACAAGTGGGTCATGGCAAGTGAAAGTGGAAAAAAACAAACAGTTTATTGACACCAAACAAAACAGGGTAGAACAGGAAAAAAACTCTCAAAATACAACAAATTCCCAGAGAGGGAACAAACACATGGGCTCGGACCAGCCAGGGCTACTTTGCAGGGTCCCCGGACCAGCGAGGAGGGAAGGGAGGCAGTGAGGCAAGAGAAGGGGAAAAGAACAAGAAAAAAACCAACAGAACCTTTTTCCCGCTAGCTGAAACACAAAAGAAACCCAAAGAGCAGCACAGCACTCCCGGCACACTCCCTCCCGAGCCCTGCCAAGCCCCAGAGCCCCCGAGCTGCTGGGCCCCCGTTAAACTGCCCCCACTCGGGCCTGTGGCCCCGGCCCCGGGTCCATTGTAAAGGCACAGCGTCCCTGGGCACTGAGCGGATGGTCAAGGAATAAAGAGGCTTCATAACATCACCCCAGGACAACTTCACAGTTGTCAACAGCTGTCTCCTAAATTAGTTTACAGCTACCACCCTGTCAAAGCCCACCGTCTTCTGGATCTTGCATGACAGAGAAGGCTACAAATCTTAGAGCTTTGGATTTATTCTATGTAAAGGCAATAATGTGGTAGCCATTTTAGAAACTTCATCAAGTATCAGCTGAGATGTTTGGGGTGAAATGTACTCAGAGACTCTATTATGCCAGAGAAGAAAGCAACTGAAGTATAGAAGAATGTAATCCTTTTTAAAATATTATTCCTGGGAATACTTTTATCACCAAATGTTCAGCTTCAAATTGAATTATATATTTTCATCACAGGTCCACATTCCTGGGCCTTGGTTCTATAATGAAATTATTTATAAAGACAAAAACCAGCTGATCTTATGGCATGGCAAGGAAAAAAAATATACTTCTGACTTTTCTCAATACATTCTCTCCTAAGCCAACCTCCCATAGCTGGCACATAAAGCCCTTTTTAGTGTGGTGCATAAAGGGTAGCCCATGCAATGCCTGATCTTCACAACACAGTTAAGTCCTGGCAGATATGGTGCGCAGCATAGCTTCTACCAAGGAATAAAATTAAATTAGTCATGGTCTATATGAGGCATAACACCAGTTTAGACTGTCATCATTACAGGTATCCCAGCTTCCAAGGTGGAACAATGTCACATGTGCAAGGGGACTCCCAGTCAGGCCACAAAATCCACCAAAATCTCTGCTATCACATTTATCATTCCGTGCCCTCACCTCTTCACATGCAAAGGGAGGGTAGTGGAACAGAGGAGTTATAAGCAATAAACGCAAAGAAGTTTCTTACAAAATGGGGCTTGCATGGAGACGTCTGTTGGGAGCCAAAGAGTTCAAAACTACGCACGTGAGTGGTCAGAAAACACATTTGTTCAGTAGTGGCAGGGAGCAGCTGTGGCAAACAACGCCTCCTGACTCCAGTCATAGTGCCAGCGAATGGAGCACTCAGAGCAGATGGAAAAACTGACATTTTATTGATAATTCAAGAGTGAGCCTTATTTTCGGTTATAAAAGTGCTGTTTCTTCATAAACAACATGGCCAGAAATATCAATTCTTTCAAAAGCTGAGTGGTGCCTGGGACAGTCCCTCCAGGAGCACCAGAAGCATTTCAGGGGTTCTTACCTGGGCTGGGGCCTTGAGTGTTTAAGTCATTCTCAGACATGGTTACTATGAATATACCACTTACATTGTCACTTCCAGCAGGTCCAGGTGTTCACTGGGTCATGTACTGCAGCTAGGGGTTCCTTCCAGCCCACAGTTTTGCTGGCTTCCGTGAGGTGATGCATGACTTGAGCCAAGTCTTCTGCATGTTTTAACAATGTGCATGTTTAACAGAGACAGTTTATGGCAGGCTATGAACGCTGGGAACTTAGTACATCAGAAACAAAAATAGAACTAAACCAAACCTCCAGATTTGATCCAAACCTCACAGCGGGAGCCTTCCCATGTTACAGTCTGGGGAAAAAAACCAACATCTTATTTATACACACTTCTGAACTTTCAAAATGCTCATTAAAAAACCTGAATCCAAGCTTTGCAGCTTGCATCCATGTCAAATGAGACAAAGTCTGGACTTGAAATGAAGCACATGAAAGAGCACAGCTCCGCACCATTACTCACCATGATTTCCTTAGATGGTTTGAAGGATTGCAGTGCAGGAAATTCACAGTAATTTGTTCAGTGATTTTTGTCCACCTAGCAAAATGCAGCTTTATGGGCCATTTCTGTAGGGAAAAAAAAGAAAATTAGCTTCTTTTGTGGATCTATTCATTGGCTGGCTGAAGAGGAAAAAAAAGAGAGCTTTTCTTCCACTGAAGCCTTTTAAGACCACAGTTTTAGGTAGTGTCAGAAAGATAGAACACAGAGTGTTCATTGCTTATACAGAGTATTCAAAAAAAAAAAGTTTACAAGACTGCATAAAAAGTCTATTATATAATTAAGTTGTAAACTTGCTATTGCCAAGGTATCCTAATATCATATAAAGCCATACATACAAAAAGAGTTTTGAATGCTGACAGGATTCTAGAGAACTATCAGCTAATTAGCAAATCTAATTAAGATCTCACTTATTCTGTGGTTTTTTTTCACGTTGAAATTTAGTGTTCTTGGAGTTTAATAAATCTGAAATAAAATTACAGACAATCATATGACATTTTAAATTGCGTGAGTACACATGTGCATATAAAGAAATACTTAGGAAAACTTAATTTCTGATGTAATGAGTTAAATGTCCAAGTGTGTTTGTCTACTTTGCCAGAAGAAAACAAGTAACTGAAGTATGGAAGAATGAAATCCCTCTTTAAATATTATTCCTGGGAGTACTTTTATCACCAAATATTCCACTTCAAATTGAATTATATATTTTCATCACAGGTCCACATTCCTGGGGCTTGGTTCTAAAATGAAATTGTTTATACAGACAGAAAATAGTTTATTTTATAGCATGGCAGAGAAAGATTCAGGGTTGTGTTTCTGACTATTCTCCCCATAACCTCTTAGAGTCAATCTTTTATAGCTTGCATATAAAGTGCTCTCCAGTGTGGTGCAAATGCAGAGTAGCAGATGTACTGCATATCATATACAAACACTGAATTATTTTCCTTTTTATGCATATGTGAAATCTTGTATGGATTGGTGTGGATCTTATGACTATGGAGAGACTCAGACTGAAATTTGGGGGAACCTCAGCTGAATTGCAGGGGGTAATATTGAATGGTAAACTGAAGATGTGCTTACAAATCAATGCTGTGTTGTCAAAAAAGAATCTGCATCTTCAAGACACAAACTCCTTGTTGTCCCCTTCTGTTGTTCTGCAACTGTTCTGCTCTATTAGGTCAATGCCACTAGCCGGCAGAGATCACAGCTTTGAAAGTCAATATGAAGCTGAATTCTGATGTATCAGACAAGTATTTCTCCAGAGTGTTCAAAAAATGAAGATCATATGACCACTGAGAGATAATCTCTTTCAAATTCCTGTTGTTACAGCTGAGCCCTTTGCATATGTTACCCTGTTTCCTCACAGGTGACTCTGTTTGGGTTCCCTCTCCCAGAGGACCTGCCCCTTGTCTCATTTGCTTCATTGCAGGCGGGTGGGGCTCAATCTGAAATCTATTACTGTACCACAGTATCAATCTCACAGAGCAAAAAAGGGTCATTATCACTTTGCTTAGATCTCAGCATTTTTACTGTCTCATACCGATAGGACTTATGGCAAAGAAGGACACTTGGACTGAGACAAATTCAGTGTATGCACTAGATGGCAAGCAGATAGCACAGTGACACCATCAGTCAACAAATGTCACAGGTACTGCTTCTTCTCCTCCATTTCCATCTGTCTGCATGGAGTGAGAGCAGTGCCTTACGCAGTGGCCAGCTGGAAACTGCACTACAGAGGCTCTTCACAGATGCTCTGGAATTAGAAATCCAGAATGAAGTGTCTGGGAACCGCTGGTTGGTTTAGGAGGATGTGGATGCAGTTAGAAAGTCACAGACAGTACAGATGGAGAAGGATCAGTGGAAGGATCTTGAGAATGATTATTTGTTCTGAGGAAAGCACTTTTTTGTCTTGAGCCTGATATCTACAGTGTTTGCACAGTGAGTTAGCTGAGGGGGAAAGGAGTGTTGTTCAGTGGTCCTTGAAAGACAGTTATATTATACCTCTGTGGTGCTACATGCTCTTGCAGAGAGACAGCCAAAAGAGGCTAAGGGACGTAAAACTGAGCAAGGGAAGTGCAGCAGGTGTGGATGGGTGTTAACAGGACAATTTGTATCAAAACCCTTCCACTCATGCTCTATACAGGACCAAACAATCCTGGTTTGACTAGATTTGTTGTGATTCTTTGTACCAGGTATCCTAAATACTTGTACAGTTTGCAGCTGCTCAGAGGACCAGACATTTGTTCTGGTCCTTATTCCCCTGCATGAGATTGGAGAGAGCTTGATGAGTTCATGAAGCTGAACTTTGGGTTTAATTTCTTAGAGAAAACTCTGTTCTATTCTCATAGGAACTGCTCCACAAATCTAAGCTAAGTGAGATAAGTGGGAGAAATTAGAGGGTTTGCTGCTAAGCCACATTAAAATGCTGACATAGCAACTATGGAGTAAGAGTACAGGGTGCCCTATATCACCATCACAGTAACACATGCAACCTGCAAGCAGATAGCACTTTCTCTTTCAAAATTTCTCGTATGTTTTTACTTAGTGTTCTGATATCATCTCCCATGGTGGAAAGAGGAGAAAGGGTAAAAGCACATTCAGTGCTCCCCTCTTCTCTGATTCTTGCGTTACTTCTAGTCTTGTGTTACTGCCTGGCCTTACTGAACACAGTAAATGGAATAAAAGTCACAGACAATTCTGGAATGCTGAAGAGATGTTGCTTTAAATGAGGGATAAACCCTGAAAAATGCACAATAAATTTTACTGAAAATAAGTGAAAATGTGTGAGAATTCAAAGTAAAGAAGGAAAGCATTGAAAAGTGATTTAAATGGCACAGTGTTCTAAAATACATGTTTGTAATCACTTCAGGGATTACCAGTAAAACTCTACCCACAGAGGTTCAGAGTCTATTTCTGAACTAACATCCAGTGATTCTTTTGGAAAAAAAAAAGCAGGTGTTGTCTTTTACTAATTAAGTGTTTCCTCCTATTATTGGAAGGACTAGAGGAGTGAAAAGGGGAAAGGAGAGCTTATGTGCACAAAGCACTTCCCAAGAAGTCAGTTCTCTTCCCTATGGAATGGTCAGAACTTTGCAAGCTGTCACTTTACCTTCTCCAAAACTCTTTCCACTTCCACAATTCCAGTACTTTGTCCTATTGATTTTGCCTGGCCAGTCAAAAACAATGAAAGGGAAGAAGTTGTTGGTTTGGTTTTAGAATGTGTCTTTTTTTATATCAAATGGAAGACATGAGATGGAACAAGTTGTTCTTAAAACATTTTGCATTTTCTTGTGCTTTTTCCATTATCATTTTTATAGCTGAGATTTCTGTGAGGATTCACAGTGAGTCATTTTATGAGGCAGCTCTGTACCATCTGCACTAAAGAGTTTCCTATCACTCTAGACATTACGTATCTCCTTATGGCAGCCTGGACACTGTAGGGAAATTGCCAAGCCAGGTCACATGCCAGCGGGCCATCATTCATCCAAAAAAAGGCGGGCAAAATCTGCTTACAATTAGGTTCAACCCTTGGTTCTGGATAACGTGTCCCTGTGGCTACAAATTCTTTCCTGCCAGCCCCCTACAGGGCTCAGAAGGAGTCCTAGGATGGTCTGACCAGAGAGAAGAGGTCCTGGCCTCTCTATTTCCTTCTCACACTTTTTCAAACTTCCTCTCTTTTTTGTAAGGAACAATATGTTTTTGCATTGTGTCACGCTGGAAGTAAGCACAGCTGCTGCTTTAAAGTTTTGCGAAGGATATATAGTTAAATGCCAAAATGTTTGGTGTTTTTAATGAAAAAATCTAAAGCTTCAGGGAGAGAAAAAAATCTGCGTATAAAATACATTAGTCTGAGCTTCTAATTTGCCAAAATGAAAAACTTTACTGGGGGTACTGTATGTGTAGAAAGGACCCAGAATATAAATAGTGTAAATTTAGCTACTCTGTTACAACCAGAGCTCTGCGTAATAGTAGAAAAAATGGATCAAATACCTTCAAGTACAACCCTCCTCTTGCAGCACAACCTGGTTAAAGTATAGGAGCTCTTGTGGGGTAGATCCCGGTCTAGCAGCAGATCATATGAGGTTCAGGGGGTCTTTCTCCAACAATAGAAAAACTTTGCTCTTTAAAGATGATCTAAATCTGGGTATCAGAGAATACATGTAAATTCAGAAAATACAGCAAACCACTGGGAATTCCCTACCCCTTTTCTTTACCAGCCAAGACTTGAATACATCTTTGCCACTTGCTCTTGGCAATTTCAGTCGCAGATATTCAAGTGCAAGGAGTGTTCATGGTGTATTCTGATGGAGCAGGAGTGGCTGCACCTAGGGCTACTCAGGAAGTGCTCTCAAATTACTTGCAATGAGAAACCTCTCTTAAACAAGCAATTATAATTTTGGGCCACCATCCATTCTTTATTTTGGCATGTTTCAGTGCAACTAAAACCAGTATGACTGGGCATGCAAGTCACAGCATCTTACACCCCTCTGTAGATAATTACATCAACAAATCTGTGAGTTTTCAGTCCAGGGGTGCATTCTGCAAATCTCAGGGTATCACAGGTAAGACCTCAAAAACTGGACTGACCTCACCTTCATCAGACAGGCCAAAACAGATGGTTTTTCATTGCAAACAGTTATTTTCATGATCATTGACAAGACTGCTGTCAGTGTAGAGTAACTGAAAGTGGTCAAGTGAAGGAGGGGAAACTGCCTTTTCTCGTATCGATGATTTCCTTTTCACCTGGTCTTAACATTGTTGTGACATGGGAGCAGAAGCAAAACACAAAGTACCATCACCTGCAAACTCGGAGATGAATGATCTTTTCTATTATGACTTCGTCTTGGAAAGTAGTCTTAGAAAACCATGTCTGTACTATCAGTAATGGCATCAAAAGCAACAGCACTACCTTAGTAAAAAGAAATGCAAACAAGACTTCATAGAGATGCACATGAATTAATGGAAGGTTCTGCTTCATAACCTTTGTGAATTTCCCGGAACTCAAGGGCAAAAAATAAAGCTTGTTTTTAAAACTTATGTTTGTTTGCATATCACGGTACATTTTCGTAAGTGCAGGAGAGTGGATGTTGCAGGAGTGAGGCAACAGGTTTAGGAATGCTCTAGTGCTTATTGTGATCCTGAAGACAAAGTGAAGCTGTCTGCAGTTCAAGATGGTTTGGTGTCGGTAAAAGGTTTCTATTCCAGCTGTTTTGTTCCTTAAAGGAACAAAATACTGAACCAACTCAGTAGTCTGGAGGGACACGTGCATGTGCCTGGAGAGATTCATTGCAATTTCTGAGCCTAGTTACCTCCGATCCAGCTAGAAAAAAGAAATGGTTTCTCTGTTACCTGCAAGCTGCTACATAACTTAGTCAGCAGGGGAACACAGCAAGGCTCAACACTTCCATTTAAATTTGCTTGCAATCATGTACTGTTGGGTTACAGCTTTTGTTTAAAGAGGCTCGTATGGCATTGACTCCTGGATCATCTGAACTCTGCTATGTCAGCATATATCCAAAACGATCTGCTGAGACTGCTGTGTTCAGCATCTTGTCCTGAAAAGCACTTGCTCTGGCCAGCACTGCTCATAACTCACTCGCTAGCTGGGCAGGCAGGAGCATAATGATTTATGCAAAGAATGCTCCTAGACTCTACCCAGAGGGTCAGTCCTACCTGTGGGATCATGGGATAATTAACAAAGCCTGGAAGACCGCAGGACTTCTGTGGTCTGAGCTAGGATTTGCACTATTGCCTGACTTATTAGCTCTCTCCCCAAATATCACAGAGAAACACAGTGGTACCAACACCACTCAGTTGGTTTCACAGAGTGAAATTAAAAATAGATGCACTAGAAAACTTCTCATCTCTGAATGCACAGAACACACCTGCAAAGAAGCAAGTCATATAGTCACAGAACACCCTGAGTAGGAAAGGATCTATGAAGATCATCTAGTCCAGCTCCTGGCCTTGACACCCCAAGAAACACAACACATGCCCAAGAGCATTGTCCAAATGCTTCTTGAACTCTCAGGCTGGTGCTGCGACCACTGCCCAAGCAGGCGTGTTCCAGTGCCCAGCCACCCTCTGAGTGAAGAACCTTTTCCTGATATCCAGCTTGAACCCCACCAATGCATTCCCTCAGGTCATGTCACTCACCAGAGAGGAGATCAGTGCCTGCGTCTTCTCTTCCCCTCATGAAGAAGTTGTAATGCAATGAGGTCTCACCTCAGTCTCCTCCAGGATGAGCAAGCGAAGTGACCTCAGCTGATTGTCATACAGCTTCCCCTCACAACTGAACAAGATGTGCTAATGGAGGGAACTGTCAGATGGAGGACTGTCATGGCTTAGTATTGTTTGGGGTTTTAGTAAAGAGGGCTTCAGCCACGGAAGTGATTCTCTTGCAAAGAGGTGCTTACAGCTTCCTCTATGACCTGACAGAACCAATCAACTGGCTGGTTTGAATATTGGCTACTTTTTAAGCCACTTAAGATGCTTGACACACCTCTGTGATCCACATTTAAGAATGAACAGAGCCCGGGAAAGCCTCTCCTGCTTCCGGCCTTTGGATGGGTAACTGGGGGGCCCATGTGGCCCAGCAGGGCCGGGCTGGGCCCTGCTCGGCCCGGGCCGGGCGGGAGAGCCATCCTGGAGCCGTGGGGCCCTGTTCCACCCGCAGCCCCTCAGCGCGGGCCAGCCCCGCAGCCCCGCTCCGTGCGGGCGGCACAGCCCAGCTCCCACCGCCTCCAGTGCGGCCGAAATTCATCTGAGGCCGCTGTCCGGCAAAGATCATGTGGCCAACAGCGATAAGCGAATTCCAGCTGCGGGGCCGGGTGAGTTAACCCTTTTAGTGCTGTAAGTTCCCTCCAGAACAGATGAAGCCTGCAGATACCAATCTTCTCCCGAGTCAGAAGAGGAAAGGGAAAGGTGAAGGCACATGACGAAAACACCACAGAGACACCAAAGTCAGTAAAGAAGGAAGAGCTGAAACCCTGAGGGAGGAGAAAGAGGAGATGCTTCAAGCCTAGAAGCTGAAATTCTGTTGTAAAGCTATGGTGATGAACTATGACACATCAGAGTGCCCGTTGTAATTTCATGAAAGCGTGGGGGGGGTGGAGCATTCAAACTGCAATTGTGAGCAATGTTTAAGTAGCTGTAATTTGATGAGAAGCATGAACAGAGAGAGATGAAAGTGATGAGGATCCTTGCTCCCAGGGAAGGAGAAGACCTCTGTTTCCAGAGATGAAGATACTCCCAGAGATAGGTGAAGAGAACCTTTGCTTCTGAACAGCTCATCCTTAAAATGGTACCCCCAGTAGCAAAGATTGGACCCTTGAAAACAGTTGTGGGGGAAGCTGTGAGTTGAGGGAAGGGACTTGCACATGCATGCAGAGAACCAACCCGGGCGGCTGTCTTGCTGTGACATTGAAGCCATGAGAGAATTTCTTGTGGAGATGTCTCCATAGCATGAGCAAGAGAGACTCCTCTCCCTAAGTGAACTGAAAAAGATTATAATAGAAGTGGTAACCTGACTGAAAATCTCAAGGGCTGTTATTTTACGTTGTCAGTGGAAGAAGGGAGAAAGGTGGGGGGAGGAAAGTGTTCTGAAGCTTTGGTCTGAATTTTTTTTTCCTTTCTTTTGGGTCTGTTAATAAACTTCTTTATATTCTTTTAAGTTCTGTTCCTGCTTTTCTTTTTCTCCTAATTCTTATCTCACAGAAGGAAAATAAGTAAGTAATAGATATTTTGAACCAAACCACTACACTTTATTGGTGTTTCTGCCCAGTTTACAAACTGAACCCACTACAAGAACGAAAGGTTGACAGGATTATGGAAGAGGAGAGCAGAGTAACTTTACAAGAAAGACACAGGTATAGAGTGAACTGCAGAGAAAATAGAGATGCAAGAGAAGAAAAAAGAAAAGAAGAAAGGGAATATAGTGAAAAAACATACAAACATATATAGTGAAAAAACATACAGAAAGGTACATACAAGGAAAATGTGGTAGGAAAGGAAAGCTCATGTTTAATTGTATTTATATCTGGTATACAGTGAAGGCATGTCAGATTTGATGTTATCATTATCTCTTCTTCTAATATTGATTGTTGACCTGAGGAAATCCCTAGTAACAGGTCATAACTCCCTTGTACTCCGTGCTTGTCCCAGTGAGATACTAGAAAATCTATCCCTGGGTTTTTTAGGAAGAAAAGCCAGTGATTTACAGTCTAGATTAATTTTGATGAAGAAAGCAGGGAGAAGAAAAATTCTTTGACAGCTGCTATCAGGTGAGGCTGGCCTTCTCCAATGGGCTAGGCTGGGTCAAAGCAAGGCCAAAATCCTGTAAGAGCTAGAATAAAATGAGATGGGGAGAAAGCAAGTCAAAAGATTTCCCACTGCTTTCTGCTTGCTGAGGTTGAGAAATAACCCTTACTGCAGGCTGAATGGATGGGGGAGGGCATGACAGCTACAGCAGCAGGAGTCTTGCATGACCAGAGTTTCACTAAGTGAAAGTCTGGTTACAGCTGGGGCACATGTCATTTCTTCTCTAAGTCTTGCATTTACCAGCCAAGTCTTTTACAGAAGCAGCTGCAGGAAGCTGGACAGGCTTTTATCTTCTATTGTCAGTTTCTGGAAAACTTGAATCCTTGCTTACATGTACTTCTGCACTTC
Organism: Corvus cornix cornix; assembly: GCF_000738735.6. Classification (NCBI taxonomy): domain Eukaryota; kingdom Metazoa; phylum Chordata; class Aves; order Passeriformes; family Corvidae; genus Corvus; species Corvus cornix. The sequence continues at coordinate 64,369,119 of NC_046357.1, forward strand.
ATTTTTCAGGTTGTATTTCAGAACTGCTGACTTCTTTCCTTTTGAACAGTCTGGACAATAAGATGACAGGAAAAAAAAAGGCAGGAAGTGCAAATTTTAGACAGAAACACCCTACCGAAACTAGTAGTTCACAAAACAAGTCTAGTTGAGCTCAGCTGGTTTTTTATCCCAAATCAGTTTGTTCATCTATAAAATTAATAATACAGGGAGAGCAGGCCAAGAGGAGAAATTATTCTATTATGTATACCTCAAATTAGCAACTAGAAAAAGGCAACTTTTCTTCAGAAACCAGACATGAAAAAAGATTACACTTCACAGGTGTTTTGCTGTAATATCTCCCACAATCAGACCTTTCTCTTTAATTGCAGTAAGTCCGTGTCTAGTTTTTGTGTCCTTCTCCCTGTCCTCCCACCTTGCATGTGCTGGAACACTCTCGTTAGCTAAAGTTGCCATGTAAACTCAAGTATAAAGAACATATTTACTGAGTGGTCCTGTCTAAACTCCATGAGTGCTTCACCCCTTGACTTATACAAGAATTTAAGAGGTGTTGCCTGACGTCTTTTCCACAGTCAGTGCATTTCTTTTGAACACATTGTACCTTTGGGGGTGGAAAATGGGAGATCCCACGGAGACGCCAAGCAAGGGACCAATGGCTTCTGGTTTTATAATTACTCAACAACTGAACTACAATTACCACAGCTCAGGGAGATAATAATAAACAGAGCTGCCATCAAATTAAGTAATGTGCTTCCCATATGTCTGCACTTCTTTTATATGCATGTGTAAGCGGAGGGAGAGGGGCAGGGAGCATTCATATCAAGTGATAAATAACAGCCCCTGGGGGTTCTTGGAAAACAAATGAGATAATTATGGAGAACCTAAGTATCATTATTATGATTATTTATTATTAAAAGCTATGCAGTAAGAAAAAACAGCATCAGGTGATTATGGCTATGTACATAGAGAACTTTCAGCATTTAATGTAAAAACTTCCCTCATGTCAAACCAATAATCACCCTTTCAAAATGATGCCACAGAGAGTCATATATATGGAGTGTTGAGTATAAATCTTTTGATTCCCTGCTGTAATGTGCAAAGTGTCGCCTCTCACATGAAGGTTGCTGCTGCAGGACCTTGTGGCAGCTGAAAAGCACATGTTGTGCTTCCCCCACCTTCTCTTTCCCCTTTCCTTACAGTTTCTCAAAATCTCTCTTGATAAATGTCTTCAGAAAAATATTTTATGAGGTGCTTACCTATAAAAATATATCTTTCAAGGCCATGTACACAATGAGACCTTAAACACTAACCACACACAAGAAACACCATTCATTTGGTCCAGCATGGAGATGCTGGAAGAAATAGAAAGCCGTCAATGTTCTGTCAGAGCCAAGGTGGAACATATTAGCAGTTTGTTGTGACTTGATGTTATTCACCTGCTGCCAGGCAGGGGAGAAGCCCCTCGCAGATGATGCCCTTTTATTTAAATGGCCATTTGTGCCTCAAAATATACAGCCTGAAAACAGCAGCATGTGTGATCAAAGATGTGGGACAGCTTCCATATGAAGAAAAACTAAATATGCTTAGACTCCTTGGTGAAAATGAGGGAGTGTTCAAGGTGGGAGATGGCCCAGGTCTGATAATAAATATCAGGAATAGTTTGAAGGAATTACTGGGATTTTTTTTTTAGCATAGCGCAGGGACAAGCTACCAGGTTTAGAGGAAACAAAGCCAAGTAATTTTTAATCCAGCACACAAATATGCTGTAGAGTTTATTCTCACAATTCATAGCAAAGGTGAGGAGTAGAAGTACTTCCAAAAGCAGAAGAAGGCAGAATTAGCAAATCCCATAGCCAACACCTTCACCTGTGCAGTGCTTTTTAGTAACTCGCAGAAGCAGCAGTTCAAGTATGACCCAAAGGGAAAAATTTTCTTTATAAATCCCTGGGACATGCTTCTACTGTATTTAACATTTCCAAAATATTATGGCCATTATAGTCCCATTTCAGGAGCAGCTCATTACAGATTCTCATTTTTATAAAGTATGTTCCATTATGTGTTGGGTTTGCATGGCCTGGTTTTTTGGGGGGCAGAGGATACAGGGGTGGATTCTATGAGAAGCTGCTGGAAGCTTCCTCCATGTCCATCCCTGATGGCTCCAAAGACAGACGTGCAGCTGGCCAAGGCTGGGCCAATTAGAGATGGTGCTAACACCTCTGTGATAACATATTTAAGAAGAAAGAAAAAAGTTGTAATTATACAGTTGTAGCTTCCGCAAGAGAAGAGCAGAATGAAAACATGTGAGAGCAACTCTGCAGACACTGAGGTCAGTAAAGAAGGAAAGGGAGAAGGTGCTCCAGGCACTGGAGCTGAGATTCCCCTGGAGCCCATGGTGCAGACCATGGTGAAGCAGCTGTGCCCCTGCAGCCCAAGGAGATCCATGGGGAATGCAGAGATCCACCCGCAGCCCGTGGAGGAGACTCAGAGTGGAGCAGGTGGATGTCTGAGAGGAGGCTGCGATCCAGTGGGAGATGCATGGAGAGAGGGGCCCTGCTCCAAGGCTGAGCAGCCTGTCCTTGAAGGACTGCACCCCGTGCAAGAGTGACCCACGCTGCAGCAGTTTGGGGAGGGCTGTTGACCATGGGATGGACTCACGCTGGAGAAGTTCATGGAGAACTGTCTCCCATGGGAGCGAGCCCACAGTGCAGCAGGGGAAGGAGTCCTCTCCCTGAGCAGTGGGAGAAGCCACAGGTCATGAACTGACCATAACCCCCATTCCCTGTGTCCCTGTGCCACTGGGGTAGGAGGCAGAGCTGAAAGGAGGGAAGGGTGGGGGGAAGGTGTTTTCTGATTATCTTGTTCTGATTTTGCTAGTAATAAATTCAATTAATATCTCTAATTAGAGACTGTTTTGCCCAGGATGATATTTGATGAGGGATGTCTCCCTTATCCTTATCATTGTTAAATGGAAACCTTTATTAAATTTTCTCTCCCCTGTCCAGCTGCAGAGGGGAGTGAGTGAGTGAGTGGCTTTGGTGGGTGCCGGGCATCCGGCCACGGTTAAGCCACTACACATTGGTTTTAGCATGTTTTCTATATTACACTTGAACCTAAGCAGCCTGTGATTGCCTGAGAGAAGCAGCTTTATTTACTGTTAGAGCTCTTCACTTCAGAAGAAAATTTCAAGATGTGTGACTTTCAAAGGAAGTCAAATATCAAAGCAACCTGACCACATGTACCCTTCATTCCTCCTTTTCAATATATTGTGAATACTCTCCTAAGTCCTGAAGTGGTTTTTTTCCTACAATAAAAATATTACATCTTTTTCCCCATACTAGTGCACAATCTGCGTGCTCACATCGAATCACAAAATTGTAAGATGTGGCACAGTTACAGCTTGATGCAACATAGCAGCTCAATTCGCCATTTTAGGTGAAATTATTTCAGCTATATAAAACAAGGAAACCTACTGATGAAGCAGATGAGGCAGCAGATGTTTTGTCTTTTCTTGTTTCACAGTACAAACAGCAAAAAAATATTGTCAGCATGGCATATTCTTAAATATAGCTGATTCTATACAGCCACTGCCCTTTGCATTGAGTTTTGTGATGCTGCTACAAATTGCTGCCTCAGTGCTGCATAGTTTGTTTCAGTTGATCTTTAGTTTGAAACAAATAATATGGCAATATCAAAGAAAACAGCACACAGAGGAAAAATGGAAACAGCACTGCAAAGGTGCTATTCCCTGTTCTACTAACCACAGAAAGATCCTTACACTTTTGGGTTAGAAATGTATCCAGTTTCAGACAGGGAGAGAGCAGCAAGGTCTAACATGCAGTAAGTACTTGAATCTTATTTTGATGTTTTTAAGAAGACTGCAGTGAATTAGATTTTTTCAGGTCATAAGAGGAAGAATAGCAGCAGAAAGATGTTAGACTTGCTTAGAAATTCTTGGCTTTCACTTTAAGGGAGTTCATCTACTGTAGTACCAATTTGCTTAGCTCTAAAAAATATGTAAGACATTGGCTTGTTATAGCCAGGTGCAATTTGTCTGTTGCATTTGTGACTTATTTGGAGGCTTTCTTTGACATGCAAGCTGCTTATGTTAGCTAGAACACAGGAACAAGTCACTTGACATTTTGCATAAATATTTCCCAGTGCCTACCTGTGTTTCTTGGAAGGAAGTGATTAGTGCCTTTGCCTTGGATAAGCCACATTAGCTGGAATAGCAGCTGACAGAAGCACTTTTGCTTTATGTGCGCAGAGTATTGCCTCATGTGTCCCAGGAGCACTGGGTCAGTGCAGGGGAGTTCCTGGTCCACCTACTCCAACCATAATTACCTTTTACGGAGCTATGTCAGACTTGCTTGAAAGTCGCCTTTTTTCCTGTCAGACAGACCAAGTGTGGTAGGGAGCAGATGAGGACTTAGACGGCAGAGTTAAGACTCCCTCTTGCACTCCTCTGTCCCTTTTTCAGGTACTTCTGTCCAAAATGTAGTGTCAACCTTACAATGCGAATGCTTCTCTAGTATATCTTGTATGATGTCCCAAAACCAGGATATACTCTTTCAATTGTACCATGAACTAATATCCCATATGCTTTCCACTACCAAAATTAGGCCTTGTCGTTTAGAAGGGTTAACTAGATGATTCCACAGCTCTTCCCAGGTCTAGCTCTCTCCCAACATTACATGTTGAATGGAGGCTGTATTTTCTTTCTGTGCTTTTACAGATGTATGCTGTACAGTCTAATATTAGATAAAATTGGAAGTTCTATATATATCATGGCTTTCTGCTGATAATAATAAATCTAGGGTCACCTGCACAAAATCAGAGCATTCCGCTTTTGGCAATCTTCATGCTACAAAAGAAAGAGAAAAACGCCAGAAAATTATATCATGCATCTACTTGTACATATAACAGCACCAGTGGCAAAAAGCCACATTCTTGCCCTTCTGTATCTCCCAGACACCTAGCTTTCAGTTATTTCTTTTACTGTGTGAGACTGCAGAGATATATTTGTAATACAACAAGCTCTTTGAAATTTTCCAAGTGTGTGCGCATCTGCGAGTAAACATAGGGTAGCTCCTTTACTTTTCCTCTTTGCATACTAATCTGTTTTACAAATGTTTTAAACACGGCATGGCAACCCTTGATGATAAATTCATGGAAAAAATATGACCTGTGGACAATGACTAATGTCCATCTCATGCATTTCTGCCCTATATTCTGTCATATATTTTGCGGGGAGAAATTATCATATGGATTAAGTTAGTAACACTCATCCTCACATTTTTGGGGAATGCTTCCCTTTAAATCATATCTCTTTGGACCCTGACAGGCTTTCACACCTAGTCTTATTTCATGCTGGAACTTCCCAGGGACACATTAGTTGTGCTTCACAAATCACCATGTTTGCTAGTGAATGAAACACTCTAAGCAAGCATTACTTAAATCTTTGAAGGAGCTGGGAGCATTTTACACTTCTGTTGGTGGTGAGTTAAAGGGTCTATCTCCTTGAAGCTTGTACCATATGTTTTGTTCTTAAAGCAAGTATCTTAATAAAGTAGTCACAGAAGATTTTGATTAGTGTAAGATTCTCATGATATCTTTATCTCATAGTATCTTTCCTCTATAGTTTTCTGCACGTAGGTTTTTTTCCCCAAGGGGTACTAATTAGGGATCCTAATAGGGGGTTTTAAGCAATTGCTTTCTTATTTTTATTCACTAAAAATGTGTCTCTTCTCTCCAGTTTAATATATTTCTCTCATAGAAAATAAAATACATAAGCAGCAAGTGTCTCTCCTGTATACATAGACTATAACTTGCCTGATATCAAATATCAGACCTGTATGATCGTATCTAAATGGGGTAAACGAAATTACTTCTGTGAAAGTATGACATTTTTAATCTGGAAATGAACTTTGAAATAAACTAACTAACAGAAAATCAGAATCAGAAGTCTCAGAGACAATAGAGTCTTTGCAGAAAGGCATGACAGCTTATTTCCCCTCAGATAGGTTACTATCATTCCAGTGGCCATGATTTTCAAAACCCTTTTGAGACTTTTGGCTGTAATTTTGTGGGCCTTCAAAGAGTTGAGTGTATCCAACCCAACTGCTGTCTTTATAACACAGGTAGAATAAACCCAGGCAACACCAGTAAGCAGATATTCAAAGTAATGTTATCAGGCAGTAACCCTGAGAGTATGAGACAAGAGCCAGGCTGAAGCAAATCTTACCAGCTCGAGGAAAAATGAAATTAGTAAATTAAATTAGAAAATTTGGCCAGGAGTCCATTTATTCCAACTCATTGTGATGCATTTTCAAGAAGACTTGAAAGAAGTCTGCAGAGGTGGTGCTTGTCAATGGTGTTCTAGTAAGAACAAACATGGATCTTGCATTCCATGAATCATTTCTTGGACACTTCATTGCAACATCCTACGAAATAGCAGAGCACCATGACATAAGGAAATGCCATATAGCCGCATCATTACAGGATCATCCAAACCAATTTCGGCTAATTTTGCGTGTCTCTTCTCCAGTTTTTAAGCTGTCTGTGCAGAAGGTGGTGAGGTTTTTTTCAGAGGATTGCAGCCCTTGTTCCTTAGTGCAACAAGTTATGTCAGCTGGCTGTTGTTGACACAAACTTCCTACACAAGGGCACAAGGTCTTTTAAGCTACTTCTGTTCTTGGAGGAGAAAGATAAATACCTCAAGAGGGCAGTAAATCTCATCTGAAGACAGGCAAACTCTGGAGCTGCTTATCTACTAACCATGAAGGCAGAGTGGACTACTGACTTACAACAGAGAGCTATGTTTCAGACAGCTAAACATGAAGTAAATTTGGCCTGCATCCCACTGCGCACCCAGGTAATACAGTAGGGACAAAGGGGTGGGTGTTCACACCCTGGCTTCTGCATCCAGGCAAGGACAACTTGAAGGCAGGCAATGATTCAATTTTGCAAGGAAGACAGTTCTCAACATTTTCTTGTGAAATTATCGTGTCTCTGAAAAGAAGTACAGAACCAAGCTAAAAGGCAACTGTATAAAAACAGAGAGCTAAATCTCTGGTTTGCACAGATAAAAAAAATATCTGATCTTTAAAGAGGGCTCAGATTGATGAATTTTAGCAATTAAAATGCTCTTATTTGGTGTCAGTTACATTCCCTGCACTGGATAAACAATAATGACCTTCAAACCTATTTGCATCTTTAATTTTAGTTTTATTTATTTGAATATAATTGCTCACATGCCCAAAACTAAATCTGTGAGCTAGGAGGCATAAGCATGGTGTTAATCTGGGAAAGCAGGTAATCAGCTCAGTAAAACAAATGAAAAAGAAGAGAGAACAAATCAGTGCCACTTCACCAAGAAATCTGGAAGTTGCAGAAATATGCTTTGGGCTGTTTGGTGTGTAAACTGCATGGTCATTGTAAACTAGCATACAGCATAACTTTCTGTCTACCCTTAAACACATTCTTTGTCACCGTAACAAAAGCCACAGCTGTAAGCAGTTTATGCTGCAATTGCTTGATCAACAGCCATTGGAATAAAAGTAAGATGAGTCCTCCTTTGTTGCCTCAACAGCCCTCACCTCTGCTACAAAAACGCTCTTTAACTGGCAGCAGACGGGCTTCTTCACAAGTGTTTCTAATTCAGCTAAACATCTTGATAGGAAATGTCATAAATTACACATATGAGACTGTCAGTAGAATTTTCAACAGAAGTAACATGAGTTCATATTGAAATAAAATGAGAACCTTGGACAAATTTCTGAGCCTATAAATGTTCAACTTCACCTACAATCCCACTCACAAAGACATTTGGGAAAACTTTGATGATCCCAGCAAACATGTGATTGGTGAGAGAGGGAGACTCATAGACTGCAATTTCCCTAAATCTTGCACTGTAATCTTCTTGCACTTTCCACAAGTGATTCCACTTAGGCTTTTCAGAAGTGATAAAATGTATCACATATGAGCTATTGTGTCCGTTTCCTGAATACTCATCTCAGTCCGGAAAAAAAATTCTCTTTGCACTTTGATATTTATTTCCAGGTGTACTTATTTCTCTGGTAGGCATTTGAGATCTGGGTGCTGAGAAGATGCATGCATGTACTTAACGTTATATATGTGAGTACCACCATTGATCTCAGCAGGACTACCCTCTGTCTGAAGTCAGTGAGACTACTCATGTCTGAAATTGGGCAAGTAAATTAAACCCTTTCAGGATCAGGATTAAAGCAGACAGTTTTTCCCTTTAATAGTGGCGAATGAAAAAAAGTCTGGTTTTCAGACTTTCTTCACACTTCTGTTAATCAGAAAACTATTTCAGTTCAGAGACTAATTCTGCTCTATTTTTCCTGCAGTTGTGATTGGCATTTTTGTAAAACCAGGTTCTTGTTTTAACTGCAGAATCTGCTAACTTTGAAGTATTGTATGCTATCATGTAGCCACATTTTAGAGGTGTTGATTGGTTTCCCGAGAAGTTAAGTACGTCGACTGCATGTGGTTCTTTTCTATTTTATGGGATTCATATGCCCCACTACTCACTTTTATGCCTCTGGTTCTTCGTTAAGGAGTGTGATTAACATCTATCATTGTCAAATTTGCATTGAAATAGAAACCATTGCTTTGAAGCATCATGGATTTGAACTCCATGTTCTGGAACTGATGTGATTCTACACACACCACTCATCCTAACACGGTTTCAGGTTAAGGCCAGTTGCTGCATATCTATAACTCACAGTTTTATCCACCCTTTTAACCTCTCTGGAGTGCTCCTTCAAACCTCTGCTCTTGTGCTTTGTCTTGTTGGTCAGCTAGGCATTCTCAGTAAAGTACAGCCAGGCTTAAGCAAATGCTGCTTTTCCTTCCCATAACATCAGCAATAAATATAAAAACAACTAGGCAATTTCAGTCAACATATAGCTTATATTAATCAGAAGGAAAGATTTAAGAAAAAGGAGGTTATAAACCAACAAAAATCTGTACTCATGTCCACCTTAAAATAAGATGGGATACCCAAGGAAAAGCCTGGTTTCTTCACACTGCGAAGAAATGTGAGAAGCAGTTCAACAATAGTCCTGTGGATGGAATGGGATGTTTTTGCTGTCTGTTGTGCTCTCCGTGCGTTCATAAGGTCACATTTGGTTACAGTCAAAGAAGCAGGGTTTCCTCAAATAATAACTCATATGTTGCAACCTCCACTTCCAAAGTGTTTAACTCTGAGATGTCCTACCTTTACTACATACTACTAAGGTTTTCTGCTTATTCTACCAGCAGTCAGCAATTAAGTACAGATATTCAATCAGCAACCATTCCAGTAACCCAAACACGAGTCAATAGTACCAAACTAAGCAACAAAGTCCAAATATATGTTTAAGTATATGCATTTACATGTATCATTCTGTGGCTTGTAATGCTAATTCTAATTTCCTATACTTCTCTCTAGCCAAGAGTTTCTTTTTCCCGTGTTCACAGAGAAAATTATATCAACTGCATAATAAAGTCATGATGGCATTCTTTAGGAGTAACTGAAATTGGATGCTCTAAAACCATAGATAAATTGAATTAGACCCATTGCTGTGAAATTGCTGAATCAAATACCAGCTACAGAAATGTCTCCATTTTCACAAGAAAAGGGTCTGGCTAGTATTTTCTTGCCAGTCTGGAAATACTCAGCCTGAAGTGATACTTTAAAAATTGTGACTTTTTTCCTGGTAAATAACATTCAGGGAGATCCCAAATTACTTTATATAATGGGTTCATATAAAAAAAAGATTAAAAAATTTTAAAACTGTTGTCTACCTCATTACTATTTTCAGTACAGTCCTTCTCAATGATTATTGAAACAACCAGCATGAGACAGAAAGCAAATCCAGTGAAGACAGATGGATTGGTAGAAACAAGTCAAGGAAACAGTTTTAGCCTGTTTCCTGAGGAAATGTACTTTTATGTGCCTCTGTTCATCTGCCTGTTTGTACCTCTGAGTACTGCGACCTTGCCATTGCTTGTCAGTTTTAGCCAATGTGCAGAGGACATGATGCAAAATACTTTCATGCATCTTCTGTAAAGAGACAGTAAAATAGTGGGGAGAAAGCAATGAGTCAGAGGCTACAGGCTTTATTTAACCCTGATCTGTCCGCAAGGAGTCAGATGGGTGAAAGATACGAATATCCCAATGAGAGAAAAGAGCCTTGGTCAGTGTTTATGCTTCAGAAGGCATCAGACAACTCAGCTTTGAGGCATAAATTCATAGGTGCCCTATTTTTCCTGTTTTTTCTGAAACTACTTTTTGGTCCATCCATTAATTATCTTCAGGAAAGCTGATCACTAGCATCAAGTTTACTGCAACAAACACAGAGGCATGTACAAAGTGACTCACTGGTGAATGGTTGGGAATACACTCCTACACAGCTTTTAAATGTTGCTACACTGTTAGTGATTAGAATTGTCATAATAGTACTTCAAAATTGCTTATGTTTTTGCTTTTTACCAGCGATTACAGGAAAGATTCAGAAAATGCATAAAAATTTTTATTCCTCTTCCAAGGAGGCAAAGAGGGCAAGAGGTGCCAGGGACGTGTAGAGATGAAAAGAGATTTCTTCTACCTTCTCTTCAGTTTTGTCACCAAATGACAGCAGGTCCTGGAGTTAGTAGTAACTACTACAAAAACAGTAGGAGCAATTATATTAATAATTAATAAATATACCATTACCTGAGAACTACACTGGGAAACAGAGAACCAGACATCTTTACTGACATAACTCAGTATCAGAGCAAATAATAGGAGTGAAAATGCTCACCTCTGTCTCACCTTCTAAACAATAGGCTGTGCTCTTTTGTGCTTATCCATGTTCTCAGCTTTATGAATACATTCTATATAAAATTGCCAAATCACCATATAGTTAAGCAATTCCAGGTTCATGTTACAGTTTGCACTGTGGTTGGAAAAATATTTTCAAATACTGCTTGAACTTACAATAACTCTTCAGAACTTGTTTTTATACTTGACTGTGGCCTTTTATCTCTTCCTAGTGCAGACAAGGACCTGACTCCATTAATCTGCAACTGATTTGTGTGATGGCAACATTTCCAGCTGCACAAGTGCTGTAACATCTACACCTAAATTAGCTCATGAGTCAACATATCTAGCTGGGTTATTACATGTATTGCATCCATTATCTATAAATGAAATACAGCTGCGTTGTCTGTTGCACCATTTTAAAACATCTACTTAACGAGCCTTAGAGCTCAAAAAGATTGGGAGCATTTGATGACACCAAATACAAAAGAAACCTAATCTGGTCCTGTATTATCCAGCTGTATTTTTTTCTTCTGGTAGAACCTAATCAGGTGTTTACCATAAATATGGGCAGTACTTCTAGTTTATTTGCTAAATAGGAGTCGGACACAGGAAGCATGCCTGGGTCACAGTCAAAGGCTTTCTCTTGCAAAACAAGGTCACCCAGGTCTTTGTGACAGACACTTGAATTAAGAAAAGCTTTTTTTTCCAGCAGTTCAAGATCAGGCTGACATTTTGATGGATCCTCCTTAATCTTTTTCACATTTTCTTTCACTAAATTGGGCAGCATCACCATGGCCTAGCAGTTTCCTCATTTCTGGGAGGAGGGAGAGGATGGGAATTATGGGAAGAGGGAAAGATGGGATTGGGGGCTGGGAAGTTGTCTCCATATTTTCAAAAGTTGAAAGAATCTCCAGAGGGCTCCCAAATTGCCTGTATACTTCCTTATGTGCAGCGTGTCAGACACCTGTTTTCAATTGCATTGACAGATCAGAAGATCCTCCTCCTTGGAGTCTGCAAGCCTGGCCGTAGCATATAAAACATTCCATGCATATGGCTGTCATTTCAGTTTTCTTTGCAAATGATTTCTGTTCTGTGTGTAGGTGAGAGGCTTGTTTGAGGCCTGCTTACATCATACCTATGGAACTTGATCCCCACTGTAGGAAATGCGTACAGAGGGCATTTGTTTAAACTTTTGGTCAGTGGGGGTCATTCTCATTGTAAATGGATTTTCACTCATAAACTCTGTGAGATTAGTTTAAGTCCTCACTGGAGACCCCAGCTTTACAGAAACCGTGCCACATGAAAGCAAGATGACTTCTCATTTGAGCTTGTCACCATGCAACTTCCAGATGCCAGCACATCAGCCAGCAGCTTTTGTACAACTAACTGTCACAGCTGCAGCAAGGAGGGCTGGGGAAATTCCACATTACAAGGAGCTGTGATACATCCATTCCTGGGAAATAGCTGTTTCAAAGAAAAAGTGGGATCACCAGAAGGAAATTGACCCTTTTGCTCACATGAAGGTGGCCTTATTGCTCCTTATTTTGTAAATCCTAATGTCACAGACCTGGAGATGGAGCCATGCTGTTGGGTTAAACCTGAGTTCAATTTCAAACATCCACATTTGTGGGATTCTAGAGGCTAGAGATTGACCAAGTTCATCACTGAGATATAGTTTGGGAATGGAGATCAGTCACTTCCTCCAAGGAGGTGGAAGGAAAGGAGTAGGAGAAAAATGTTTTTGAAGGATGGGTAAACAGTGAGTTAAGCACGTTGTTCATTCACAAAATATCACAATAGACAATGAACTTGACTGAGGAAGCAAGTTATCTCCTTTTCCCCCAGGGAAGTACATAATATGAAAAAGTGACCCAAGAAGATGAGTGTGGCTCAGTGAGCAAAGAAGCACCGCTGTGTGTGTGTCTGCCACACTGCAGGGTGTGGCTGTCCATGGCCACTGCAGCTGCCCAGCAGCAGCACCCTTCAGTGGCACCCCAGGACCTTCAGGGAAAGACTGCTGCCATGGTGCCCTGAGGCCATGGCAGGAGGAGGCTGTACCATGCACTGAAGTCTCCTCATGGACCTGAGATATCTCAGAGCCCATGTCACAAAGCAGGTGCCTCCAAGGCAGAAAACTCCATGCTACCAGCTACAGCCCCTGTGATGGTGTCCAGCCACCAAACAGCTGAATTGCCATCTTGTAAGCAACCTTTTTCAAACTATTGGAGCCTCAAGCTGGTGGGGCCAGTGAGGGTGTGTAGAATCGCAGAAGATGAGGGGCTAATGTGTGTGCCCGAAACACTGACAGCACGATGGCTGTGGAACCAACCGAGGATGGTTGGTAATAATTGTGAGAAAGAACAGGATCTTTCTTTCTTGCTTTGCTTCTTTGCTTCTTTGCTTCTTTGCTTCTTTCCTTCTTTCTTTCTTTCCTTCTTTCTTTTTCTTTCTCTCTTTCTCACTTTCTCTCTCTTTTTCTTTCTTTCTCTTTTTTCTTTCTCTCTCTCCTTTCTCTCCTTCTTTCTCTCTCTCACTCCTTCTTTCTCCTTCTTTCCTTTCTCTCCTTTCTCTCTTCCTCTCTTTCTCTTTCTTTCTCTCTCTCTTGCTCTCTTGCTCTCTTTCTTTCTAGTTCTTTAATTCTTCTTTTCCCTTTTCTCTTCCTTTTCAGCCTATGCCTTCATCCAAAGCCCACAGCTGTGTGCTTACATAGTAGATCAGCGACTAACATACCCATTTCCATGCCAAGTGTGCAATTTACTAATAAAACTTGGTGATATTTTTGTGGGCTCTCTGATTTTAGTAGGTCTTTTTGACCACAAGCATTTACAAATTTTGGGTGCTTCCATTCCCCTAAGGGGATGAAACACCACAGGGGGTGCAGAAAAAAAACAGGCCAGGAGGAAGAAGTACAAGAGAATCTAGATGTCATACTCCAAAATCAGTCAGAGCAGACGGCCAGTTCAGTGGCTTTCTCCAGGAGACAGGTGGCCTCCCACTACCTGCCCTAAGCTTGCCACTCACCTCACTGGGTGCCCAGGCCTCTGCTAGGACCCTGGGGTTACTCAGGGTCCCAGGCCTCCACAGAGTGGCCTGGGGTGCCCAGGAGGAGACATGCACCACCAGTCCCGGGATTCCCGTTTGCACATGGAGGAGAGGGCGAGGGCCGCTCTCCGGGGTGCTCAGGGAGTTTTTGTTTATAGTATCAAACCATCCCTGACGCTTACATTCCTCTGGACAAAGGCTTTCACACTTGAGACCCCCAGTGTTTTCCTTCCTATTATCATGATTACAGAGCATGTAATCCCCTTTCTCCTCTTTTTTTCCTTCATTTGATCTGTCAGCAAGGAGCTGTTTTCTTTGCTCCCCTGGCCACTCTGCCCCTCCCAGCCCCAGCCATCTCTGGAAAGCACACGCAGGCACACATGGCCTTTACTGTAAGGCATCCCTCAAAGCAAGAAAAAAAAACGAGATCAAAAAGTCACAAGTGTAGCAGATGTCAAGTGGTCCCTCAAGACCTCTACTTAACCCCTTCCCCAGGCTTTGCTGGACATTAACAAGAAATCAATCAGTAAGAAAAGCAAAGCTTTTCTAAAACTTTACTGTGTTTTATTACAAATCAGGGGTCAGTTTATTTATCCCAATGCCTTGCCCAACTTCAGGAAACATTTAATGAACTGGCTTAAAACCCTGGCTATGAACACACTTTCTACTAATTAGGGTTGTTTATGACTTTATGTAATAAAGTTTGACATTGCGAACTGTGAACGCTTTTTACAGTACTTCCTTCTCTTTCTATCCCTGAAATGTCATCTAAAACCAGGTGTATGAAATGTCTGTGCAGCAGTTAAGCAATCAATGCCTCTTATCTAAATGACAGAGATGTATGGGGCATTTAAACCCTAATGATTATAAATGGGGGAGAAAATAAGCGTGGAGGAACTTTTCCATCTTTTTCCTCTAAGTACAGTATGCCTTGCAAATTTATCATATTCTCCACAAGCCACCTTAGGATTGCCTATTCCTTACAAAATGAAAAATTGCAAACTGTTTTGCAGAGGGAAAATAACTTCTCAAATTGCAGCTTTGTCTGCAGTTTGGGGAACACTGCCCAAGTTAAAACTGAGGAAAAAAAAGTAATAAAAAAACAGTGAGTCAGCCTGAAAAGGTAGAAAACTTTGAACAGTTTGTTGGAACAATCTGTTGAAAAATTATTTCCCTGTGAGCACAGTGGGTTTTCAAAGTCTGCAGAAGACTGGAGAGGAGGCGGCAACAGTTCTACCTATGTATTTTATTCTGAATCAGTTTTGGTTTACAGCTGCTGGTTCCAGTTCTGAAATCAGTTTTACCCTGGCAGACCTTTTCACCTAGGCAGAGATCCTGTGAGGGCTTTTCATCTTTGCACAAGATGTAACTCCCCCAGTTAGATCAGATTGCAGGATCAGGGCCTGAGCATGAATACATCCAGTCCTCACAGGAAATGCTTGGCTCAGCCAAAGAAGTGTAACTCAAGAAAAAGCACTCTACTTCATGTGGAAAAAACAGCTTCACTGAATATATAAATCTCTTGCATTCTGTCACTGCAACCAGCATCTGCAAGCAAAAGTGACATTTGCTCCTTCTCTGACATGCCAGTTTCTCTTCCAGGATCATCCTGGAAGAGTAAAATTACAACCAAATCCTGCACAGGTACAGAAGTCTGTAATTATGTCTCTTCATGCATGACTGGCATCTTGATTTTGTATGATGCAGTTTGATCTTTATCTGCCTGATTAGAGGCAAAATGAGAACAAGAGCATGACCTTCATCTCTACCTTTCCACCCCCAGCAGACTGAGGATTTTCAGCCCATGGTCTGGCTTATCACTGGTGACCCAGCCACTTTCCAAGACACAATAGTGGAAATTTGTTCAGGCGTGTCCAGGAGCTGCAGCACATGTACACTTTATCTTTTCATGCATCACAGCCTTATGCCCTTGGAGGACATGAACTGCACCAACACACACACACGAACACATGCAGAGTGCATTCACTGACAGATCTACCTTCAGCAGGTCTGCATAAGGCAAACCCTCTTCCCTTCGTGTTTTCTTCATAACTGATGCCCTCCACTAAACTCTGCTTGTGTGCAGGATGAGGACAATGAATTTCACACATTGAGGCATATACTGGGAGACACATCCAGACAGAGAACTGAAGGTGGAAACCTAGAACGTGTGAGCTAGCAAGGATTAGATCCAGCATTATGGACCCAAAACTCAAGAGAGTACAGGGTGACATGCAAAAGGGGCAGGTCAATGTCAAAATACAAAATCTTCAGCTGCAGTAGGTAAAAGGACACACCAGGCTCAAGGGTATGTAGAACGGTGTATATCTCTGCAAACATTCACCTTTTCATGAGCTCTGGGCTAGGGTTGACAATTCTGGGATACTCAAATTAGTTATAAATGTGTCTATGGATCCAAGCATGGACATAGACTGGATTTTCAAACCAGAAGTATCTGTCTATCTCTTTCAGAGGTCTGTAAGTACCTCTGAAAATCTGGCCCTTAACGTCTGGGGTCTGTGGAACATGGAGCCCCATTACTGAGAACATTCAAAACACTTCTATTTAGGACAAGCAGGGCCAAGTCTTGTTTTCTGTATTTTGTTTTTTGGTTGGGGTCTTTTTCTAAAATTGTTCTAAGGACATCTGGAACATAGCTGGGATTCTCAGTGCAATGCTTCATATAGCATTATATATTGTTCACTTAGCTCCTGTAGCTAAGGAGTATTTTTCTGTGTCATTTATAGATAAAATACTATCAAGTAAAGTCAGTTTCTCTTTTTTCTTGATTTCCAAAGAGGATAAAAATATAGTGCAGTTGCAATTAATCTTTTTTTTATAAAAGATGTTTTACCTTTCTTTAAGTACTTCCAGTATGGCATAAGGGGGGAAAAAAGAGAAATAGTTTTCTCTAGTGCTACAGGATTTTTCTCTTTAATCAAAAGCATTTGATGGCTGAACATTAATAACATGTTTGTCAGTAACAGTAGTCTGGTTCAAACACCGTTCTTTGAACTAGAGTATCATATTTGGGTACATTGCAAGTCCTCAGTGATTTTTACACAGCGTTTTATTTTACCTTTTCCTTGTGTCAAGAGATTCAAGTTACATGTGAACTGACAGACAGATGCAATAGATCCTCTGCAGAGAATAATGGTAGGCAATGGGTTTTGTAACTTTTCAAAGTGGACTGCTATATTTCAAGTGTCTAACCTGGTGATGAATCTGCTATCATTTACCATTAAATGCTTTGGTCTCTGCTTTCAGATATGCTTTTTGTTTCAGCCTTGTCATGAAATACAAAGAATGACCAGTTTTGCTTTTATTAAAATCCATGCCAAAACTGTAACAAGTTCCAGGACAAGCAGGACAAAACCCAAAATAAACTTATGAAATCATGTCACATGGCAACCTAGCCATAACCTGGAAGAGATATGATTGTCATGAAGATCTTCCACAGCCATCAAAGTCTGGAAGGATCTCTAACTTATTATGTCTGGCATTTGAATGGAAGCAAATAAATATTTAACAGTTTAAGAAGATGTAGGCGTTTGTGCCAGATCCGCACAGGGTATCAGGCTTTGATCTTTGAAATAAAAGAATTATTCTTAGTTGTCAGGAAAAGTTATTAAATTTTTTTTTTTAATTTTTTAGAAGGGTGGGAAATTTTACAAATATTTGAGAGAGTTTGAGATCATTTTGGTTTGTCTAATGTCTCTGATACTGGCATATACAATGCAGAGAAACGACAGATTGATGGTCACCACAAATATCAAAGAATATCACCTGCTGGCCCAAATATGGCATACCCTTATGGTGTCAGATTCTACTTGTGCTTTTTATTATGGTTTACTTTAAAAGGTCAGAATAGACTGAGAATCCCAATGAAATTCAATCTCTCCATTTAACAAGGAATCTAGTAAGATGCCTTGAATAGGATAGGAAAACTGTATTTTGAGGACTGGAGTAATCCCAAAGGAATCTTATTCGGGCCACAGATGAAATACAACTGACCTGATACTTTATTCATAGTCAAGCAATATTTTACTTCTTATTTTTAATTAAAATTGTATTTCTAAGTGTTTCTATGTATAGACATAGGATTCGTGAGAGACATCATAGAGTAGTAGGAACAGTGGTAAATTCTCTTTGCACAATGTTTTATATATAGATATAATACAACAAAATATACCTGTCCAAACTCAGGAAAGCAGAAGCCTTTAACAAAAAATGCACTTCTACAAGTAGCAATTTATTTGCCCACATATCTCCTCTGCGAGATATATGAGGAACAAGGGAATATGATCTCATTGAAGAAAGAATGGTTTCCTCATCCAGATTCCCGTCAGCACGCAAACCGTAGCCTCACATTTCAGAATATTAGATTCAGTCCCACAGAACAATATGCCACACAATAGTTCTTCGTCAACTCCTCTTTACCAGAATGCCAAGAAGCTGTCCCATTTAACACTGTGACAAGATAATAGCTTCACATACTCTTCTCCTACCTCTGATGGAGGTGTTTGCCTTCAAAACTAGTTGGCTTTTTAGTGTACGCATGAAAATATCTGAAAAAAAGTTAGAATCTAAGACAAATATCTCCCAAATTTTAAACACCATTTCTACTGGGGGGGGAAAAAAATCATGAGTTTGGTTTCCAGTGTGCTTGCTTTCCTTCACCTGGGACAATGTCACTTTCAAGAGTGGAGAGAGGACTTCTTTCACAGATAATCTTTGCAGCCTAGAATTAGTCCTTAGACACTGTTTATTTTTGACTCTAGTGAATGCAGTTAGTCCCCCTGCTGTCATAACCACCAAAACTGCATGCAGGTTTTTCCAAAGAAAGACAATAGTCAGGTCCTGTTTGCTGGGAAGTAGACCCATGACTGCTGACAAAATAAAGGCAGCCCTGAGAAAAAAAGTTAGGTTTTAAAGTTACACGTGAGATTTCACTTTTCAGCACACTCTGCAACAAAAAACAGAACCATCAGAAATGTACGTGCAATAAAAGGCAATATGTTCTTACAGCGTCCATCATTTCTGACAGGAAACCTACAAAACCCATATCCCTTTTCTCTTTTCTGCTCTCCGCCATCAGCCATTCCCTTCAACCACAGGTGAAAACCCTTGAAGTGTTCTTGAATTATTTGCTAGCATGTGCTGCCAACACCATATTTTTAGGAGAAATGGTTTCTGAGAAGCAGCTTCTGCAGCAGCCTCTCACCCTCTGTGAGAGCCCCTCAGGAGGGTATTCCTCTGCCATGTCCCTACATTAACATCAATGAGATGATAGGAGGAGTGAGATCAGGAGATACTTTAGACTGCTCTCCTTGGCTGACATACTTCAAAGCAATCCTAGACTGAAGCATTAGGATTGTCTACTGAAAAATGTAATTCAGGGAATTGTGACCAGGTCCCTCAGTCAGCTTCATGCTTTTCCCTGAACTCTGGCGACTGAAATCTGGCGACAAGTAGCAATTCAGTCTACTGTGTGTGATGGAAGCAATGATCTTCAGAAGCAGAAGCAGGCAGCGGTTCAGTTGCCAAAATAATTTTCTGATGGGTCAGTGTAAAATACTTCAGTCAACTGCCTTTTAAATGAATTCTGTTGCTTCCACCTTTGCTGTTCTTTCGGCTTCAGGTTCTATGTCTGTTCCCAGACAAGTCAGCACAAAAACAAGCCCTGTCATGTTTTGCAGCACCTTCACATATCCCAAGCTGTCTCCCAGTGGAAAGAGTTAATATTCTGTGGGTGAACAGCAAGAACATCTGAGCTGAGTGGTCGGGGATGGCAATTAGGTCTCCGGAGAAGTCATTGTAGCAATGATAGCATTCAAGTCTTCAGAAGACTTTGCAAGCAAATTCCAAGCTTTGGCTAAAGGAACAATAATCTCTAAAATGTAGCATAAATACCTGCCACAAGGCCCCCAGCCTAGTCTGATTTTATCATAAATCTATCCTGTTTGGACTGCAGGAGGCTGCAGAGTAGACTTCACTAATAAGAAAAATCATCACATTTTCTTGACTAAAACCTAAAGAATTACAGAAAACATACTTAAACATTCATTCCTTTGTCTCAGCACAGAATAATTTTCAGCATAACTTTTTAAAAATCTTTTTAACTTGTAAGCAGAACTTAATTTCAGCCTTGGGAAATCTGATGGGATTTTCTCAGATTATTGATGAAAGTGTTGTCAGAAATGGAGTGAACCATGTGACATATCCAACTCCACCAAAAGAGCTTTCACTAGGCTTATGAATTTAGGTGTAGCAGCTGACAGTGAATTAATAGTGCTGGAAATCATCTACTTTCAAAGCAGGAAGCATGGTGCTTTTGTTAGTGTTGGCCCTACCTTGGACCTTCATCTGGAGCTTACTGAACCAGCTGCATGGGGAAGAGCATAACTCTGTGCCTGTGTATTTAATCCTTACCCTCCTGGGGCTGCCTCAGACACCAATTAATGCTAACTCTGCATGGACACTGACACCTGTTCATTGGAAACTGGGGTGATGTAACCAAACCCATTTTTTGCTCAGATTGCGAAGACTTTTGGTGTTGCTGATCGAGACCTGAAAAACTTACTTTTCTATAACTGCCTCTTTTACAATTGCTTTTGAGTTTCTTTCAGTTGGGATTGTTTCTGGTCATTATTACACCACCTTAAAATCTTACAATCAGACATGTGCATACTAATAGCCAGGAATTCCGAAACACTGTTTTCAAGGTTACAAAGGACAGTGTACACGGAACAAAGAAGTAGAATCTATGCAGTACACTGAGGTTGCTCTCTGTCTACACTCAGGACTGGACGTGGAGTTAGAAACTCCATTATTGCTGATACATGAAATTCAAAACTGAGAACACTGAAGGAAACAAATCCAAAATTTAAACCATAATCACACCAGCTCTTGGACATGAAATATAATGTATTCAGCAGCTGCACGTTCTTCAGGTTGCACCAAAACAGCTGCAAAATAACTGTGTGCCTCAGTAAGAGTGAAATCCAAAAACAGAGCTGTCTGCATCTTAACCATAATGTACACATGCCGTCACATATGCTACAACTGCACTTTTCATCAGCAGCCAGACAGAAGAATCGATTATTTCCTAGAAGAGATCTGGACATATTTAAAACACAGAAAAAAATGCTGTTTTCAAGAGCTTTCTTTTCAAGACTTACAATCAAATGTCTAACAAAACAACAGGCTTGTGCATTACCAAACTGCATAAAAATGACTGACTTCTGCAACAAGCAGATTCCACAGGACCCAGCTCTTCTTCTGGAGGAAGAACAAAGGATACAGCTGTTTCAAGGATAGTGTTTCAGCAGACTTGTCTGCATCAGCAAGGAACTCTGGATCAGACTAGTGTTTATTTTACTTACACCCAACTGCTAAACCTAAGCAAAGCTGGCACTCCCCTAATTCACAAGAATAACAGTACAGAGAAAAGCAGAAATTGCAAAGGGAATGGGTCTCTGTAACTCTGCAGAAGGAAATGCATAAATAAAAGACAAAGGATGTAAATGATGGGCTAGCAAGAATCTGAGGACAAACTTGTATGAGGTAAAGATTTGCAAGTATGCAATTCTATCATTTTACATTTTATTGGAATGGGCAGATACTAGAGGATTTCTTGTAAGTACATCACACCTGCAGAGGGAAAACAGAATATAGGGTAGTATCCCTATATAGAAGATAAATAAGAATAACATTCTGTATAAAAGCCCTTAAGTCTTGATATCCAGCTTTCCACAAGAATACATCAAACTGGAAAACCATAGGTTCTCTACATGGACTAAAAATGGACCTGTGAGGGAAAACATGGAGACAGGTATGCTATAGACCGAGACAGTGGGAATATAGAGCAGCAGTGACAGGTATTGGCTGACATTGGAAAGACTTCTACAATCACAAACTGCTTTCTTCTCACAGAACAGTTATTCAGACTGCTGGCCAGTGACAATAACCTGTGCTGGTCACAGACAGAAAGCATGGAACCAACCACTCAGCAGTGCAGGAACCAAGGCAAGGCAGACATCTTTTACCTGAGGACAGTTTGTGCAGTGCAGCAGAGAAGGGCTCCATCCATGTTCCATTTTTACCACACTGAAGACATTCAAGGGCCAAAATATATCAGAAGAAATATCAGTCTGTCATAGTTTAGTAACAGTACTCCCCAGTTTAGTACTTCCACTGAAAAGAACACCACAAACCATTACCCTCACTGCTCCAGTGGGAGACACAAAAGGTGAATTATTGGATTATAGTTTGAGATAAGAACAATTTACAGGAAACAGCAATGAGATGAAAAACCAAACAGTAAAAGCAACAATAGTGATGACAACAGTGTACAAAGGAAAAGGTGAACTGCATCACCAGCCTAAGACAACAGACAATGGTGGGTAGACCCTATGCCCACCACATTTTCTCACAACCAGAAACCCCACCCATCTTTTTCTCCAAAGTGAGAGTCCCTCAGTTTCACCCCCCAGCAGCGATACGCACGGTATAGAATAACAACAACTACAGACACTCCCACACGGCTCCAGGCTCCACCCCCTCACCGCTAATGTGGAAAAATTAACTCCGTTCTGGCCGAAACCAGGACACAGATAAACAAATATACAGAGTCAAAGAAGGTTATGAAAATGAGCTGAAGTCTTCCCAGAAGTAAAGTTTGGAGATCCTTTTGCAAACAAGTTATGCAGGACTATCTATGCAAATACATAAATTACAACACTACAATGATGGATCACTGTGTCTTAATGTGACATTACCAATTAATTTCCTGCCCCCAGTGCTAAATCCAAACCGTTGACATGTAGGGTGGAGAGAAGAGTACCATTGTGAAACACGCTCAGCAGAACCCCAGCTGATAAGAAACCAGACTCTATTAGGATAGAACCACATGTCATGAAACCACAGGTGCAGAAAAAACACTTTGTGATGACAACCCGCTGTCATCACAAGACTAGCACCCATTACATCCCCCATGCCTCCTGCACAGAAGGTGGAAATACAGGGAAAATAAATGAACTCACAAATAAATAAGGTGAGGGAGTGGTGAGTGTGCAGAAAGAAATGTGATTTTGGAACATTTTGCATTAGTTGACTGATGACATCAGATGTAAAGAGCACAAATAAAATGCTAACGAGGTTAGAAGGCCATGGATATTGTAGTAAATTTTGCTATCTCAAATGAATGTGGCAAAAAGCTGTTATGATGGACAGCTTCCTGAAGGAGGAGGCAGAAGATGATACATATGGTAACATGAAAACTCTCTTCAGAGGAAGTACTTAACAAGATAGACTATGTGGGAAACAGACTAAAGGCTGAATGTTGCATTTTCTTGGCTTCTTCTCTTTCTTTATTATACATGACAGAAAATGGAGAATGCTGCTCCCACTGAGTGCAACTGATCTCCAGAGATCTCCTCGGGTACTTACTGGAACAGCTGTAGCTCAGATTGCTTGTGTTGAGGTTAAAAGCTAAACAAGATTCTGACTTTAAAGACATATCGGAAAATACGCTTGGGCAAAACAGAGTTCTCAGGGCTAACCAATGACTCAAATAATTAAGGTTCTTCTTGGAACAGTTCATAAAACAATTCCCAGTTTTTGTCTGACAAACTTCCTTTGTCACCTGTGGTTTTTGTTAGTTACCTTCTACCCTTCCAAGAACAAACTTGTACTTTCTGCTTGTCATCATTAAGTGAAATGAAAAGCTTTTGTTAACCACTTTGAGTTGTTTGACTGTGATAAAATAGTTTTGATTAGAGAATGTTTTATGTTACTTTCCAGAGTTTATTTTTCCTTTTAAAGGTAATATGAAACCATAGGTTAGATTTAAAGTTTTCTTAAGTAGTCTGTCTAGAGGTAATAGATACTTTGGTGAAGGAAAGGCTATCTGTCTTCACTTGCATTATGCTTGTTGTTTGTCTTCTTCATAACATGAAATGCATTTTATCTGCTTTTTCCAATACCATCAGCAGTCACAACTTGCCGTTGACCTCTTTAAGATAATTATATGCTTTTAATGCGAGCTTTGTAATTTCCTATGAAACAATAGAGCTGAACTACTTTCTGGTTCTGCTCGGGGCGGGGGATTTATAACACCCCACAGGCTGCAAATACACATGTTCATAAGCTTTACCTGGAAATGGAGAAACCAGGAGTGAAAAGTCTGTAATGAGAACTGCACCCATCCCAAGCAATATCATTCAGATCCAACCTGTAGAAGGGGGTGATGGACAAAACAGAAGAGATTCAAGACAGAAGAGAAGGTTTATATAGGATATTTTTAAAGCTAAACTGTTCCCATTTTGGGAAGCTTGGTGTTTTAAAGCTTGGTGTTTTAAAGAGTGATTAACCAGCATTACTGAAAACTATTGTTGGTCAGGCATATCAAAGGAGAGGAGGCAACTGTAGATGAACAGCTTAAAAGAAATATTCAAACAGCAACCTCAAAAGTTTCAAGGCATTTTAAATTTTCCATCACACAGCATGTACTTACTCCTCAAGGATTATGTTTAAGAGAAGTTGGAAAATACAGGGCTTGAGATATATGGATTCCTTCAGCATACATACATGAAGAAAACAAAAGAATGTTACTTTTTGAAGACTCACAGCAGAGATTGAAAAAGCAAGAGTGAATTTCAATCACTATCAAGAAACTAGTTCGACATTGTTACAGATCTCTGTGGGGAGGTTCCTTGCTCTTCAATGTCCAATGGGCAAGAAAGTGATTGTCAAGGTGTGGTCTAGGGGTTGTACCTATGGAAACCTAATGCCTCCTTTTCCTCTTCTGTCTGAAGACACTCATTCCAGATTTTTGAAGGTACTGCATGGATAGAGGTACTACTTCCACAAACTCAGCTGCTGCTTTTCTGCTCCATACGCCAGTGGAAAGGGGAAGAACCAAACATATTATATTACCATGCTATTTGTGTCTGGATCTGTTTTAAAACAGATAATCAATACCAACAATTAATAAACAATGTGTATTTTGTCTCTGTGTATGAATTCTTACATAATTTACAAACTTGCTAATTCTTAGTTTATATTTTTTTAATACAAAATGTCAGTGCAATAGAAGCCAGACATAACTGTGCATTGGAATTTTCCACGGTTGAAACAAATAAATAATTCAACACATTAAAAAATAATTCTAAGAAAAACCCAATGCTATTTTTAATGTGGAATTGTTTGGGGGTTTTTTGTTTGTTTTTATCCTTGAAACCGTACACCAGAAAGTAGGTAGGGCCAATATGGAGACACATGGAATAATACAGATTGGATGGGACCCGGGCTACTTGTGATCTGATACTCTGCTCAAAGCAGGGCCAGTTTTGAAGTCAGACTGCTTGGTCCTACAGAGTTTGTTATATCTCCAGTGACAGCAATTTCATCATCTCTCTGGGAAACCTATGGATTAAAAATGCCTGATCCTAATCTCACCTCATTTTATCTCCTTTTTTTCAAGATCAGTCACAAATATTCCTTCTCTTCCTTTGCTGTTTCCAAGTTTGGGGGGTTGGTTGGGGTTATTTTCACTGCACAAGTTAGATACACTGTCAGGCTATTCACTTTCATCATTGATATGGTACCTTTATAAAACAGCCAAAACCATACCATGATCTTGGCAACACTGATATAATTAGTTCAGGGAGGTGAATCAGGACTGTCACTTTTGCAGACTCATTATATTTAAATCAAGGAGCATTCTGCATGGTTTTTCCAAAATTCACTAGCACCTAAGTCTCTCTGTTTTGATTTGCTTGGGCCATGCTTTTCTTTAATATGCAATGGTGTGTTACCGATAATGATGTCAAACCAGTAGCTCCGGGCCATGCAGCCTTCTGCTTTCCCTTAGAACAACTATACTGCAACTAGAAAGGCTATCACAGAAGTGTGCCAGCCAGGAGAGTGACTGACGTCAAGAGGAGCAACCTCTGTGTTCAGTCTGCATCAGATCTGTCAGTTACTCTGCAGTGACCAGGAAGAATTTGTTGTAAAAATAACATTTGTGTACTATAAACTGGGGAGGTAAAAAAGAACTTAAGTTCAACTGCAAACACACTTCCTCATGTGTTATCTTAAATTAAATACCATAGAAGTTCTGGAAACACACAAGCAATTAACTTTGTGTTTCCATAAACACTACAGACACAATATGAAGGATTGTGGCCTAGGCTGAGTGAGTATTTTTAGTTGAAATCTAAACCCACTTAAACCAGTTGCATTCAAATTAGCCAGTTCACCATGTATGTTCTGGTTCAAGGCTTCACTGCACCAATGTGATAAGGGAGCAGTTTTCACCTGGGTGCTTTTTCTCCAGCCACTCCCTCACCACAGCTGTCACCATCACCATGTGCTTTGTACTTCCACACAGCAGAGCTCACCATGGCAGAGAAGCCAAGAAAGTAGAACAGGTTAGGGACTCCTGCCCAGGCTTTCTGCAGCATGACTGGCAGCATGAGCCAGGGGAGACCTGACCCCTGGGGGGTTCATGGGAGGGAGCAACAGTGCAAGGAAAACTGCACATCAACACCCAGAGCCAGACAGGCTGGGGAATCAACAAGGCATTGCATGGGTGACATTTTCTGGTGGTTGAAAAATGAAAGCAAAGTTTGAGAAAAGGCAGCAGCATGCTGAAATAAAGCTGCGACAGAGGCAGAAGAGAAAGACAGGAGGATGCAATGGTGTTCTCAGAAGGAGAAAGGGATGATGACAGACTCAAAAGAGGGAGCAAGGACACAGAGGTGAACAGAAGGAGTAGGAAGCAAAAAAAAAAAAAAAAGAAAAAGAAAACAGCAGAAATTTAGGCCTTATGCAAACTACCATAAGGTCACATTGGCCTGGTTGTAAAGGGTCAACAGCAGGCAAGCAACATCAAGGCCAGCTAGCCAGAGATATTAGTGCTTGCCTTTGGCATCAACCTGGGCTTTGAAAGTCACAGACATCACTGAAGGCTACACATTTGCTAAGTAGCCCTAATGAGGCCCTGATATTTTAATGACATCTTTCTTAATGTCATCCCAGCAAGTTAAGGGTACCAAAGGTCTGGAGTAATCCCCAGAACATGTGAGTGAGTGTGTTTGTGTCTACATACCTCTACAGTGCCTGAGACCTGCAGCTAGTCTTGCTTCTACTGCAGCAGAATACTTGGCATGTTTATTCCTTTCTTTGGTCTTCTTTCACTCCTTTCCACTTTTAAAGACCATCCTTCTAGCTCTGCTTGGCTTCTAAGCTATTTCCCACATGCTGCTTCTGTGATCTTTCATTATTATTTTTCTTCTCCTTCTCCCTAGGTGCCATACTATCATGTTTCTTTTTTTTATTTTGTCATTATATGCCAATGACTGGCACCTCTAATCCCGCATTCATTCCTCTGTTCAGGACTTTAAACACTGCAAAGATGGGGCACTCTTCAAATCCCACTACTGTTTATGGGAGCCATGCTGTTCTAAACAAAACATGAAAAATGATACTCAGAAGACCTTGATTTTATTCCAACACATCATTAACTATAACTGCGAAATAGTCAAATGCATTAAAAATGTGAAAATGTGATGTAGCAAAGAAGTTTACTAACAAGGGAAAAACTGACACTAGTCATAACTTCAGTTGAGACTTGAGTGAGCTAACTGGCAAAACATTCTGATTTATTTTGCACAGGGAAAATATGATCACTGCATATTTACAGCAATGACTGAAGGTAAGGTCGTTCTGTAAAGTGCTACTGAAATGTATTTCCTTCATTTCCTTGACAGCAAAAGGAAGCAATGAATGCCTTAAACCACAGAAAATATTTATAATATGAAAGATAAATGGAGGTCACATTCATTTACTGCAGCATGCAGAGTGGCCTATATTTTCCTAGGTTCAGCTAGAGTTTATGGGAAATTATTTTGGAGGTTTTTCTCCTGGGCTGTGC
Source organism: Corvus cornix cornix (assembly GCF_000738735.6). NCBI lineage: Eukaryota > Metazoa > Chordata > Aves > Passeriformes > Corvidae > Corvus > Corvus cornix. The sequence goes on from NC_046357.1 coordinate 64,396,907, forward strand.
AGCAGGCCACTGCCAACTGGGCCCTGCAGTGGTTGCCTCACAAGGATGACAATCTGGTGTTACATCTCTGACAGGGATTACTTGTGAAAGAAAAGCACAGTGCTGGGCTGCTGAATGGTTTTCCTGCAGCAATTCATGACAGTATTTTTTCCTAGATGGGGCTCTGAGCAATCTGGTCGAGTGAAAGATGTTCTTGCCCACAGGGGGCAGAGGGGGTGGATCTCTTTAAGATCCATTCCAATCCAAGCCATTCTGTGATTCCATGATTTTCACAAGAGGAAAGCCTGTATCTTGGCTCATTAAGTCATCTACACACTGAGGAGCAAGAGACGAGAAGAAAGACAACGCATCATGTGCGTACAAGTTGTCACTCAGAACCAAAAATTAATAACTTTAGTCACATTCCATTCTACACTATGTAAACACTCCAGCAAAACAACTTCTGGGACCTTGGACTATAATCAACAGATGTTAGGTACATGCTTGAAAGTACTGTTAGGAAGTAAACCTGGACTCCTTCTCTGTAGCAGATAAAGTCAGCCTCATGCAGCCAGTACAACAAAACACAGACTTCACTGTGTCAAGCCATGTCAAACGCTCCCCAGGCTTTCAATGGCAATGGAGGGCACTCACATCCAAAACCGAATACTGAAACCACAGATTTTTTGTTTATCTTCTTTCCAGACTTTACGGAAAACAAGCAAACAAACAAACAGAAAACAACAACAGAACACCACCTGCAAGTGAAAAGAGACTAAGAGAGATTTCAGAAGAAAAATTAATTATTTTCTGTTAACCGATGTAGTTAAAATTAACCTCAAGCTAAATATGTTCCCGCTTTGTGTGTCTACCTGAAAAAGAGATATTGCATCATTTAGGCTGGGGTGTTTTTTACCACATTTTCTGCTGGAAAAGCTGAGTCCCTAATTTACACATATCTTTATTATGTGCAGCCAGCATAAAATCCTTGTGATACACCTGTGTGGTGAATGTGTCAGCAGAAATGCAGGAGTGGCTCAGAAGGATGATGTAAGATGTCAGAAGAACTCTAAAGCAAAAACATCTTATCATTTTCTAAGTGAAAATTGAAGCATATGGCAATATCCAGCCAAAAATTTGGAACAATATATCCAGGCATCTTTTACTGACACACAGACAATTGTTGGTAGCAAAATGCGGGTGAAGCACTGCAGAAAATGGAGCTGGTTTGCAGTTTGTAGGGGCAGGCAAAAGCTGTTGCAGGTGTCTGGAGAGGCAAAGAAAACAAGGGAAATACAGAGCTCTGTGCCACAGCCTTCCCGAGCCAGATGAGCACAGCCCTGCACAGAGGCTGGGCCAAGCTTGGGCAAGCCAGGGACAGCCAAGCCCATCCTGTGTTCTGTGCTTCTCCATGAATTTCCACTGAAACATGCCAAGTGCTCTCCCTGGCCTGAGGAGCCCTGGGTCTGAAGGTGCAACCTGAAGGTGCAACCAGAGCAGCCAAACAACACTTTCAAGAGGTTGCCTTGGCTAAGAGTGCAAAGCAAGCAGCAAAGAGAAGGCTGGGGTTTACTTTCCACTTAAGAAAAGTATTTTAATACATTTTGGCTATATTTTTGCTTGCTGTTGCTTCTAATAATCCCATGGAAGCTTGAAACTAGAATATGTCTGATACCTGATATAGTAGTTTCTTTGATTACTGACAAATGCTGATTTATTATGGTAGGTCTGTAAGAAACACAGCTGCTCATAAAACTCTATTTTTCCTAATACTCCCCCCCCCCCCCAAAGAAAAAAAATTACATCTGTCTGGATTTTTTCAACATTGTCATCTTTTTCAAAAAGTAAGAAAAAAAACCCGTATTTTGGGATGGGATGATGCTTTATTTCTCCAAAAATAACAAGCATTTTGAGGAAGATTTAAGTTTCACTGGAAAGACTTTTTCCCCAGGAAATATTTCAACAAAAATTTTTAATGACATCTTTAACAAATAGTATTTAATTGCAAAATGTGCTTCTTACTTACTCTCAAACAAATTTATGAAAACAGCACAGTGAATTTTGCAATTAAATATAAGCAAATATAAGCTACATTTTGAATCTAGAAAAACATCCTTAGAAAATGTAACTACCACTGTCCCAAAAGGCACATAAGGATACAGATTTAGGTTAGGAAACAAAATTAGTTGCCTTGTAATTCAAAACATTTCTTAAAATACTTTTTTTTTAAAAAGTAGAGGAAAAATTACCTTTTGATATATCTTCTCTGCTTCAACATGATAGACTTCACACCACAATGAAGGGTCCTGTTACACTTCCAAAGGTTCCTCTGAGCAGCAGAGGTGTGACCACAGTGAGACAAATCAAATAGCATAGCTCAAGTCCACCACCTCACACGGGCTCTTTAATTTCTTGGCTCCCATATTTCCCTGAACTGCAGAGCAGTGTATGAAAAATGTTGATTTCCTCTAAGAAATAAAATTCTTTCCATGAAGTCGTTCAGTGATTTATTCTTTTCAGGTACTACAGAGAGTAGAATTATGCTGAGTTGAGATTTTGGTAGCATTTGCTTTGCGGAGTGCAGGTGCAATTGGTCATAATTATGCTCAGAGGCTGTTCCATGTGGTTTCTCACCCAAGACAGTAAATCAATTATGGCAGAGCAAGTCCAAGCCAATACCCTGGATGTTAGCTACAGTATCAGGAACTTTCATGCATGAAGCAATATAGCATCTTTACATCACAAAAAAACGGGTCATGGAAGAGGACTAGGCTGTGGTTTCATAGTAAAAAAGAGCAAATCATTTCTCAAGTAAAGCAACATACAGTTGTATTTGGTTTTACTTTAATGTTTTTGATGTGTCATTCTCACACATTTTTTAAGCATAATCACAAGCTGTAATTTTTTTTTAACTGATGGAAAAAATAGTTTACCATCAAAATTCTGTCTTGGAAAAACTGTTAATTACAATAATGTTCTGGAAGAGAAGTGAGTGACAGTGTTTAATTTTATCACCCCAAAAATACTTATCCTAGAAACCAAAGATCCCACTTTTCTACTTGACAAGCTTCCAGGGAGAAAAGCACACACCACAACACTTCCAAGTGACACAGCTGGATACTAGCAGGAGTTACCACAAGTTCAAGGAGTTATCTCGTGCCTTTTCTTACCGTTTTGATTTGACTAGAGCAGAAACAATTTGAGATATAAGATGACTTGCAGGTCTAACAGCCTGACAATCTTTTTGCTCTTCGGGATTGTATTGGCATTCACTAATTCAAAGTTCCAAGGAGCTAAAAGACTGTCTCTGAGCTGCTTTCACAAACATTGCCTTTCCTTGAAACATACAAGGCACCAGGCAAACACTCCTGAGGATCTGACACTTAGGAGTTAAATGATCCAGCACCTACAACTCACATAAGTACTTCTACACATTGAAAATTCAGTCTCAGTGAATATTTACTTGTACAGTTTTCTCCACACCCACACGTGTGCCAATAAAATTTGATGAGTAGAACATCCCTGGGAAGAAAAAATTCATATAGAAAGGAACAAATTTGGCATGGGTAAAGCCAAAGAATTTAGCAGTCTACCTAATCGTAGAAGGGATTTTTCACAGTATTTGCCCAGCTACAGTGTATACCACTATGACACGTGTCATTTACTTACCTAGCTCGTACGTGTAACACATGGTTGTGCCTGACCGTTTCACAAGCACACCTCAGCAATTAAGGCTTGAAACTGTAACTGCGTACACCCAAATGGAAAAGGGGAGAAATCAATGGGAACCACAAGTGCTTGCTTTCTGGATCACACTGACATATTGCTAGGTGAGGTCAAAGGCTCTGAAGGCTATCAGGAAGATACTGCCTGTGGTGGCACATCACAAGTAAGAAAAAATGGAGGCAGTGTAGGTTATGCCCAACTAGATTGCAATGGGGGAAAACTCAGAACATGTCCATGGACGTTACAGTGTCTCAGCTGGTGGTGGTAACTTCTTGAAGTTCTGCTTAGACTATTCATCCTTGAATAGTCACTCACAAGTCAAATATTGAAAATTAGGAACAGAAGTAGCAGAAAAATAAAGCAGTACTAACAATGGCTAAGGAGGTGTTTTAAAGGCCAGGTTTTAAGGTCAGAGGGGCAAAAGGTTTTTTCTTTAAAAGAGTGAGGGGAATTTATGCAAGAAAAAATGTCAGCCTTGAGAGGAACACTACAGAAAGATATTATGAGCATTAGGACAGTTTTCACTACCACATATAAAACTGGGTATCTTTTGAGAGCAGCAGACATCCTTTTTTTCTGAAAAGCAAACAAAGCAAGGGCAAAACACTTTCTATCAAGTAGAACTTGTATCAATACACTCTCAGTGACATGCCAAGTACAATTTGATCTCAAAGGATTTTAGTAAGGAGACATGATCACCATGTGATCACCAGTCACCAGGTGACCGGGCAGGAACAAAAACACATGGTTCTGCCACGTGGAGTACTCAACCTGCCTCCTTCTTGCTTGCATTTGTTTCAGCAAATCACATAGAAGCCATGCCTTGCCTTCACCACTCATCCCCTGCTCTCCCGCTGACAGCACTCTCTTCTGTTGTGTTTCAGGAAACCAAAGACTCACGCTAATGATGAAAACTCCTATGTTGACAAGGTTCTGCTTCAGTGCAAGAGTAGGGGGGGGTAGGGGGAAATGCCCGCAAGATAAGGACTGACTTTTTACAGTATCATGTCCAGAGCCAAGGTGAAGAATTATGTTTTAGATGGAATGACTTATCACTTGTCATCAGAAAAGTCTTTCTCAGTATGGACTTCAACCATTTTCTCTTCCATGGAGACTCTACGTGTGATATATTGCTTATTTATCTGAATGCCACTTCAAAAGATAACTGTCAATTATTAATAATGAATAATAAAATACTAAATACTCCTTTTTTTGTTTTGAGGCACTTTATATGGAAAGAGATTTTTAGCGAAGGTATACATTTGTACATTTGTTATACTAATGTTCTAAAAGTTAAGCTATTCAAGACTGGAAATAAAGTCAATACATCTGAGAAAAATAATATACATTCAGCTATAGAAACAGTTGTACAATATTCCCTCTTTATTGTCTCACTTACATTTGTTGAGACTCCCTGTGGAATTATGACTTTCTTTCCCTTCCAAATAAAAGAATTTTCTTTTCAGCAATTTTCATTTTGAAACCCATGGAGTACACTTCATAGTCATTAAAAGTTACAAGTAGTACTGGAAAAGGTTCAATGGACCATAGATCATTTATGAGCTTTTCTGTCACAGCATCAAAGTCTGAGAAAAACATTTGTTAATGTTATTTCCTCTTTTCTATTGTTCCTACTCCATGTCTGAACACCAAAAAGCCTTTAAGAATTCAAATATTTAAACAGTTACAACAGAAAGAGTTACACAATTCATTAGTTTTGAAAGAAATTCAGCATACAAGTACCACTTTCAGCATGTCAGTTCCACCACTCTGGTCTTAAACACGCGAGTCCTTCCCACCACCTTGTTGCCCTGCAAGGGAACTGTCTCTCATATTAAACACCTCACCTGCTCTTTTCATGTCTACAATGTGCATAAAGGTTTTGGAGCCTTTTGCCAAAGTGGAAAGAGCCCAGCAGAAGTGAGTCAGACATCTACCAAGGCAAGTTTGATCAGGCCATCTTTTTCTTGCGAAATGAAGTGTTTGGGCAGAACAAAAGAGCTCCTACCTAAAACAAAGAAAGAAAGAAAGAAAGAAAGAAAGAAAGAAAGAAAGAAAGAAAGAAAGAAAGAAAGAAAGAAAGAAAGAAAGAAAGAAAGAAAAGAAACCTGCGTCATTTCAAGCTATGGAGAAATTAGAAATCAACCAAAATTAAGATAATAATTCTTTAAAGAAGCAAGCTACTTAAACAGAATTTTACCTCAGAAGTTAATGTCGATGCCCTTCATTATTACACCCGTGTGCCACCCAGGGCCAGTATGCAGCATGAGGTTGTCACTATGGACTCCATGAAGATGCTGGCACTTCTCCCTTCAGGAACCAAAATCTCTGCTTAGGGATGGGATTTGACTTTCATTAGCATACTCTGTGTTGCCACTTGTTCTGTTTCCAGAGATGTTATATGGAAGGCCTGGGAGTCCGAAAGGATGCCAAGTTAGAAGAGCCATTCATTTCCTTCAAGGCGCCATTTGCTTTTCTTTCTGGTCAGGAAACTGGCTGACAAGAAGTGGAGTTCCTCACTGTTGCTGCTGGATGTTGCCCACTTTTTGTCCATGTTTTGTAGGTGAAAGGATGACCTGTCTGGAACTTGCCTGGCAAGTTGTCGCATCTCCTGCTGTCAAAGCCACACAGCTCCTTGTTCATCCTTCCTTTCTCTCTTCTTTTCTCTGGGGTCAGCCCAGGGCATCAGCCATCCTAGGCACCTTCTGTCAGGAGGCTTTCAGCACCATAAGCACAGCTCAGGCAAAGCTTGGTGTCATGGTTTAGAAAGGGTACTCCCCAGTTTAGTGCTCCCCCTGAGACTCCCCAAAACATGCTGCTGCTTGCTCATTTCCCCTCCTCCTACAGTGGGATAGAGAAGAACTGGAAGCACAATAGGTCAAGACTACAGGTTGAGATAAGAACAATTTAGTGGAAACAGCAATGAGATAAGAAAACAAACACTGGCAGCAACAATATTCATAACAAAGTGTACAAAAGAGAGAGTGATTCACTTGCAAAAATGCTCACTGCACAGCTTGACCTGAACACAGCCACACAACCTCGACTGCTCCATCCAGCTTGGAAACACCATTACTCAACCTCTCCCTCTGGACTGGAACCTGCATTATCCAACCACTCCTTCCAGCTTGGAACCAGTGTTACCCCACCTCTCCCTCCGTCATGCTTACTTGACCAGAAGGAAACCCTTCTCCTTGGAAGAGACTCCCTTCCCGCTGTCCTTGGCAATGATGTGGCATGGTATAGAAAAGTCTGTGGGTCCTAACCATGCTCCTCCTGGATACTGCAAAAATTAACCCCGTCCTGTCTGGAATCAAGATACCTGGCAAAAGCTCCGAGGCACATATTATCACAGCTCATTAGTGTTGCGATTCCTGAAAATATTGGTGCACAGTTATGAAGGTCTTCCCTATCATGCCACTGAAGGTTGTGAGTTTTACCACAAATGAAATTCATTGGGTACTGGGTAGAGGCCTGCAGTTTCTGGGTGTTTCTCATTCTTATGTGGACATGAGAATCCAAATTTTCACATGCACAAAAGGTTCCCTCAATACCAAGGGCTTTTCTTCTTTTTACCAATCACAGGCAGAAAAAATCATAGTTGTGGTGGGGTTTTTTCTTGCCATTTTAAAATGAAAGGGCAAGCAATGCAATTCCAGTGACACAGACTTCAAGAAGCATAGTTCTCCATCTCATCACCACCAACTCAGTATTTCATCAACACCACTAAGGCAGAAAAGATTAAAGTGTCGATGCCATTAAAGGAGTTATCTGTAAATTTTCTGCCACTATAGTTCTTCCTTTCTATAAAAGTATTATTAATATACACATCTCAAGGGAGATTTTCCAAACTGCAAAAATAATTATTGTATTTTCCATTAGCAATACACGAAAAGTTGTCATCCAGCTACTTTATACAGATGCAGTGTATCTGAGGTATAATTTCCAGGGGATCCCCATGGACTTGACATAGTCAACAGGCACTGGAAAGGAACTGTAAATTTTGTATTTCCAGTGGCCTACACATGATGGGCACCACAGATGAAATTAACTTCAAACTTTAATAAAGTCACTGATGATAAAGAGAATTACAGACTGAACTGGAAATGGGTGAATAAATAAAGGTGGTTGTAAAAAATCATGTGTAAATTACTTGTGATTTTGGGATTAACGATTTTTAAATAGTCTGTAACATATTAAAACTGCTTGCAGAAAACACATTTTCTTTCTGAGATGTACTTTGGAGCAAATTTTGAGGAAGGTATGAATAAATATTGCTGCCTTGGATTGAAATCATCATTTCACCACTCTGAAACCACAACCAGCAAAAATCTGTCTTTGCCAGACCTGAAATGGCCTGTGCTTTACTGAGACCAAGTGGTGGAGTGAGTTTGTTTGCTGTTTGCACCCAGAACACTGAGTTAGCCACAGCCTGCTTTGTGAAGCACGAAGAGAAGTCACAGGACCTCCTACCTTCAAAACCCCTTTGTAATGAGTGATTAAAAACTTCACAGCAAGTCAAGGCTCCCACTGAACTGTCACGGCATACCTGGATGCGTCGTTCGAACCATCCCAGCTGAATAAGGTTTTAGATGGGTGGTCACTTTGCTGATCACTAATGTAAATGGCACTCCCTGTGTAACATCAGCAGCTAGAAAGGAGAACTCAAGAATGGCTACTGAAAATCCATTATCTCTAAGAACTTTTCCACAGCTCTCTGTTTTCACCACTGTGTTAAACAGCCATTCAATCCCAGACAACAATACACATTTCTTTTACAGCAGTCAGTGTGCCAGCAACACTTATATATCATGGAGGTGAACTTGCACTTATTCAGCAAAAGCAAAAGGAACAGAGTTTGCTTGAATAAAGATGTTTAACATGCCATGGCATCAGCTGCTTGCTGCTGGGAGAGAAGAACTGAAATGATACATGTTTCATCCCCCACTAATCCACTGCTGCAATGGATGACCTGTTAAACACCCTTCAAAGCTGACAAGCCAGGAAGGCTGAGGTTGTTCAGGTCGCTCTTGCAACAGTGAGCACTGTTAAGTTCAACAGACATTGGCTACAGTAGTTTCTTAGTATGGCTGCAGAGAGCTATTCACTGCTAATTAACCTCTGGCTGCATGTCTGATACATCCTAAATCATGGTTGAGACTTTTTGGGAAGCTGATCTCTGTGACCTGAGAGGTCCTTCAAGTCTCCAGCTGTGATGCTTGCTTTGGAACAGTTTATTCCCAGAGGATATTTTAAGAACACCTGAAATAATTTTAAGGCATCTCTGTTCTCTTTTCCCTTCTGCTCTGGGCATTTTCCTCCTCTGACTATACACACCCTTTCTTGCTCTTTTCCAGGAGCATTGACAATGAGAAAACAGAAACATTTACTTCTTTTTCTGTTCACACAACTAGAATTAATTTTCCTGTGAAATATCATTCATCAAACAATCACAGCTCATGTAAACCTGTATGATTGAGTTCCCTGGGCTACTTCAAAGATCAGTACTTAGAATATCTTAAGCCAGGAGCAAGGATGTCACTTGTTGAGGCATTAAAGACATTCAACTGTACCAAGTTCATTTCTCAGTTAAAAGAGCCCAAGGTCCAGGACTACCACTCCGAAGTATGAGATAGATGCAGGTGGGTTTTTCTATCTGTGGTTCAGTTCACATGTAGGCTTTAACTGAACACTCAAACCCAGGATTAGCTGCTTTTGGTAGTGTTTTTCCCTGCTGGCTGTAAATAGCAGGATTTTAACTTCGCTTTGGTTTGTTTTCAGTCAACAGTGATAGCAGAAATCATAGTGCAGACTAACCCAGCAGGAACCTATCCCTGAAAATGTGCAAGCAAAAGTGACACACACAAATTGTTTTCCATTATTATATTGGTAAGTAAGGTTCATACTGGCTATTGTCAAAACAAATCCTAATAACACTCAGACTTCATCTTTAGGCAGCTCATAGCATGGGAATTTATCTAATAACTTTTCCTGAATAGCTGTATTTTCTCCCTTTCTTCCTTTACACTACTGTAAAGGAAGAATTGTATTCTCCTTTTAATTTTTCTTTCAGTATTCACCCTTGTTGATAGCTACACAGTATTTTCCATTTTAAGAATTTTTACCCCATAGTCTTCTGTGTAATCATGAATCCATAGTTTCTGGGGAAAATTCTTCTTGGTGATGATTGTTAGCTTGCTTGTTTCTTCAAAACTACTATCCAAGTCATTTCCCAGCACCTTGAGTCTTCACAGCGAAAGAAGAGGAAAAAGCAAAATCCTAGCTTTGCTCTGTCACAAATTAACACACAGCAGCAGTGGATTAGTGGAGGATGAAAAGTAACAGCATCTCAGTATGTCTGCTCTTTTTCCAGGGGCTGAGTGAGAACACAGGAGAAGTAGAGAGCAAAAGGTGAGTCAGTTGTTCAATGAAGTCTGGCATCCATGCAGAATTTTCCTTCTGCATCTTCCATATAACATTCATTACCACTCATGGTTGCTCCTTCTGTTCCATTCAGTCACAGGCTAAACTTATTGTCCCTTTCTGACCACAACTTATTCATTCTGCTGCTCATGACGAGGAGTGCCAGGCAGTGCGTCATTATAACCATCCTGAGAAGGAGTTTTAAACTGATGGGTAGGTCCAATTAGCAAATTGCCTCATTTAAATGTCCTCAGAAGAGCGGAAAGTGTGGTGTTTTCTAAACAAGTTTTAAGTGAAACAAAGCAGGTCATGCGTTTGTTGCCTTCTAATAAATGCAGGAAGTGTCTGACTATTAGGGTTGAGATTATCAGGTATGGTTTTGCAGAATTGCAGACATGATTTCTGCTGATGGTTACTGATGGAAAAAAATGGTCTTGGAGGAATTTTAATTTTAATTTAGTTTCTCTACCCACACCAGAATGTCTCCCTCCCTTTTGCCCAAAATGCAGCTAACCTTAATGCTTCTTTTTATGAAAAAGTAGTTCCTTTTGTATTTACTAGAAAGTAACAATTGAATTTTTCATCCTTACATCCACAGAATAAACCTTTTCTGTTCAAACTCACAAGTAAATTATTAAAAGAGAAAACACCTAACAAAGGCTAGAAAAATAGAAGTTGTGTCCAAAGGGTTTTCTTATTTCATTTGAGAACACCCTCCTGATATCTATGAATAAACAGTTTCAAAACTCTTTTGTAAAGAAGAGTTAGAAGTGAGACACCTGACCTTTAAAAACACTCAGCTTGAAACAAAAGTTACAGCGTCTAGAAGCCAGAAGTAGGAAAAAAAAAAAAAAGTATCATAATGCCAGGTGATGGATAAACATATTCCAACATGGATTTAAATTGTCATGCCATGCCAATATGCTGTCACTCCTGAAAGATTAGTCTGGCATTGTAAAGATTTTCATCCAACAAAAGTACTGAGAAGTCAAAAGTATGCTGTCTAGTTTTATATCAACACAGTGTAGAGTTATATTAAGTAAATATGAAGAAAATTGTATAAGAGGTATAACTGTTGACATGGAGGTTTAGAAACAACAAAGGAAGCCTTTTAAAATGTCATTGCATTCAGATAAGAAAACGTATCTTTTATCACTTCAGCAAAAGGGGGGCAGCCCTCAAACTATAGTTTCCAAGAAAAATAGACATTAACTCATGGGGAAGAAAAATTTCACCTTTTCACCAGCTTAATCCACACATGTTTTAGGGATACCTGATACTTTTATTTATGTGTTTCATATCCTATTCCCTTACAAACTTTTTGTTAGCTTAAGTAGCACAGCCTATAAAGGTAGCAGAACTGGCACAATAAGGGCCCTGACACTAAGCAGCCCAACCATGGTTAATGAGTGCCTGTTGAAAACACTGCAGAGAGGACAGCCCAGGCAACCCCAGCCCTGGTCCCCAGCTGCCAGCTTCCCTGCTGGCAGGGGTGCAGGCACCAGGATGCCGCAGGAGATTCCCACTCCCCTGCCCACCCATCTCAGAGGCCAAGAAATGCTGGGAGGGACTGGCCAGAAACTGGGTTATTCTCTTGGGAAGTTCTGCATGGAAAGTAAATTTTTTCATGCTAGTCATGAGCTAAAATACTGCAGCATCCCGCCCCCCCCCCCCCCGAAGTATGTGTTGCACCACAACAGCTTGGGGAAATGCAGGGAGAGGAGGTTTGAAAGTTCTTGTGAATCTGAGCTTAAACAGGTAGAGAAAATGAAAAACAAAGGTAATGGGTGTGGGGGGAGGTGTGATGAAATTCTAGTTGCTGCCAGTCCGCAGTTTCATCTTGAAGTAATGATGATGATGACATTCTATAACTAATCACATGAGAAATGCATCTTTGTAGCTGGAGCACAGAACTGAGGGCCAGGAAATTCCTCAGTCCTGCACTGGGACCCTGAGATGAATTGATCTCATGGTTTTGGCTTGCTCAATTAGACTTCCTTTCTCAGCATGTTTGCTTCAACCAGGGAGCTCACTGATGATCACATCTCATGTAGAAAGAACATATCCAACCCACGGCAAGGCAGCAGAGAGTGACAAGTGGCATCATTACTCACCATTGAACAGGGAGCAGGGATGCCCTCACCTCAATCCCTAGGGCAGATCCTAAGGCACTGAAATCTACAGGGACCCAAAGCTAGGGCAGACAAGAAAAGCATCTCTCTCCAGACCCCTTGCAAGCTATGGTGGAGCTGAGCCCAGTCTGTCTGTAGCTCACACATGGCAGCAATCCATGTTCCATTAGATCCCTGATTCACGAAAAACAGCCTGAGCTACCTCAGAGAAACTTATTGTACAAAGCACAGAGAGCATCAGCCCTGGGCCTCACCAGGATAGCTGCTGCTCACTGTGTGTCCATCTGTGCCAAAGAAGGATATACAGTAGAACAACTGCTAAATGCCATCCTGAACCACATGCAGCTCCAGGAATACGGTCCATGAATTTAGCTCTGCATTCTGAGAAGTACGTCTCCATTTCAGCCACCTTCTCCCTGGTCAATTTTTCCTCTGTCTGCCTCCTTCCCTGTGTTTTGCTTTATGCATGAATGGGGGAATACACAATAAACTCAAAAATGCCCTGAATGGGAGTGACGGTGATTATCAGCTCCTTCTGTGCCCACCCCTGATCCTGGAGGATAGAAAGGCTTACTAAGCACAGCCTTTTGACCAGCTTTGCATGCAGCTTGCCTCTACTTTTGCTCCACTGGAACACCATAACTGGGCCTCTGCTGCTGCTCACCTTGACCCACCAGCACTGCAGCCTGGGAGATCCAAGGTGGCCATAAGGTGCCATACTTCCCTCCCTGCCTCCATGTTGCAGTTCTCCTTTCTCTTTTCAGAGAGAACCCCCAAAATTCAGTTCCGACCACTGCAAGTCTAGTAATTCCTGCAGGGGATGCAGCCCCTCCGTATCTAAGTCCCCAATTTGAATTCCTCAAGAATATTCCCATTACACACCAGCTGTTCAGGCTATCACATAAGCCTCAACAGAAAGACCAAGGCCTGCAAGGGCAGAGGAAATGAGCTAAACTCTCACCCTCCACAAGTAATCCTTCCAGACCATGGTGGAGGTACGGTGGCTGCAGATGCTGTGGGAAGGTTTAAAGAGTCACTCTGAGTGAATACCAGACTTCAGTCTCTGATCTGTTGTGTTAGCATTATATTTATCTTTTGTAAGCATGGAATTCAATTCACTGCACTTTCAAAAATGTGTATTTTAAAAAACTCAACCCTAGAAATGTACATGTTCTCATAGTTTCACATCAGCTTTTTGCACAGCTGCCAAAAGCCTTCACACCCCCTTGCCTAGCCCACCTGTGTAAACACTGCAAAAGTTGCTCTTTGTAAAGCACAGGTAGAGTCTTGTGGCTAGATAATGAGCAAAAAAGGGACAGAGAAGTTCTTTGCAACAGGTGTGGGAGGGTTCTGCCCTATCCAAGTTGCTGTGCATTAGATGGTAGCTTTTATACTTCCCTTACCAGTAACATTTGTTTAAAAGTATTGTAGGGGACGTGTTTGGCATTTCTGACCAAACTAACGTTTTTAGAGCCCCTTTAAATGCTTTCTGATTGAATGGCATTGCAGAAGGCAGCAGATACACAACAAACACTTCAACTCATCTTATTTGCCTTATTCTGTGTTTCTTATCTGTGCTGAACAACACTTTTGCATACAAATGCTCCTATTGATTTCAAAGAGCTTAAGCATCTAAGAGCATATTCAACATGAATCAAGAGCATTCCTCCTATTTTTCTCTCTAGGTTCAATGAGAGAATGGACATGAATGCAGTGAAATTGGAAAGAGACCATCAAGCTTCTGGGAGAGGTATTGTGGGTATGATCTGAAAGATGGTCTGAGGAACATCCAAGTACAAGGTCTTCTAAGCAGTGCTTCCAGGATGGGCTCTCAGATTTACTGGTTAGTGTTACACATTTTGGATTTACCAGCCTTATGTGCTATGAACAGACCTGCTGAAGAGGAACAGCATGTTATTTGTGGAAATTTAAATCACCAAGCATGGCAGTAAAAGTGTGACTGTCCCAGAAAGGACAAAGACAAAGAATAAGTAATTTTCATGCCACTCACAGTAGAAATCCTTTCCATAACAACTTGTCATAGAAATGATGATGAGAACTCACTGTCCTTTCATCTTGGACCTGATTCTTTTTTCAGAGAAGTCTGGTTCAACAAAGCACCATTTTCTCTGGAGTCACACCACAGCCCCATTAAGAGCTTTCTGACAGAGAGTTTATGCACCATCTTTGGCCTATGTGTAGAAACCTTACCAGGATTTTCATGCTCAGGCTTGCTCATGCTTGGCAATGAGAAGACAAATAACTGAGCCAAAGCAGAGCTGCTATTCAGCTCCTGTATAACCTCAAAACCAATGCAGCACCTCTCATGCCTGGCAAGCAAGAGGAGTGCTTCTCCACATCACCTGTGGGCTGCACGTAGCTACAGAGTGCTCAGGCCCTGAACTGGAAGCAAAGTCTATGCAACTTGCTTCCTGTGTTGCATGACTGAATTCAAACTTTTAAACAGGTTTATTACAATCCAGCTGTATTTTAGACAGCACCTTGAGACCAAGAAATTCAACTTGTCTCTTTAGCCAGAGGCGAAAATACTTCAAATGCCATTGCAGAAGAATGTTAAAAAAAAAAAAAAAATTATGGGGAAAATCATGTCTAGCAGGCTTGCTTGTAGGTCTTGTTTAACCAAAGAAAGCAAGCCGTGTCAAGCATTGTACTAGACAGCATGTTTTAACAACTGCAGACTGGAATGTTACTTTGCCCATGTCATGATCCAGGACAGTGAGTAAAAGGAGTGGATGTCAATACATTACATTCATTTCTATCCATTTTCTACCCAGCTAAGGGAAAAGAAAAGCAATTCAGGCCATAGTCTAGACATCTCCTCCCCTTTATGAACCCCCAGAATCATTGAGGCTTTATTGCAGGGAAAGGTATATAGCTGTTTAGAAGTAAAGTTTCTCAGACAGATCTGAGGAGTTACAAGTCAGAGCCTGTCTACACTGTGAATGTAAGGGTATTGTGATGTTTTACAGTGCTCAGAAGTATGAAGTGATGCGGTGACCTGAGCTGCCTGGATGCATTTGTGGATGGGAAAAAATGGTGGACATATGCCCAGTCTTACTTCTTCCTAATGCACAAGGAAGTCCTGAACACTTTTGCCATTTGGAGATGCATAGGGCAAATTGCCTGCTTGTTACTCTTTTCACATTAAGAAACAGTTTTGTGCACTAAACAGCAATAGAAGTGCTGATCAGTAGCAATAATTGGTAGCATAGAGGGTGAAACTGGGTTAATCTAAAATTCTCTGGGCATTTTTAGTATTCACACGTATGAAAAAGAAAAGACATCTAGGTAATGAAACAGCACAGTTAGTCCTTCAACTGCTGGCCAACAGTGATCCTATCTGGCATCTCTGAAGTTCTCAGGAAGATTGACAATGAAATCAGGACAGGAATCACTTGGCAGTCTCAAGAGTCCCAGGGTTAAAAAAGAAAAGCCATGGAAGGTGAATCTGTAAACAGTTTCAGTTTCTCTTAATATATTGGAAAGAAATATCTTTCAGAAAACGTTTTTCACATGATGGTATATGTGACTGCTTGTTGTAACTATCATCATGATCACTTACTTCTTCCTGATTAGAACTCACTTTTCCCCTCTGCCTGTTCTTTTTGAAGTTCTGCAGGGGCTGGCCCAGGTCCGTCAGAGAAAACAGCCACATTCCATTTGTGCTGTGTTTCTCACTGCAGGGTCCTCCCACAGCCAACACTTCAAGTTGCAAGTGACAGGATTCCACCCTCAGCCTTCGGCAAACTGAAGGCTGTTTTGTCCAAGCATAGGAACATGTTGCTGTGTAAGACTTTTAATTTTCCCCACCCACATTTACAATGTCACTTGCAGAATAGAAATAACAAAATGAAACAGGAGCACCTGCTCCTAGAGGAAGAAGTTGTAATTGCCTGTTATAAACCAATCAAGATAATTTAAATAAATGAACTTGTTGTAACTGGTAACAATGACTGGTGAATCTATTTTTATGGTCTGTATTTAACATTAGTCTTAGCTGCACTGTGTAACTTTAAAATAAAATCCTGTCTTGATTTTATAGACTCATATATATTTATGCTAAAAAGTCAGGGAGGTGAAAAGGAGTGTCCCTTGCTATTCTTTAACTAGGGCATTGACTTAGCACTGCTGCAGGCATTTCTGAGGCATATCAGCAGCTAGAGGACTTTGGCAACTGAGAACTCGGTTGTCCATTTCCTTTATTCCTGCATATATTCACAAGGTATACACTACAACACGGAGTCCGTGTAATGTACCTGTTTGCTGATTTTGTTGCTGGTTTTTAATTTTCATTTTGAGTTTGGTCTCAGGTTGCACGTGTCAACAGTATTGTATTTGCAGTAGGTTATTTAATAATGTCTCTTTACAATCTGGTATTCCACAAGCCAGGAAGAGACAGGGTGTGAAAGTACAAAATACATCTCTTCCCCCTCAGAGTCCTTGGAAAAATACCCCAGAGAAGATGTTTTCCTGTTTTACTTGATCTCGAGTCTTCTTTGCATCACACACACACACACAGAGAGAGAGAGAGAGACGCAGAATGTGGAAAATGAAGAGCAAAACTGTGAAATCTTCCACTCTTACGGTTACGAGCTCCTGTTAAAATCAGAGGCGTCATCTAGTGGGCACTGGGAGAAATAGGGTTGCGGCAGGCCGCTGGTGGATGCCTCAGGAAGGAGCAAGCAGAGGGTCGGAGCGGGGATGCAGGCAGTACCGCTCTGCGGCCAGCGGAGGAGGGCAGAGAGGACAGAGGATTTGAGAGCTGTGCTGCAGCCCGGTCACATCCATCCCAAACACCCGGAAGCTGCCGCAAAACGGGCACGATTCTCTGGTTTGAACTGCGAGGGTGATAAGGAGTCAGCCCTAACTCACGATTGATGTAAGACCGAGAACACATGAACTTGGGGAAAAAAATCAAATTTGGATGGTGTCTTCAAAAAGAATGTAAGAGAGGAGACCACTATTCTACCTCTCCACGGTTGCTGAGAATTAATGGTTCGTTGTTTTATGAATGCACAAAGTGAGCAGACGCAGAGAAAGCAATGCTTCTCAGGGTGGATCATCACCTAAACAAACTATTTGTGTTTGAAAGAAAAGTCATCAATTCTTTCAGTGTTTGTATTTGTGCACAATAAAGGGTGATTTCATTTGCAGTTATATATTGTCTTTCAAATCTGTGTCCCCTCAAGCATCACAGCAACATTATTCGTAATACAGTTATATTGGATGGCAATAGCAGAAAACATTTTAAGACCTGGCCAAAGATCATCATAAGATTCAGATGGCTATGCCTTCAGCTCTCTGTTATCAGCAGAGGGAATCAGCCTCTCTGTTCCCAAATTTGAGCTTTATTACAAAGCAGCAAGCAAAGCTGATTGTGGTATTAATCACCATGAGAAAATGCCACTATAAAGAAGGGGGTGTGGGCTTTAAGCTGGCTTTACACATGTAATAACTCTGTCCCTGCATAAAACATGAGTTTTAAGCAGCCGTGTGGATGCCAGCAGGCTGGGAATGTGTCTGCAGTGCTCACACAGACCAGTCCATTCTGAGTGTGACCTCCTGGTTCACAACAGCAGCTGTAAAGGGTGAGGGCAAATTCAGTGGGCAAGAACACGAGAAACAGATGCAGAACTAGCAGTGCCAGCCTAAAAATCATGCCTTCATGTATCCTTATGACCCATGTCCATCCACATGGAAGCACTCTATTTGCTAAAGTCAGATTACTTGTGATATATAGGAGGCTCACTCACAACTAGCATGAAAAACTCACAGTAGGGTAGAATGAACTCGAGTCCTACAGCCTAAGTTATAAAAGACATACATTATCAAACTTGAATCAGAGTCATACTACCAAATAGAAGGAAGTGTATGTCAGGGAATAAGACAGGCCTTTTAGTAGGCTTAAGGCTCAGTTGCAGCTGAGCTGAGCACAACTTGCTGAGTAGAGAGGAGGTAGAAGCAGCCTTTGAATGAGTAAATACCTTACCAGGAGTGTTCCAAAGGAGTAGATTAGGTCACTTAGAGAATCACTGTCAGAGCTATTAGCAAAAACGGTTTTAATATGAATTTGCAGAAGTGCAACTTACCAAAGTTCGATGGCAAGGTCCATTCTATTATTTACTACATGGATGAAACCTACAAAGGCACATGGAATTAGAATAAATTTAGAATTATTTACCCCAGAAATGCAGAAGGGTTATGGAGACCCTTCCAGTCAGTCATGAAATTCAGAGTGGACACCTTATATTCTAAACTGGTGATGGAACTTAGGTATTTCTAGGCCCAGTCATAGTCTCAGACTTCAGCAACAGTTTGTGTCTAAAAGCTGCTGAATGCATATGTCACAGGGGGAAATAAAAAGACTTGCTAGGGAGAGTATTAGTCAAGCAGCCTATAGACGGCACACAAGTGGATGTAGAGGAGCACCTTTCACCACAGCACAGAAGCTCTTGCTCTAGGAACCCCCATAAAAAATGGTTTTAAGATGTCTGTGATGAAGAAGCTTGATGTGTGAAATACATGGA
The DNA here is from genome assembly GCF_000738735.6 of Corvus cornix cornix. Classification (NCBI taxonomy): domain Eukaryota; kingdom Metazoa; phylum Chordata; class Aves; order Passeriformes; family Corvidae; genus Corvus; species Corvus cornix. The sequence continues at coordinate 64,415,715 of NC_046357.1, forward strand.
TGTGACAAAATTTGCCCAAGGAGAACTGGAAGGCAGTGTTGGAGGTGGGGCACAGCTGAGGAAGGAGTGGCTGTGGGACTAGAAAGAGGACAGAAATTTTAGGGTAGTAGCCATGAAGGGAATACATGGTGCCTCAACCAGGTACTGGCAGAGAAAGCTCTCAGCAGCGAGGAACTCCTGCCCACCAACTGCTGTCATAGCAATTCCTCAAGCACATCTCAGCTGTCAGGAAAGAGAGCTCCTAGGAAGGTGGCTGTGCTCCTTCCTCTCTCTCTCTGACCAGCAGCATTAGCCTTGTGTTGTACAGAACACACAGGCTTCAAGTTTGCCTAAGAAGTCAGCCTCACACGTCCTATCTCTGGCTGCTTTGTATTTCCCTGCTCTGTCAGCCAAGGCAGTGTGAGCGCTATGAGCAGTGGGAGTACCTGAGAGGCAGATCCTACTCTGGTGCTGCCTGCCTGTAGAACATAGAAAAGTCAGAGGCTTATCAGACCATCTGTGATTTATTAGCTGCCAGGGCCATACCCACAGGTGCCAGCTACAAGCCCAAATTACTGCAATTTATATGTCGGTTCCTTTGCCTAGTTTGCCGGTGATCACTCTAAAGAGAACCACTAAATCGTTTACTTCAAGTAGAGGAACCTGAGAAGGTGTGTGCCCCTAGCAAGGAACCTGTGAGTATTTCAGGTTGGAGAGGGAAGCAGCAGGTTTAGTCTCTGACACCATGTGTAAGAGACTTTCAGGACCAGAAAGATGTCAAAGGAGAGACCATGAGGAGTTTACATGTAACTCCTTATTTGGCAGTAATGGGGTGGGAACAGCAGGGATGCTCTCCTAGCTGTGTTATACCTTCATCTTAACTTAAAAGTTTGCTATACTTCAGATCTATTTAACTTTCTCTCCCTGTAGCTATCTAGTCACACGCTGGGGCACCCTTGAAGCACAGTTTGTGTATACCATGGGAGAAATGAAGCAAGTAATTACAGCCCACAACCTGCTACTTGGGCTAACAGGCATCAAAAAGTTAAATCCCTAGCACAGACATTTCATTTGTGACTCTAATCTTCTTAGACAGATTATTTGCTTCTGCCTTACTGCTGGCTAGCTTACACATGAGGGAGCATGACGGTACCCTTCACGCCTTGATAGAGCATGTGTGCATACAGCTTTCCTAGAGGTGCTTTTAAACAACTCCCAGTCTCTCAGCCAGAAGGCCACCCATTGCACCACCTCCCTCAAGAGCTCTTAAGAGTTACTTTTGGGCACAAGACAGTTTAGTGGACTCTAGCCCCATCTTTGTACTTTGGGTGTTACCATGTTTTGAGCAACTAACCTATTTCTGAATGTAGCTCTGTAATAAAGAGCCTTTATAGTTCATCCTTTTCTTTTAAGGCTACCACAGCTGCACAAAGTGGAGCATGGAAGAGGGATTTGTCTTGTCAGACTCTTCCAAGAAATGTAGGAGGCTGTAGAAAAGAAAGTGGCTTCCGCAATTCCTGTATCCTCTGAGAAAAAACATTCAGGAAAGTGAGTAGGGAGCTGAGAGCAGAAAGAAGATGCTCTGTATACTAAAAAGGAGTCCACAAATCAATATCTAGGCTTTTCAAATTTAGTTTTAAACTTATGCATCTATACACCCTTCCTGTTACCACACTAAGCCTTCCATGAGACCATAAGACTTCTGCTGAGATGTTCAAGTTCCCCACAGAAGAAGCCAAATGCTGTGATTCCAGACTGCCTACAGAATCAGAAGCAACCGCAAGGTGTTGTAAAAATGCAAAAGTCATTAAAATCCTGTCTGTCTCTGAAACTGGTAGAAGGAGGTTTGATTTAGCTGACATGCTCTTTTGGCTAAACTAAAGCCATTGGAGGAAGGTTAACGTTATCACTTCCAATGAAGTGTTGCCCAACAAGACATAAATACACGTGCTCTTGTGTAGTGCGTATCTGTTGTGGGTACAGGTAAATGCCATATTTGAACACCTTCTGGGCTGGGAATGTGAACAGTGGGATGCCCCTGCACGCTGCTGCCAAAGCTGGATATGGAAATGTAAATAGTTTTCTTGGAAGCTCTTGAAAAATTTATTCTCTTTCACTCTGTGGGATGGCACAAACTCTAAAAGCTGTCCAGTGGTCAGCTACATTTCCCCCTAGGCAACAACTGACAATAGCACCTGCATTTCTTTGCAGCAGGTGTATGTTCCTGTGTAGCATGAGTCACTGCTGGACTTTTCAGCTCCAGCCTGGGCATTCTTGAAAATTTTCATCAAACAAGGACTGATGGTAGACTCAATAACAGTTATTTCACAAATCTGTCCTTTTGGAAGTTTTGACATACTGATACACTGCAGATAATTTTAATTTACTTTATTGATAACATCTTCAGATAATATTTCCCCATTTAAAAACCCAAGCCTTTTATGATTAAACCTATTTGATAACAACATTTCCTCATAAGAAGGTAAAATAATCTGGGAATGAAACTTTGTATAGGGCTCTTGGAGGCTGACATCTGAATGTACTTAGTGGAGAGGAAACTTTTTTTTTACTTTCATTTCTTGCTTCTTTTATCCTTAAGCTCAGTAATAAACTAGCACTCTATGGTTAAAAAGTCAGGAGAACAGATGTATGGTAGGAGTCTATCAGGATCTGTATTTCAGCTATGGGGTGTAAATTATAAGGAAGTCCTTCCAAGAAGCTTTGAGAGTATCTAGCTAACTTTCGTTGCAATTATATTGCAACAGTAAAGATGATGATTATCATTATTATTATTCCAGTCACTTGATTGTACTGAAGTAAACACTTCAGTCAAAGTTCATTCAGGGTTCACTATTCAGCTTATTGCTTTTAAGGTGAGTCCTGAAGTAAATTTCACTGAGCACTGCACATGTTCCAGTCAGCTCCAAGCCATGCTTCTTATCAGGGGCCTGGTTGGACTCTGCTAACTCTGCAAAGCATTTGAAGGCCAAACTACCTCACCAAGCATCACACAATAAATGTTGAGGATTTTGGTGCTAGCAACCACATGCTAAAGTGATTTTACATGACTCTTTTCTCATCCCTGGCTTGTCCTTCACTCTTTTCGTGTACATGTCCCTTTTGAGAGGGAACATGTCTAGCGATTACAGCATGTGGAAGCTTGTTTTTATTACATTTGGTTGAGGTTGCTTTACCACAGAGAGTGTGGGTCAGCAGTGAGAGAAGAGAGTTGAAATGTTAGGTGTCTGGATGTAGCTTTGCCCCCAGGTGTGGTGCTGGGTAGATTGTGAGACCAACCTCCGCACCTCACTGCTGAGGCACTCCTGGCACCAGCTGAGAACAAGTTAGGGTAAGGGATCTGTTCTAGACCCTACTACAGCCTGCTTCACCCTGTTGTCCCAACAAGCCAACCGAAAGTTCCTGATGTTCCCTCAAACTGCTGGAGAACCTTCTCATGTGATGGAACTGCTTACCGCCCTTATAAAGTTTTCTCAGTTATCAGAGCAAAAAAGGATACACGGTGTTTATCACTGAAGTCCATCAGTCTTAGCAAGGTGTCTCTACCCTCAGCAGGGGGCTGTAGAGGAGAAACCAAGGAGGTGAACAAGCTTTCCCAAAGCACATCCCACAGGGAGGTCTCTCCTGTTAGGCAGGACACAGTGCACCATGCTGCCTCTGCCTAGGAGGAGTATCAGTGATCTGGAAATCTGTATATGTGCTGGGTGAACTGTGAGGGTCTTGCATCACTTTGTTAATACAGTGACCTATATATATAAAGGTGAGGTTGCTCACTTTTAAGAATTTATTACTCTGCATGTGCTTCTACCCTGCAGGAAGAAGTAGGACCTCAGGCTGCTAGCCTGGCAAGCAGACACTCAGATACAGAGGCTGCATTCGCAGATTCACCCTTTCCTCTCCACACATAGAAGTCAGTGCATTTACTAGGCCTTGGGTAAAGGTTTCATGGCACCAAGGCTCCTGACACCAGGACATTACCCCATCAAATTGTCCGTGTATTTGGAGTGCTCTTCTCCCACCTTTCAGGTGAGGGTTGGAGAGAAAAGTTTCATCAGCAGCTTTGGTGGGAACTGAACTGAGCACTCAGGTCATTTCAGACCCCCACACATTGATCCAGACCTCTGAAAGTTCTTGCCTTTTTTTCCAAACTCCCCATAACAAAAAGCCAAAGGACCAGCCCACAAACCCACGACTGAGTTGTCTGAAGCAGAGGTAGACATCCTGCTTGCACAGGATATTGTTCTCCTGCAGTCTGTGAAAACCAGGCTGAAATATGGAAGCCATCTCTTTGTTGTCTAAGCCAAGTTTGACACAATCTACCCAGATCTAGAATGACTAGCAATAGATCACCAGATGCTGACCCTGGATGGCTCCCTAACATGCAACCCTTCTCTTGGTGAAAGTTTTTCTCAAGAAACTGCAACACATCTTGGTGCTCCCATGCATTATCATACTAGATTCTCTCTGTCTCCTGGGTCCATGAATTGGAACTCTTCAGCTGGCAGAGACAAAAGGAGGCCTTTGCCAGCTCCTTCAGAATTTCTCTGCCCTTTTCTTAGGAGCAGATGGCCTGTATTTACTTCTCACTCAGTCTAACTAGTCACCAGTCTCCCTGTCAAAGTGAGGAGCCGCCAATCAGTGCTGGAAATTATGATAGTTTCCGCACCAATGACACATCTTGTTCTGCAATTTAAAATCTAGAAGAATTTAACAAGAGGATATTTCCAATATCAATGTTCTCTAATGATGTCTTGGCAGAAGTTAGCGGACTTTGTCTTACGTGCATGTACTGTCACCTGGATTTGTTGAATACAGGATTCATGGCCTTCCTTTTGGCCCAAACATCAGTCTCATCATTCACTGTATCTTCTTTTCATAGACATTTTTAGCAGTAAGATGCAGTGGATGGCACTGCAGATGGCCTTCATTTTATCTGAACTTCAAATACAAGCTTCTGCATGTACCTCAGCTTTTTGCCTCGTGGTTTTAATCTCCCAAACACTCTAGCTGTATTTGCTAACATGGGAACACATTTCCTCCATATAAAACAACAGCAAGGAGGGAACGGTTCAGAATAACTGCAGGAAGGACTTAACCAGATCAGCAGCTTAATAAAATATCAGACATAGGATGGAGTCTTGGCTTTTTTGGTTTTGTTTTTGGTTTTTTGGTTTTTGGGTTTTGGTTTTGGTTTTTGGGGGGAGTTTTATTGCTTTGAAGAGTTAAGTCACATTTGGAAGCTCTTGAGCAAACCAACAGCACAGTAGTTTTAAGATAACCACTTCCATTTAAGCAAGCACAATAAGCAACTGCAGAATGCACCATACAAGCATTTTGGAGACCCGCCTTCTGGGCTCAGCTGTTAAGTCCAAACAAGCCCCAGAAAGTACAGTGTTCCAGAAAAGCTGAAAATGCTTCTACTGAAAACCTTCGCTCTGTCAGAATACTTACGTCTTCTAAAAGGCGGCTGTGAAGAAATGAGGATCTCTGCTTCCTCTTTGACAACAATGGAAATTGGGACAGTTACGACAGCAGGTTGAAAGGCTGAGCCCTATATTTTATCCCACTCTCATGGTGTTTTCTGAAATAACATGTCAGAGTAACGTTTACAATTGTAATGTATTCCATACATTTTCTGGTGTAATCAGTACACAAGAGACTCTTTGGATGTACAGTCACTAGGGAGTAGTACCTGCCCTGTTTTGACTCAGATGCAGTATGATCTTTACCCTTTGCTGTAAATTGGCTCAGAGCACATCTTTATGTGTCAGTTTTGTTACTCACTTTCAGATGTTACCAGCTTCCAGCATTATGGAGCTGCTTTGCTGTACATGTGATTTTCATTTTACACATTTTTCGGTTTCTTCATACGCCCAAATGAAAAATCCAGCATTCAAGGACATCACATGGTTTATGATACTCTGTGGTGGGACTTTGTGTTCAGAACCGAATGAAGGGATTATCCTCATCCACGTGTGGTATTTTGCAGCTGTAGGAGATATGTTATTATTCCTTGTTTTGCAGCTTCCGCACAAGCGTGCTGATCTGGTTGCTTTACAGAAAGCCTTTACAAGTCACTCTTGAGTAGGCCACTTTGTAGCACAAGAGCCCAGTCCTAAGAACAAGTAGTGCTGATACTCAACACCTGCAGCTTGCAAAGGGAAGCAAGGAACCAACCATTTATGTTGGAGGAGTCACTGGTATGTCCTAGACAGAATGAAATATCATGTGTGGTAGGAAGGGAAGGAGCTTAGAAAGGTACATGTGATTAACTGCATGGGAGATGATGACGGGGAGAGCACATGAGAACAAATGTGGTTTTAACACAGTTTTCCGAACTATTTCGCATCTACTTTACTTCGCTTTGGAAACTATTTCAGTTCATTTGCAGACAGCAGCATTCTCAAGGACAGCAAATTCAACAAGTTTCACATATATAGTATGTTGCATAAAGAAGATACACCACACAGATGTCTCCACGCCAGGAGAAAAAATGGTAGGAAGCAGCCCTACTCTTTTTAGTTGTGTTACAGAGAATCCAGCTCATAGACAGCCTTCTGTTGTCTGAGACCCTGGCTTCAACCAATGTGTGTCTTGTGGAAAGTCTTGATTCGCACTTGCAGGTGTCAAAGTGAGTGACAAGCAAAAAATAAAGCAAAAACTGCTAAGAAAATGTTGTGGCACTTGAGCCAGTGGCTGTGATGGCCGAGGGGCCAAAGACCCTTAGAACAAGAGAAGCCCATTTGGGCCAGCTCCAAAGTTTAAGATCACCCCCCAGCTCAGGGTGAGAAAGAAAGCTCTCCCACATCAGGCTTCGTGGTTCTATGCAGATTCGCTCTGTTTGGTTGGCCCGTTGGCCCTTGCCCCTCACCTCTCCCCCAGAGTTTCTCCATTGGCTCCCCCACCCAAGTGCCGCCTGTGTACCACCCCTGTACCCTCAGACCATTGGTCCCTGATGCTCACCCTGCTCCCGTACAAAACCCTGGACCCTTCATAGTGCTGGGTTCTTTATCCTTGGATTCCTTTCACGGCGTGGCTGCAATAAACCTTCGTCCATGGAACGCCATACGGAGACCCCTCCTGACTCTTTGTCTCTGGTGACACATGAGCTATCCAGCTTGAGTGTGAGTGTGTGCTTTTCATGCCTCCATCTGCACAGGCGTGAAAGTTAGCCTGCTAGCGTGCTAAGCGGCACCGCCAGAGCAATCCCTTGCCAGGGATGCTTTTGGGAAAACGTGGTGACCTCTCCCCCATGCACCGCACCGCGTTAAGAAAACACATGCCAATATTCCACCTGTTTTGTGTCTGCTGGAATGGTATTAAGCCGTATCAACCAACTGTGTGCTTTAGTGCTGAAGTGTGAGCTGCTGTGCTGTGAGCAGTAAGAAGTGGGGGAGTGCAAAGATTAGCTGCCTTTAATTTCTGCATTGCAGAGCTTCCCCCTTCCCCTTCCCATTTTGCTCCCACAAACAAGACAACTCTGAGTTGCTCTGTTCCACTGCTTGGGAGTAACACCAGAAGCTGAATTAAGATACTGCTACAAGGACCCGGTTGTTAACATATGTGTGCTTTCCTTTCTGTAAGCCTGGACTTGTTACTGGTTGCCATAAATTACAGAAGATCATGCACTCAGCATAACCTCCGGCTCATATCCTCTGTTAGACACAAACCCCTTTATGGTTAGCTACACCATCATGGCTTTGAGGTTAAATTATTTTGTATAATTCTCACTGCCCCACAGCTTTATTCTCTATTGTTCTTCGTTCAAAATCCCTGAGCCACTCTCCTCTAATTCTGAGTAGGTAATTTAATGGACTGAAGAAGAGTTTTATCCCAAAAATCTTTTTCCTCTCACTTCTTTGCATTGCAGAGCCTCTGACTAAAGCCTCCATACCCAGCAGAGCATGCTCCCTTACTGTTACATCTGCAAATTGTTAGATTTGTTGCTCATGCAGGACACAGCAGCTTTGTAAGCAAGTGGTTTTGCATGGAGGGGATAATCCAGTGCCTGAAAAAACTAAAGCTTTTTGATGGAAAAATCTCCATCTGCACGTTCCAAAAGTGGCTGCCACCCACCCACCGGCTGTGGCAGCAACTGGCTGTCCTATCCCCCTGCAGTCAGGCCGGCACTCGGGCTGTGGCTGTGCTCTCCCTGGCCAGCAGGGGCAAGCACTGTGGGAAGTGTGCGGGTGCTGGACCACTAGCAGGGCCTTGTTGCCATTCCCCACCTTCTCAAAGGCCAGGAAGAAGGTGGAAATCAGGCACGGCTCACCCACCAGCCACTAGGGAGAGTTGCTCTTGTCAGTTTTGATCTTGTTTTCTCCTGCACCTTTGTTCCACACAGTTTCCAAAGTGACCAAGCTATCATATCTCTCTGTGCACATCCTAGAGGCAGGCAATATCAGTATGAAGCCCTGCCTTCCTGAATTCAAATCCTAGACCGGTTTGCCAGAGAATAGAAATAATTTTGAACTATGAGTCCTCTTTTGTCCATCCATTTATAAAAGAGAAATACGGAAAGGCACAGTAAGGCACGGTGTGGACATTGTGTTTGAAGTTGAGGGAGCTCCCTAGCATAAAGCTTTTTAGTTGTGGTCTAACACAACTACCTCATCTTGAGCCTGAGATGAAGTTTTAGCATCCCTTTAAACCACTCAGGTTTGCGTAGGTGTGCAGAATTTTGAAATTCCAGAATTTCAAAACTATTCCTTTTCTTACTTTCTTCTCAGACCTGTCAGTACTAAAGTTACAGGAAGTAGTTTCTTCTTGCTCTTGCAAGGATCAGTGCTCATCATGAATATAGTATGCAATGATTTAAGACGAATTTATTTAATTCTAGTAAAAATTATAGAAATATTGGGACATGCAAGATCTTCATGACATGTTCTGAGTCACGGTGGCCTGGTGGGCACTGAGTTAACCAGAAGGCAGCAGTGTGCTCTTTGGCAAGTATGTCCAAGAGCATCCTGGTCTGCATTTGGCAGCATTGCCAGTTCATGGAGGGAACTGACCCCTCCTCTCTACTCAGCCTGTGAGACACATCTGGAGTACTGTGTCCTGTGCTGGATTCATCAGTACAAAAGAACATACTGGAGTGATTTCAGCAAAGGTGCCTTGAATATTGTTAAGGCACTGGAGTGTCTCTCATACCAGGAAAGGATGAGAAAACTGGGCTTTCTAACCTGGAGAACAGAAGACTCAGGGGACCTTACCACTGTATATATATATATAGTGGGAGAAAAGAAGACAGATCTTATAGTGGTGTCCAGGAGAAGAATAGAAACAGCAGGCACACACTGGAATACAGGAAATTCCACCCAAACCAAAAAATCTTCTTTCCAGTGCAGGTGCTCAAACACTGGAACAGGCAGCCTAGGAAGGCTGTGGAGTCTCCATCCTTAAAGATAACTCCAATCCAATATTAATGTAGCCCTGAGCAACCTGCTGTGGGCAGGAGTGGCACTGGGCTCCAGAGCTGCCATCCAGCCTCAGTGCCACCACAGTTCTACTCTGTGGTTCTATCACACAGCACTAAGTTCCAACTACTAAATGTGTTGAGGACCTACTAGAGGAAGCAGTACTGCTTTACAGGATGAGGGCAGTTGAAATGATAATAAGTGTAAAGTTTCTAAATTAAATGAAAGATTAAATAAAATATGGTTTTTCACATGGGTTAAAGTGTAAGGCTCACGTACATTTGTCATCTCCAAGACACTAAGATCTTCTGAAGATTTTTTTCAGCTCTCCATTCACACATTCTGCTGCAAGTCTAAAATTTCCTGAAAGAGGCTGGATTTACCTATACGTAGTTTACACTAAGATTTTGGGTTTCTCTCTGTATACATAGTTCTGGTCTTTCTAAATCGATGCTACAAAAATTCTGTGACTGCTTACAGCACCTTCCCACAGAAGATGAACTCCCAGTGTGATTTTCACAACCCAGAAGCAAGCCATCTCTGAGGGTGGACAGTTCACCCACGTCTTCTGTCTGACTTTTTAAAGTGGAGATTGCCTGACTCATGAAGGAGGTTCTGTGGGTAGATGAAAACCAGGAAGGGTGTAATGGGTGCCACTATTAGCTCCTGAGACACAAATACAGAAACTGTATCACACATGGCAGTAGTTCAACCTACCTGTTTCCTGCCCAACTGAATTGACAAGGAATGAGTGAAAAATCTAGTAACTAGTTTAAGCCCAGACTTGACCAAATGCAGTAAGGTATAGATGCAGAGGCTGTCAGCCAGACAATGTGACTGTAAAATGTAGCCTTCCTAAAACCTTTGTATCTCTTCTGAAATTATTTCTAGATTCCATCTTGTATGGATAAGTGCATATCTTACTGGGCTCCTGTTACTGTACATATCAGTAGGCTTGCCTGTGCAGTTTTTTGCTTTTTCTTAGGTGGAAATTATTATTTTTAAAAATGGGGGAAGGGCCATTGCCCTTTTCCAATGTATTTTTTCATTCTTTCAGTTCTTCCAACATCGTATCTCAACATAACTGAATATGAGGAACCACTCCTTTTTTTTCTGTTGGTCACTGTGGAAGTTTTGTTTATTAATTGGTTCCTGTCTCTCCAGTCACACTGACATTCCTGTCACTGGTTTCCACCTGCCTACACATGCTTCCCCAGCAGCCCCTTCTTTCATAAGCCACGGTTTGTCCAGGTTTCAATGCAAGCAAACAAAAAATGGCTGATCACTACTATCTGAGTTAAAGGAGGCATTATGAGTACTTTATTCTGTTCAGCTAGCAGAAATTCAAGCAGAAACTCAGTGATACAGTGAATCTCATACATTATGGGCAATGATTCCTGGTGCCAGCTTTCACATCAAGGTCAGCTGAATGGAAAGTGTTTGGTAAAGAAAGTGAAAGGCTTGGTCATGCAAACAAGCTGTCAAATTAAAATGAGAACATACCTCCCTGTTTTACACCTAAAATAAAGAAATTGAGACAGTGTCAAATTTTCTGATTCCAGAAAAATAACACCTGGGATCTGGTTAATGTTAAAGCTCCAGAGCTGTTAACTATACAAGGAAGTCCTTCACAGCTGGCCAACAAGTGACTTGCTTTTATGACCCCAAGGAGATGAGGAACTCCGACTGCAAAAATCGGAGAAGTCTTTGTCAGAGCAGAAGGACAAGCAGACAGCACAGGGCTATCTCATTCTCAGGGCAGAATGCAAAGGCATTTTGGGTCTTGCCACCAGCTGAGTGACTTGTGTCTGCTTATCCAGTAATCTTGCCTTGATCTTTTCAAGCCCAGCATCTCGACTTGCTGCTTCGAAGACATCTAAGACAAAGGACAATTTTAAGGCAGACTTTGTGTAAGGTATCAGTGCTTGTGCAGTTACCTCTGAGAAGCCAATTCCTGGGAGAAAGCTGGCAACCCACCCTACCAAGCAGGGACTCTCCCCCGACTTTCCACAGCCCCCATTGCAATTTTCCTGCACTCAGTTTTCATGAGGGACAAGCACTGTCGCTGCAGCAGCTGTCAGTTTTCTACCTCTTCTCCTGCCCAAGCACTACAGAAAGCTGTTGCTTTGCCTTTACCTCCTGAGGGCAGCCTAAGATCTGCACCACCAACACTGAGGCTAAGTGCTTTCCTTGCCAAGGAAGGGTACTCTCATCCACTTTCAGGAGCCCACTTCCAAAATTTGGAGTCAAGCTCCAGAACTGATTATGTTCAAGGATTGCTCTCACACAAAAGGTGCCAGGGCAGAAGGAGGCAGCTTTCCCCTGGGCCAGGGGAGTAAGGCCAGGCACTGCCTGGGGTGCTATTAATTCTGAATTCCTCTATTTGTCTGCATTTATACACCTCTATGCACCTGTAAAAATGTTTGTCTCAGCATGTATATGGAGGGCTCATACTTCCAACAAGTAGTTGGTTGTCTCTGACTATGCCATCATCCAGGCATGCTATTTTGCAGACCTAATGAATAATTGTTTTTCATACTACTTTCCACAGCTGTTTTGTGCTCCACAGCTAGCAGAGGTTCTCGGCCTCCTGTCCAAACCCCAAATGTTGAACTTCCCAAGAGGCATGTTCTACCATCACATGAAAAAAGCTGTGAAGTAGAAGTCAGAAGGGGAAGAAAAGAGAAATACAACCTGACACCCATAACTACAGCACAAATGTGAGTCTTGTACACTGTATAGGAGATACAGACATCCATACACCGCAAAAATGCCACAGAAATTGTATTTAAGAAGTAGAGAACATAGGGGAGCATAAGATACTTTAACGCTGACTACCAGCAAGACATTGGCTTGCAGTAAGTGCTAGACAATTTCAGGGCAATGTCTGCTCCTCTTTTCCATGATTTTGCACAGCTGCACCAGCAGATGTGGACAATTGGCTACTTCTGCTCTAGAGAAGCCTATGGCTTAAGGAGTGCTGCATAACCACTGTAAAACTTTGTGAGGAAAATCACATACTGTCTGGGTACATGCTATCTTGCTCAACTACTAATCATCCTCCCTGTGAGTAACAGACTTTATACAAACTTTTAATAAACAGAAGGAAAAAAAACCATCAGGATGCAACAAGCTTTCAGGATGAAAGAGAAGTAGGGCCCAGGGTCTATGAAAGAAAAGGAAACTAAGTACAGGGTGATGTAATGGAACTGAAGCAAGACATTAGCAAGTAACTGTAAGAAACAGTAGCCAAATGCTGACTCTAACTTGTTTGTTGTAGAAGCAAACAGTTCGTCCAAGTGTCACCTCAATTTTTTTCAAATAGTAAGAGAAATGTCACTCCTCTGTTGATGACTGGAATTTGAGTAAAAAATCTGGGGCATACATATATTATATATAACAGTGTGTTGTCCTGGGTTTGCCTGGGGATAGAGTTTTCTTCTCAGTAGCTGGTACAGTGCTCCATTTTGATTTTAGTATGAGAATAATGTTGACCACACACCAATGTTTTAGTTTTTGCTCAGTAGTTCTTCCCCAAAATCAAGGACTTTTCAGTGTCTCTCATGCTCTGGCATTGAGCAGATGCACCAGAATCCATGAGGGTGCATGGCTGGACAACTGACCCAAACTGCCAAAGGGCCATTCCACACCACAGAATGTTGTGCCCAGTGGCTGATTTTTGCTGGGGAACGGACTGGGCATTGGTCAGTGGGTGGTAAGCAATTGTATTGTGCATCACCCATCCCTCTTCAGTTTTATTCCTCTCTCCTTTTCATTACTATGACATTACAATTACTACAGAGTAGTTGTTGTTGTTATTATGTTTTCTTTTGTTTCAATAATTAAACTGTTCTTATCTCAACCCATGAGATTTACGGGTTTTTTTCTGACTCTCCTCTCCACTGTGGAGAGGGTGGGTGAGAGAGTGAGCAGCTGCCTGGTACGTATTTGCAGCTGGGGTTAAAACATGACGTGTGTGTGTATACATAAATATCAATATATACATATATATACAAATTCTCAGTATATGTTCAGAATTTGAATTTTTTCAGTTCAATTTTTTCTTAAAAAGGTCAGGAGCTACCCGTCTTTCAGAGGGCTTTAGTTTTCTAGTCTTTTTTATCAAGGGATGAATAAAGACAAGTGATTGCCTGGAAAAATATTTCAGATGTAAAATTGAACAATTTTAGATGCACACACTGTCAGGAAAACAAAAAATATTTATGTGGCACTAATTCCAGTATCTGATATTGGTTCAGTATATAGATTGTTGAACTTTCTTTCATCTGTGATCCTAGTTTATACCAGCAGCTCAAAAAACAAAACAAATCATATTTTTAATAACAAAGGAAGCCCTGCTTAAGTAAAACTCGCTTTTTAACACTTAATGTTCAATGAAGCCGAAGAAGGAAACAGTGGTGAAAGCAAGCAAATATGAATTATGAAGAATTTCTCTCCATTATTCCCAGTAAAAGCCGCTTAATTTGGTCTGACTGCTAAACAGATTAAAAAGCAGATTCAGCTCAAGCAAGTTAAAACTCCCTCTAATGGCAACTGGATAAAGGACAAACTTTGAAAAAATGGAAAGCATCTCACTATATTTGAAACCTATTTCTCACTAAGAAAATGTTGGTATGAATTCTTTTGAAAAGTGAAACTTTAGCCAGTGCCCAAGAGTCTTTTAAATTACAAGTTTTTTTACATTCCTGACATAAAATTTTTATGTGCTTTCTAAGATGTGTTACACAAAAATTTACACGTTATGTAAAATGTGCTTTCTCCAACCTGTCTATTGCTTTAACAAAATGGCTTAGAAAAGCACTCAGGACAGATGACTCCTCCCAAACACAAAAATGGTCCTTGTATTCTGCAACACCATTCGCAACAGAAACTCTAAACTCTTGGAGAGATTACTTAGTTACAGAATCTGGAATTCACAGGCAAAATAAGTATTTAACCTGTGCAGGGAGTGTAATAAAATTAGAAAAAATTACATTCTGCCCACAAATACCAAACAGAAATTGTCCCTAGAAAACCAAGAACAAACATCAGCTCCTTTCAATTGGATGAGCACTGTGTGCAGGATTAAAATATTAAGTAACCAAGGGATTACCTGTTAGCACTAGATGTGCTAGCAGCAAAATATAGGGAAAAACTTACAAAGTCACTAATTTAGAAAGCTTCAAGCTCTGTCCTAATGAAATCTAGCAACACCTTTTCCTATAACCCTGAGGCCATTTCAATTCTCAGATAAATTCTATTGGACATTCCCTTTTATTTCTATCTTTATTTTCTACATGGGAAATACAGACATATATTAAAAAACTGAGAGATTATTATTTGACTTCTCATAAGCAGTGATGGTTCTGTGCATCATTCTTATAGCCTGAAGGTCATTTCAATTACTAAAGAACAAGAATCTCAGGCTCTTGCTGGTCAAAAGTGAAATGTTCTCAGAAGGGAAGTATTCAAGGGGGTAGAAATTCAAAGTCAAGTGAATTGAAAATTTAAAAATTTTAAAACTAATTCTAAAAAGCAGACTTTTTATTCAAAAATTGAACTTCAAAAAATGCTGACTTTTCATTCAAAAGCACACTAGAGCCATTCCCCTCAAAACCAATCCAGTAACTCTCCTGCTTTAGCAACAGAAGCTTTTATAGAGGTGTGGAATAGACTAGTCTTTTATGCTAGCATGCACTCCCCCCTCAAAATAAGAAAGGCATATGGAATCTAATCCAAACCTCACTTAAGTAAATAAAGACTCTTGTGAATTCACGCTAGCCTACATGCACTCTTGTTACCTCTTCTCATAGTTACTGGAGGTTCAAAGGAGAAATGACTGCTTACCCCAGCAACTTAAATAGTAAGTACAGTTATAATGGCAGACAGAATAAAAACTGTATTTTGAAAGCAAGGCATACTTGCCTGCAAGATGATAGAGACAAGAGAGAGATCAGTCTGTGCTTGTAAGTAAACTCATTTTATTGAATGGTTTGAAGTGCTGCTTAAAATAACAACACTTTACAGTCTGCACATGCAGTTTCAATTTAAAAAAATTAGATTTGTTTTTCAGAAAACATGCATAGTTATGTACATCACTTTGAAACAAAAGAAAGCATTACCATTTATTGCAGAAATTCCTCTTTTAAAATCTTTTAAGAGATAAGGCAAGCAGGAGCAATTCTGCAGAAAGCAAAGCTTAGAAACTCTCTACTCTGGAAGTTTATTCATTCAGAGACATTAGTAACTGCAGAAGAAGGTCGTTTAAGGATGGATTCAACTGAAAATGACAGTGGCTCGGTTGTTGAAAATTTTGTTGTGGCCTGTTTGACCCCAAAGAAGTCTTTTGCACATTTGTCTGCAGTAAACTTGTATTTTTGGTTCTCTTTAACAGCACACTCTCTGTATTTCTTAGAAGCATCTTCAAAAGTCTCCTTCACAAATGACATTCTTAACTCTGCTGTTGGAGTGTCAGGAAATGTCTGATGGAACAGTGTCTGAAATGCACTGTACTTGAGTGGTGGAGCGGGTTTGGTACTGTTTTTGCTGATCTTGCTTAATGCCTGTTCCTGAGGAGACAGAGAACCCTTATCAGAAATTTGGGAGAAAGTCCTTTTTGGAGGAGAGAAAGCTGACCTCTCACGAGCTTCCTGGTGAAGGCACAGTATCTCATTACGTGACTGCTGAATGTCTCGTGTGTGAGTCAGAACAAATGAATTTTCCAGTTTTGGAGGCATGATGTCATGCTCAGTGTTTGGACAGTCCTGACTTTGTGAGACCTTGGCATCCCAACCTGCCCCAGGTTTGAGAGCTTGTACAGCAGTAGCATTTAACAGGCATTGCTGGTAGAGGAGAGCATCGTTAATGGGGCCACATTTTGGCCACACTAAGAACCTAGAAGACAGGGGATACTGCCTGTAGGTAGTAGCTACACTGACATTCGAAGAAATTAGTTCCATGTTGCTAGGTCCTGAATACTGCATCGTTAGATCAAGGCAGGTTGGTAAAAAATTGGAAAATTCCTTGTTTGGATTATCAATTTGAGAAGTGTTGAAGGCTGTTTTATATGAATTGTATTCAGCTCCACGCACCATACGGTTAGGGAGAAAAAGGGCAGCTGCTTGTGTAGCTTCCATCATCTCTCTCTCTTTATACTCTCTCTCTAGCATAATGCTCTCCAACTCTTTATCAGCAAAAGCCCGTCTCTTTCTCATCCTGTCACTTACAGGAGGTGGCAAGGGTGAATTCCCTCCCAGGTAAGAGTCTGTTGGAATAGGACGGTAACCTAAAACAACAAAGCAGTATTAGGAATGAAGCCACTTAAGAAAAACATTAAAGCTGTGTTTGTACAACAGCTCCATGAGCCAGTCCCGCCAAGCACTGTGCACTTGCCACAGACCCTGGTCACCATCAGCTCCTACAGAAGTCACCATGACACAGAGGCTTAGCAATCAGGCACATTCAGTTCCTTGGTGTAGATAAGCAAGCCCTGCTTTTTTGACGTGTAGTATCCCTCAAAGCTAGCTGATTTGTAACTTTTTAAAAAGCAGTTCCAAACAAACAGATCGAAGAGGGAGGGGGGAAAAAAACAAAAAGACAAAGCCCCGCTGTATATTATGACTGATATTCCATCATGAGGCTTGAGGAGAGAGATAACCATTCACTTTTAACACACATACAAAGCATTCAAATATTTTATTTCTTCTGAACTAGAACTTCAATAAAACATAGAAATTCAGTTTCCAGTGTATTCAATTACCAAACTTCTTGGTTTAATTTAATATAACAGATAAGGTCCAATCCTGTTTGCTCTACCCAGACAAGCAATTCCATTGACTTAATGGAACTATTTACAGGAGTCCGGAGAACAGGATTTTACCTGTTTTCACCCCCATTCCTCTCAAAAAGGTTTCCCCTTTTCCAATGAAGATACCTATATCTACAGCTGGTGTCTTTTCTATTTTCTAAAGATGAATCACTATGTACACACTGCTAGAGATGGTAGAATATCCCAAGGAGAACTAGGAGAAAAGAAAAAGACAGTTAAGATAAATTAGAGGAAAGAATACAGAAGAGTTTTCAGAAAAGTGAACTGTAGATGTAAATTAGAGGTTTCTAAAAGGACCAAATATTAACAGAGCTTGCATAGGCAAAGAAAAGAGCTTTCTATTTCAGAAAAAAAAAAAAACAACCTGAATTGAGAAGTACAATGATTTATAGGAATATGGTTTGGAAAGTAATTAAAGCAGACATAGGAATAAATACGTGCACAGTCCCAAAAGGGTATGGGGAAAGAAATACACCCTTTTACTAAAATACCAATATTTAAAATGTCATTCTTCCACAGTTAATATTTTTGACAGTAAAAAAATTAAGCACCCGATTATGCAGCTCTTACTATTGATAATGTTGCAAACGGTACTGCTGTGTTAGGCGTTCAGATTAAAAGAAAAATGAATCAATTTACTCCTTTGCTGACAAAAATACCCACGAATAAATTACCCTGCACTGCAAAACACTGCTGGGCAGCCATGTAAAAAGACTGCCAGCTTGTAACAGTAACACTCAAATTTCAAACTACCGTTGCTAGCATTTCAGGCATTATTTTGGGCGGAGGGGGCACGGAACTGAAATTCTGCCACATCGATTCGAAGGGCAGGAGCCTCCGTCTCCCGGCGCTGGCAGCGGGCCGCGCTTTAATGCCTATTTCGGGAAAGGACGCTGCGTTTCACGCGCGTTCCCGAGCCGACGCGCCTCGGGCGGGAGGTGTGGGTCCTCCTGCGGCGAAGCGGAGTTTCCCCGCTGCCAGCGCCGCTGCGGGGCTGAAGGCAGCCGTGGAGGGGCAGGGGATGCTCTTACCTTCCAGGATGCTCTTGGCCAAGAGGCTGGGCGTTCGGACGTGCCTCTGGTAGACGGCTTTGCGCTCCAGAGTTGCCTGCTTCCCCGTCAGCCCCTTCTTGTCCTAAGAGACCGATCGAATGGCGCCGTCAGACCGGGGCCACCCGTCCCGTCCCGTCCCGTCCCTCCGTGTCGCGCCGCCTCCCGTCCCCCCTCACCTCGGTGGCCTGTTGCCGTCGGAGCGCCACCTGGGCGGCCATGACGCGCTGCCGCTCCACCACCAGCAGGCAATTGGCGCACTGGCAGTCGCGCCAGCGGCAGAACCGCTTGTGTCCCTTCAGGCACGACACCACGCCGTGGTTGCGGCACCGGGCGCACTTGGGCGTGCGGCTCAGCTTCCGCGGTTCGCCCCGACGCGGAGCCGCCGCCGCCGCCTCCTCGCCTTCCTCCTCCTCCTCCTCTTCCTCCTCCGGGCCGGTGCTGCCGCGCGGCGCGCCGGGTGCCTCGTCCGGCTCCCCTTCCAGGCTCTCCACGTCGATCTCCCAGTCGGCGGCGGCGCGTTCTTCAGCCATGGCTCCTCGGCGGCGCAGCTGCAAGAGAGGGGTCAGGCCTCCCGCCCCCGCGGCGGAACGGCAGCCAGAGGACGCCCGGCTTCCGAGGTGCCCGCCTGCAGCCCCGCCGAGATGCGCCCCCGTCGGGAAGTCACGGCAGAGCCCGCCTGGGATGTCGTCTTCCCCCTTACCGTCAGCTCGGGTCTCTTGCGCACGACCCACGCGGGGCCCAGTTTAGCCACGATGGACACCTCACCCCCTCCCTCCCGCCCCGGCTTGCGGGGAACTGTGATCGCCCGCCGCAGGCAGCAGCGCGTCTCCTGCAGCGAAGGATGCGGGAGGAACCGTCCCAGGGCAATGCCCCGGGCTGCAGCGCTACGAGTCTGTCAGGTCTTCACAGGGTCCTGCTTATTACAGGATCCCGAGAACCCTGCCAGCTGCGTTCAAACTTGGGAGACAGGCAGAGGACAGCTGGACTTCACACATCGCCGCTGTCCGCTCCAGCAACCAAGGGCAGTATGAGCTCCTAGAGCTCTCTGCGGAAGCTGCATCTTCAGACCCTCACCTGCTCTCCCACACGACCTCCCCGTCCTTGCTCCTGCACACTGCACTTACCAAAGGCAGGTGGTGCAGGAAGCAGGCAGCCCCCACCTCCCCGCAGTTCGCAAGGCGCCGCTGCCCCAGACCGGCCGGAGACAAGGAACTCCCGATCCCCGTACCTGGGGCTGACAGGCTCCCCGACAGCCGGGACGCTGCGCCGTCGGGGGGCTGGCTGCGTGGCGGGGCGGCCGTGCGGTGCGCGGCTGTGGGTGAGCGCTGGCCGAGCCGAGCCGAGCCGAGCCGAGCCGGGCCGGGCCGGGCCGAGCCGAGCCGAGCCGAGCCCCGCCGCGCCCGCCCCGAGGAGCAGCGCCCGCCGCCGCCGCCCCGCCGCGATATCAGCGCCCGCCACCGCCGCCCGCGCCGCCCATTGGGCGCCCGCCTCGCGGCCGCCGCTCCGATTGGCCCGGGCGGCCAAAGCCCCGCCCCCCGCGCGCGTGCCGGCCGGCCGCTCGTGGGTGCGGGCGGGCGCGGAGCGGAAACGGGAGTGGGCGATGAGGGGGTGAGCTTTCATTTTGGGGCGAAAAAGAAGTGGGAGAGGAAAGGAAGGGAGAAAAGACCGTAGAGCTCGTGATGGTCACAGCTAAGAAGCCCGCTCCGCAGGCGGGCGGCGTCCCCCTACCCGAGGAGCGAGCCAGGGGCGCGGGTTTAAAAGCCTCAAACAGCCACCGCGTTTTTCGTTTGCGGTCGTTCCCGTTGCTTGACCCGCGAGTGGAAGGTACGCGTGGCAATGGCCTGATTTTCCGAGTCTGAAAATGTGGCAGAATCCTTTCCTTTCGGGAATTAAGGCGAGGAAAAATACTCGTTTATTTTTTAGCATTCCCTCCCTTCAGCGGGAACGTTTTCCACCGACCACTGAGGTACTAAGTAACTTTATTCCCCTCCCCTCCCTGATGGAAGCTGCTCTTTGGGAGCTGGGTAATGTCCATTGTCTCCCAAGTCAGAGAGCGACCGAAATTGTGACCCACAAAGTCTTAGTCGTGCCACTGAGAGGCTAGAGCTCCGTGCTTCCGCTTCTGAAAATAGAAATTCCCAGAGGCAGAAATGGACAGAAAACACCTCGGCCGCGGTGAGCACCGGGCAGGGGAAAAACTGGTGAATTTAAACATTTTTTGCCCGGGAAAAAAAAAAATAAATAAAGGCATGCGGGAGAACATTAGTTTCCCACCATTGTGTTCTGATCGCAGTCTAACGATATGCAGAACATATGGCCGAAACTAGTTTCCTAAAAAGGGAAAATATTTTGCTCTTTCCCTGAGAAGGGCGTGTGTATAATAAACACGGACAATATTCATGTATATAATAAACACGGGCATCCACTCACGGTAAGCACACGGACCAGCTGCCGGCCACCGGTTCGGCACGGAAAAACCCTGCTCTTGCAGCCCTTCGGGACAGAGGCCATCGGGCGAGTGGCGCAGGCGGGCAGCTCAGGCGGGCAGCTCCGTGCGGAGGCGGGGACCCGGCGTCCGGAGCTGGCACCAGCAGGGCACCAGCCCTTCCCGTCGCCCCACGGGCTGCGGGCACCCGCCAGGAAAGAGGGAGGGTTTGCCCCCGGGGAGGTTTGTCGTCCTCGAACCCCACCGTCGGGACAGCGGGAAGAAGGAAGCGCATCCCCCGACGGCAGGTATTATTCATCTCAAAAGAGAGCCCGGCTACTGTTTGACTTACAAGCATGACTAAAAGGCAAATACCCAAGGAATTCCACTTTCCCCCTTGGGGTCCCTCTTAAAAGGCGCAAGCATGACAAAGGACCTGCTAGGTTAGGAAACAGAAGTCGCCTTTGTCTGTAAACCGACACCAAATTACAAAGTACGATTCTGTGGTCCGCTGGAGTAAATTACAAAACAGTTCGCCTCCTGTTTACTTTATCCACAGGGAGCTGTGAAACCCAGCCACGATTTTAAAGCGTGTTTGTATAACTTTCTTCGGCTCCTGTTGTTTGCGCTCGGCTCCGCAGCGCGTTTGAGCTGCCCTGCAGCCACTCCTCTCTCTCTCCAGGCTGGAAGAAGAGGTGCCTCTGCCGTCCTCCGGCGGGACGCACCCGCGGGAGAAGGCGGAAAGCGATCTTCGGCGCTGCTTCTCCCACTCAGTCCTCCGCTTTGGTCCGTGGTGTCAGCCGTGCCCGCTGTGAGCTGACATGGGCAGATGCGGCGCCGTGCCGTGCTGGGAAAGGCGCTGATTTCCACGCGAGGGGAGGCTTTGAAGCCCGCCATGTGCAGCTGTGCATCCACCTGCCCCGCACAGCGCTCCCAGCACAACGCCCCGCCGTCCAGCCAGCCCAGATGCCTGCGGGGCCCAGGGCCGACTCCCGTGGCCGGGGCTGCTGAGGTGCTCCGAGGCTCCTCCAGAGCCTCCGCCGCGCAACCTCGCCCTCGCCTTCTCCTCCCGTGCGTTGCCACGGGGGTGCCCTCAGGAGCCAGGCTGCCCAAGGCGGGGTGGGGGTGTGCCAGACCCCGAGGGAGGCCGGGGATGGCTCCTCAGGCCTCGCAGGCGGCGGCGGGGCTACGGCTCTTGCGGCAGCGCCCTTTCCCGAGGGCCGGAGGAGCAGCCCCGGGGCCCTGTGAAGGCTGCACACTCGCCTAGCCCGAAGGCTAGCGGCCCCGGAGCGCCCAGCGCTAGGCCCTGCTTTACATCATGGCTCTGCGGGCAGGTGCAGGTGCAAGTGCCGCGGTCCCCCGCGCCTGGCCTCCCCAGCCCTCCCTTCCTCCGGGGAAATTTATTAGCGAGGTTAGGGCAGGCTAACCAAACGGCAACTCCGGGCGCAATTTCCCCGGAGGAATGCTTTGATCCTGCCCTCTCTCCGCGTCGTCGAGGGCAGATTGCAATGACAAACGCGGGCGATCCCAGCCGCTTGTTAGGTCAGAGATGTTACCGTTTAATATGAAACAAATTGCCCCTGCCTGCGCCCCGCCCGCCGGCCCCTTCCTTGCCCTTCCCGGGTCCCGGTGCCCGGGCGGGGGTCCTGCCGTGCCTGCGCCCAGATCCAGCCCAGGATCGGGCCCCGACGGAAGGGGTTCTCCTCCACGAGTTACCGTGTATTTGCTACAGCGAAGATGTTTGAGATGTCGCGGGTTATCTCAGCTGTGGGAAGTAGAGAAGGGGGATAGGGAAAAGGAAAAAAAAAAAAACCTACCCCAAAAAAACCCCACCAAGTCATCACCTTTTCCTGTGCTATACGATCTGTACAAACCGTGATTTCTTCTGCAGGTTTTTTGTTGTTGTTGTTAAATGTGGATTTTATATATATATATGTTAGACAACCTCTGTCTCTTGTAAATAGCATTTAAGCAAACCTTAGCACTAAAATAAACCTGGATAAGATTTTTATTCATGACATAGACCTTTCTAAACTGATATACCTTAGAATATTTTTAAAAAGCAAGGTTTTCAGTTTGGATTTGGGGTGGGTATCTTTGGTTTTGAGGAGGTTTTGATATTCTGTTTTAAAAGAGCATTTAATTGTTTATGTTTTAAATATATTGCTGCCTAACATATTTGTAGGTACAGAGTCAGAGGAGGAATTTTCTGGTTTTCCTATATGCCAGTAAAGTAAATATAATAAATACATATTATAAGGAGGATAAGGAGGTAAGAAACGTTGAGGTAACGTATTCACTATAGCATGATAATGGAAGAAAATTTTACTGTATGTGACAGTGATACCTCTGCCTTTGTAAGAATGTTTGCTTTGGCAAGGAGGACAAGGGTTAGCCTCTTTATAGGAAGACTTGCTTATCATACCAGGATAATCTTCTGTCCTACTAAACTGGAATGGTATCAAAAGCAGTTTGGGTGAACAGAGCAGAACTGGCGCTTCTGACACAGCTAGTGAAAGTCTGACAGGCAGTCCAGAGTCATCACTGAAAGGATTCACGTGGACATAGACAGGGTGCAACAGAGTTTCCCATTTACAATCCTTCTCACCCTGGCTACTGAAGGGATGAGCTCCCAGGAAGGGAGAGGAATGAACTGTAGAGGAAGGGCAGTTGTGCCCTCTGCAGCTGGAGGCTCTGCCCACTTATTGGGCCATACTGAGGGGGCACAATTTGGCCCATGCCTCTGCAAACAGGACCACACAGTTCTGGTGGTCATTTGGTGAAGCAAGAAGAAACATATCTCAGTGAAATAGAGCAGCCTCTTCTGCAGCCTCCAGATTCGTGGCCAGGGGATATGAGGGCAGACCTAGAGAGACTATAAGTCAAAACCAGTCCAAACCAATCCCCATCCAATCATGTGCTAAAATGTTGAATTAAAAAAGAAAAAGAAAAAGGCATGAGGAGGGTTTGTGTGCCATTCGTAGCAGCTTTGCCGGGACTCATAAACAAGGCTGACCTTTGGTTTGCCAGCATTTAATAGGCCAGTAGACATTTGGCAGGTCTCTTGCTAAAATGTACTAGAAAGTTGGATCAGCTCTCAGCATGAATATCAAGAATCCACTATGCAAGCAGTGAGCACAGCAAATTGTCAAGTCAGCAACTAATGTACTTCACTATAATCTTCCCAAATGTCTTAAGTAGTTTGGCAAATCTCTTGTTGCAATAAATTCTAGTGAAGTTTTGGGGTTTCAGTTTTTTTTCAACATATGGCCTTAAAAAGTTACTTAGCCAAGAATATTTTTAGAGTCAATGCAGAGTTTGCTGGAGATGTTTTCTCAAAATTTGTTTGCACTCTGGCAGTTTTATTCAAATGTCAACCAGATGCAGAAAGTGTGGGGGTTGGGGTTTTATTTTACAGTCCTGGAAAGTAAAGGTCAATTCTCTGCAACATAAATTGTCTTTTTGATTGCCATATTTTAGCAGAACAGCAAGAAGTCTTACTAATAAACTGGTTTGTGGTGTTTTGTTTTGTTTTTCTTCCCTCAGGATGCATTATAATCATATGTAAAATATTTTAAATGCCAGTAAGACACCTGCTAAATCAAATAAGTTGGGTAGGCTATGCTGTGCTTAGCAGTAAAAATTCAATCATATAACTGCAACTAGCCAGATTGTAGCATTGCAGTCTCTGAGCAGCCTTACTGAAATTAATAGGATGACCTGAGGTAGCAGTCAGCACAAAAACCAGCATCAAATCTGGCAATATATCAGGTAAAACAAGCCAGCCAGCCAGCCAGCCTCAGGCAAAATGATACATGTGGGTCTCTAGGCCGCATTTTTACTCTCCAATTAGCAAGAAAGCTTTGTAGAACCATTTTTAGATTGTGATATTGTACCATACTAATACAAGTATCAGACTCTGGCTCATTGTGGATCCGCTGTGGAGTATACAGACGTCTGAGATGGTAAAGGGGGAAGATGTGAATCTCAACACTCACAGCCTGTCAGAGTGAATGCAAGACAATTGCGCTCTCTGAAAATTGGCAGAAAACACAGTGGGCTGCATCACCACCTGTGACATTTCCACCAAAGCTCTCAGAAGGATTTTACCATCTATCCTTGTAAGAACAAACACTGAAAATCAGATAAGCTTGTGCTGTAACTCCACGGTCAAGGAGATCTATCTCCGCAGCACATGGTATGGAGAGGTACTGAGAACTCTCACTCTCGTGATTCTTGGACATCAGCTGAGAAAACAGCAAGAGGTGTACTCCCAATACAGCAAATATGATGCTGGCATGTCATAAACTCCTCTCATAATTAAAAGAAAGCATTTATGGGTGCAGAGTCCCATTCCACAAGATTTTAGGTAATGTTTGAGGTAGAAGAGAATTCTGCTACTATACAAATATAATCAGAGCCCTTTTAAAATTATTTTTTATTTTCTTCTTTTTTGGCTAGTACTTCTGCACATCTTCTGTTTAGGAGTCTGTAAATAGAACCCTTTCATTGGAGGTGTTTTAAGTACCCCAGGCAGACTGGAAAAATTTTTCAATATGCCACACTTGGTCTCTACAACATTCCTACTAAGTATTTTGGAGAGGGAATGAATAAGACTCCTTCCAAACTCTGTCTCAGATGCCATCATTGGGACCTCTGGCTCTTCCCAGAGCCAATACAAATGGAGGGCTGACACCAGCATCAGCTTCTGAAGGGGTGGTATTGCCCCCACAGGCGGAGAAGCTGGTGCCCTAGCTGGACACAGCACCTACCTGCTAAGGGGCATTTAGGACAATCTCATTCGCTGCTTCTCTTGCCCTGCTTTCAGTGCACTCTTGGATGCAGTGCTAAGAAGTGGTTTTGCACACACTCTTACCAGACAGAGGTATATATTCCTGATCTTGTGAATTTGTCCCATGGCAGAAGGGAGCTGAACCGAAGTCTCCATTCTTGTTCTGGCTTATATCCGTGAAGAGGTGCACAGGAGCTGTGTTCAAACCCATTTCTTCTCGCAAGAGCACCTGCTCATTGAAAGGCTTTAATTTGATTCTTGGAATAGATCCTGATCATGTCTCTAGGCAGAGAGAACCCTTATCAGGCATTTAGCATTGTGGCTCAAAACATGCCCATATGTCAGATTTATCCGGATGCACTGTTTTCTGAAATCATAAAGAGAAGGCAAGCAGTACATCAAATGATTCCTACAGTAGACAGACGATTGATAGCATGGAATTTATTATAAATATGTATTTAATAAATGCTGTGTTTATTATTATAAACACAAATCTAGGTGAAATCTAAGGCATAAAGTCTTGCTGAAAGGTGTGGCCGTTGAGTATTCTGGGATCAAACTTTTCCCTTCATTCCATACAGACACCCCATTGAAATCCCTGAGATTAAATGGGCTTAAGTCTGAGTTTAACATATTGCAGATGTGTATATATATTAAGAACATTGGATGCATTGTACTCTAAAATGCTATTTTACTTATGGTGTTTTTTCAGCACTTACGATTACTGGCAATAATAAAAGAGACTATCCCACAAAGTGCACTAAGATCATATGACATACAGAGGACACTGTCATCTACTTCATGATTTAATATCTGTGACACTTAGGTAATTCATGGTCTCTGGACATCCAAGATCATATCAACTATGCAAAGTGTCAAGCCACTCAGTGCATAAAATTAACCAGTTCTGGGAGTAAAGGTCTTTAACCAGCTCTGCTGAAGTCAATAGAAAACCTCCTGTGCCAGCTGCCGGGAAATTGGATAAAGTCCATATTTAATTAATTTTGCCTTAAAAGAGAAGACAACATGCTGCTTAGAGATTCTGCCTGTACTCCATGACCTGTTCACTGACAGTATGATCCACAAAAAACTGGGCTTCAAGAGTTTGTTGCCAGTTCTTCTTCGACTATTCATCTCATACAGGAGGTGAGAGGAGTTGCTGTGCCACAGAGCTGGGGCTGAACCACCTTGCTGTCTTTGTTCTGCACATCTCCTCTCCTCTGTGACTCTCATCCAAGGGATATTTTCTTTAGGGACACTTTCCTGGCCTGTAGGGGACCTTTTCCATCCTGTACTGGACTGCAGCACAGAAATGCTAGCATGTCAGTCGGAACGTCCATCCAGTTGAACCCATCTGGTTTAACCACATAGTAGAGACCTGGATGATGCACAACTGGGGTGATATATAGCTATAAAATACTGGCTCCCTCTTCTAAACAGTAATGAGAAAACTCTTTCAAATACGTGTATGATAGCAAGACAAACACACAAATAACTGGTTCAGGAAAAAAATTAATAATCTAAAATTTTTACTGAGAAGTGAGAACACATGAGAATATACCCAAGGCCCAAGTCATTTGTAGTGGTGTTTTTACTGGCAAAACTTGGCATCACTCCAACACCATACCAGGTTTTCATGCCATAATGATTAAACTAATACTATCTATAATCAGCCCACCAAATGATGTGCAACAGCAGGAGATACACCTTAGCCTCAAGTGCTGGTGAGTGAATGCTACTGAGTTCAGACAGAGGCACCATAAAATCCTAACCATGAAATTGTGGAAGTAAACGGCAGCTTCCACTGCATCCACTTAGGGAGAACTGCAACACAATTGTGATAACCTCTTGCTGTCCAGATTCTTTCCAGATTATCTTTGGCTATACATCATGCGTCTCTTAAAATCAGTGGAATTACCATACATTAAAAGGAGCATATTGCAGGGAATTGCAGGGATGTCACTGTCTTTCAGTATAAGAAAAAAAATTCCTGGGACCTAAAAATGAATGTTCATCTAGTCAAGAATGGATTTTAATCAAATGTTTACCTTTTTTTTCCTTCCTTTTCTGCTGAGGAAGTACTTTAAGCCTGGGACAATCATATTAGTAAAGGTTTAAGAACACTAAGATTTTCATTGCAACTTAACAGCAAATAACATGGATGCAAATCAACAAATAAGGCCTTCTTTTCATTTGTGCAGGAGCAGAATGTGCCCCCCAACACACAGACATCACTCCACAAGTCAGTGGCTGCTCTGCCTGTGTTAGGCTGCCTGCCTTGCAGCAGGCAACACACACAAATACTAGCAAAGGTAGAAAAGTCATTGTACACTATTTGAGAACTCTGTTCCATGATATACCAGAATAATAATGGACAATAATAACTGAGAGTCCTCAGCTCTCTTCTTTGGCTGAATAGGTCTAGCTGAGTCAGAAAAGACCAATTTTTCCAATGTGTACTTTTGTTAAGTCAATAGAGAGACTCTCATAGAGTGGTAACGTGAGCTGAGTAATGTGTGCAGGTTCTGGGGCTTTATTGTGTCCCTGCTATGTTAATTAGTATTAGAAACATGATGGATTGGCAACACGTGTATTTTCTGAGTCTTAAACCAGCCCTGAGAGTTTAGCGCTCCATTAGTTACACATCACAGGAACCCAGGGATGTTTACTTTGAAACGTATCACTTACAAGAATGAAAATGCTAATTCATTCCTGATAGGAGCTGTGGGGAACACCCACCCAAGACTCAGGTTCTGCTGGACAATGCGCCAGCCCAGCCCAGGGTCACCCTGGGAATCTCACATCAAAACTTTCTCTGAAGCATCGCTCCAGGGAATGAGAGATGGGGTAGCACCAGCCTGGACAAGCAGATGTTTTCTCTCCATGACCTATCTGGTAGAGAAGATAGGAGCTGGGAGTTTGGTGAGAGGTGTGTAAGACACATCTCTCAGTGCAATTCCTCCACAGAAGAGAAGGCAGAGGAGTAGACAGTGCTGTTGCCTTCCCCTGGCTCTGACAGACCTCTCTCCCCAAGAAACGCTACCATACCAGCATACCGGCCAGCAAGACAACTTTTCTCTCTGCAGTCTGGAGGTGCAAATCAGCATGGAGGGGACGAAATCCCAGAAGAGCCTCAGACCTTCTCAAAGAGCCAAGGAAAAGTCGTAGCAACAGATGCTGAATGCAATTTTTCCATAGCCAAAACCAACAAAATGATCCTTCTATGCACCAAATAACATAAAACCCTTAGCTCTGCTCCCTGATGATGTGCCTCCCTGCAAAAATTATGTGAAGTTTCCTGCCCTTCAGTAGTGTGGGAGAAGGTCACTTACCCACATAATTCTTCCAATGAAGCACTGGTACCTCCAGAAGACAACATCTGCTCTATTTCCTCTTTTTGCTCAGTCTTTCTCATTACCTGGCAACCTTTGGAGTCTCAGGAACAGCTGTCTTCCTTGCACATACCTTTATTCCCCATCCCAATCTCCCTCAGCTCAAACCTTGACTGACAGGCTAATACTTGTTTTCTTACTATTAATATTAAAAATACCATCACAGAAATCTGCACGTATGGCAACATAAACAAACAAACAAACAAACAAATAAATAAAATACGTCTTCACCTTCTAGCAAATCAGTCAGTAGCCAGCCACCAATTTCACAGCAATTCTTTAGTGCTGATTTTGGCAAATGTCCTAAAACAACTCTGTGTTCTGAATGTATGCATGGGATTACCCTTCATCATCCCAGTTATGGTGGATAGCAATTAATAATTAGCAGAGTGAGGTCGGGTAGAGTCATGGACCTGAGGCTCACCTCATACTTCTCATTGGTTTTTCAGCATGGCTGACACCAGCTAGAAACCAACGACTTGTGCAGCCAAGTCTGCAAACAGTAGTAATTGTAGTTGTAATGAGCTGAGTTGGCTTTGTGTGTTAAAGTGTATGTGTTGCAAACCCCAGAAGTGTGAACCCAAATGGATGATTACAATCAGAAAAGAAGCATCAAAACCACTTCCACATTGTCACTGAATTATTTTTACTCTACAGACCATGATTTTATAGTCAGTTATGTCTGTGTAATCTGACAGAGACAATTTATGTTAAATATTCATACCCATGAACTGCATTTTTTTGTGTCTTCCTGGCCATATATTCTAATCCATAGACAAAGCCACTTTCTCTTATGTTCAATTGTCTATAGATCAGACTATGTGGCCTAATGAGGCCAGCACATTTACAATTACCATATGAAACTGGCATGGTCTTGGTACTCTAGCCATACTGGCAGTCAAAAAGAAAAGTTACTTCAACTTGAAAGCTAAAGGTGGCCACTCTGCTTCTTGATGGAGGCAAAAACATATTCAATATATTAATATTTCAATACATTATTTTAACCAAGTTTTGGTGCAACCATACTCTAAGGACTTCTGTGAGGCAATTCAAGATAATCAAGAAACAACAGCATCTAAAGAGATATTTTTTGGGTCTGTGTCACATCCTGCAGTATACAATATGTCATCATAGCTTGCCTACCATTCAGCTGTCAGACCATGTCAGCATCTGAGCAATAAAAAACATCCCCAGGACAAGCCAGATGTGCTGGTATAAACGACCAATTTGTTATTGTTGCAGAGAAGCCAGATCAGCATATGGCAAGGCACTTGTGCACTGCAGATCACTTTGCCACCTCCTAGTACATCAGACAAGAATGACCAAAATCAGGAGTGCAACAATCACCTCTCACAACTTGCTCTCAGGCAAAGCCATTCTTGCAGTTGGGCAAATGATCCTTCAGCTCTTTAATATCAGGAGTACAAACTTAGTAACTTGCATTCTGCATTGAACCTTGCACACTGCAGCCTCCGATCAATGCCAAAACACAAGCAGGCAAGTCCAATCATAATCCTTTGCAGGATGTTGTGCTCTGTAGTCATTTCCTGCTTCTCACATGTAAAGGTAACAGACACAGCTAAAGAGTCTGAAATGGGCTTTATGGCTTGGCACATCTCTAATAAAACAAGAGCCTTGATCATATGAAGAAAGGGACAGTTCTGGGATATAAATACTGCAGCACTTGGGAACTGCTGTGGCAAGCAGAACATCTGTTTATTACATTTTCCAGTGTTTTATTTTCAGTTGCCCATGACGAAGAATCAGAACTTTTACCAGTGCAAACCATGCTCAGCCATAAACACAGCACTATCCTTTTGAGGTATACCATGAGCATTATAAAGCAGCAGCTTTATTATAGGGAAGTCACAGAGAGTCAGAAATCAGGGCACAGGAAAGACAGTTTGAGAACAGGCCTCGTTTTATGAAGAAAGGATTTTACTTACAGGTAAGGGGATTTATTTTGTGTGAACACAGATACTTTAGGGAGCATGAAGGAGAATTTTGAGAAAAGCTTCTTGTGGTAAAACAATCTACACTAGAGTTCTCCACAAAATCCCTACAATGATATTAACCTATTGGCACTCATCTCAGGGAATGTGTTTTGGTAACATAAACTTCACTCTCTGTTGTACGTTAGCTCAATATCACTACTGAATGAGAAAGAGGATGTGTTCCAAAAAATGTTATTGTTAATGAGAAAATCAGAAAACACCACACTCAGCAATGAAGTCCATAAGGAAATTCACTTGAGGCCACATCCAAGGCATTACTATCCTTGGTTTAGTCTTCATTTTATGTGCACCATTGAAAAGTGTTACATAGTGAATTCACTTCACTGTAATGAAATGCTATGTTATTAAATATACCCTTGATGGGTCTCTGGGTCAGCCAAGGACCTCAGAATGATGCAAACATAAAGCAAAGCAGTCACCAAGTAAAATGAACATCCTAGTCAAACTCAAAACAAACCAGACCAAGGTATCTCTATGCAAAAAACCCCACTGGTTGACTCTACTGAGAAGGAACCAAATGTAAGTTTAGAAAATGAATTTATTTACACAACTAACCATTTTCCAAAATCTTGCACACTGGAGACAGGCAACCATCTTCTCCACAAAACACTGTCTCACAAAACACTGGTGGCCTGAGCATCCACACAAAAAAAGATTTACAAAGGCAGCGAGGCGAGAACAGACCACTGTTTCTTGTACTGCCTTTTTCCTAAGCATAAAGCAAAAGACCCGGAGCAAATAAAGTGAAAAGTGTTAGATATTACTGCCATCTCTCCCAACACTAAAGATTTGTTAAAGTGAATGATATGAATTGTGTCAGTGTCGGGAAAATGTCCCAATGCATATGCTTCCCATATTGCAGAACGTTTACTGAACTGCCTGAACCTTTTTTTTCCCCCAGCATCTGGAGTTACTATAGGAATTAGCAGAAAAGTAATGGCAATGGGAAATTCCTATCCTGTTGAAGTGGAGAGCTTAGCTGGAGAGAGATGTACAAGAAATGTTGGTGACCTGCAGTTTTCACAGCTCCCTGCCTCCTGACAGGCCAATCCCTACATTTATTCCAGACACAGAGACAGTTAAAAGTACAGGAAATCAAACCCACACATCCTGTCCCTCATTCAGAATTGAGACCTTAGCATTGTCAAATAGCAAGGCAGTTAGGATATTTTTTAGGTAAGAGGGATGAAATTCATCCTATCAGCCTTTCAGGAGGACTGCTTCATAGACAGGACATAATAGGGACTGTTTGGCATGAAAAGAAAGATAGCCTAGATAAATCTTCCAGGAGGTACAACAGACATTACCACAGGCACTTTGTTTTGACTGCAAAATATTTGTCATTTGACAATGTGAAACAAGCTGCTGCATCTGACATTAGTCCTACTTTCCAAGGAGACCTAGAGTTCATCTTGTGATACAGCACACCAAAATAATCTAGTATGGACTATAGCCAAGAGAGATCAAGATACTAAGCAGCAAAAAAGAGGCTTGAGATGTCCAAGACAGAGGTAACTGGGAAAAGGTTTACATCTTCACATCAAAAAGCAGCTAGCAGGTAGTAGTCCAGCACAGACAACCTCAGTTAAAAGGGCATACACATCATCCACGTCTATATTAACACTGCTGGACATCTCTGGACTGACCAGACACTAATTAACTTTATCCCACTGACATCATTCAGCTGCCTAGTAGCAAGAAAAATGTAAAATTTTGGTTACATACTGAGGAAAAGAATAAGTCTCTTGAATGATAAAGGAGAAAGGCAATGCCAAATATCTTGAAACTTCAATATACTAGATGAACCAAAGGTTTGTCATATTGCTTTGTCCTACTTTCAGCTGGGATAGAGTTAATTTTCTTCTCAGGAGTTGGTACAGTGCTCTGGTTTGGATTTAGTAGGAGAATAGTGATAACACACTGATGTTTCAGTTATTTCTCAGGAGTGCTTAGTGTAAGTAAGGGACTTTTCAGATTCCTGTGCTCTGCCATCGAGCAGAGACACAAGAATATGGGAGAGAGCATAGCTGGGACAGGTGACTCAAACTGGCCAAGGGGATATTCCACACCATAGAACAACTTCATGCTCAGTATATAAATGGGGGATAGTCATCCAGAAGGAGCTGATCACTGCTGGGGGACAGGTTGGGTATTGGTCAGTGGGTGTTGAGCAACTGTACCATGCATCAATTTTTCTCTTTGGTTTTATTCCTCTCTCCCCGTCCTTTTCATTACAAGTGTTGTTACTGTTTTTACCATCATTGTTAGCAGTGATAGTAGTTTAGTTTAGTTTGAATTTTTGAACCGTTCTCATGTTAACCAAGGTTCACTTTTTTAATCCAGTTTTCTTTGCTAGCTGGGGTCTGGGGACTGAGCAAGTGCCTGCATGCTACTTAAGTGATGGTGGGGTTAAACCTCGATACCCTTCTTCAAGCATTCCTCCTTCATTTGTTGGGACCACTTCCACAGTCAAACAGGATAATAGAAATACGTTTGACATCTTCGACTTTTTGTGAGAGAGGAGGTCAAAGAGAAGCTGTTTGTGCATATAAGCATGCAAGGCATATGGGAACCCCCACTGCACCGTGGGAGCTACATGCTGCTCAAGAGCGGGCAGGGGCTGCAGAGAAGCCGGTGCCAGCCACGGTGCCTGTCCTCTTGTCTTCAGGTTTGAAAAAACAGCCCCAAGGGGGAGGGAGTCCTGGTGACACCCGCCCTGCCACCCGCTCCTCGCCACACTGAGCTGACTCCTTAAGCAGAGCGCAAACTGACCCCTGGCCGAGCTGCCAGAGCCACCCAGAATTAGGGAGGAACAGACCCTTCCTTCTTCAATATAACGCCACCCGGCCATAACACCACACAGACACAAGGTCACCGGGCCACAATGCCACCCCCGGGCCATAACATCACCCGGCAGCGGCGCCTCTCCTGCGCGGGGCTGCGCCGCCGGGGCCGCGCCGTCGGGGCGGCCGCGGTGCGCGCTGCGAGCGCGCTGTCACTAGGTGGGGCCATCGGCTCGGGGGAGGAGCGCCGGCTCTCCGAGCCCAGCTCTCTTCTCCTCCCGTCCCAAGTTAATGGCCGCTCCGTAGCCCGTACAAATCCGTCCAGTACTTGGCTGAAATACAGCCAGACCGCCTTACTTTGTGTGAGGACAAGGCCATGCTTTTGATGTCCACGTCACCTTGTGCAAGAAAGCATTTGCTTTAGGTATTTGTTTTAATAATGTATGTTACGTGGTCTGAGTAATATATGTTACAGTCGTTTGCAACTGACTTTTTCCTCCTCTAATCTCTACTCAGGGATGAATTCAAACACAGTTGAAATTCCAGACATTTGGAAGGGGAAAATATAACCTATTTCCCGAGGAAGTCTTAAATATCTTGTACACACAGTTCGCATTTTTGCCTGAACTTGCACTTTTCCAGTTTAAGGAGGAGAAGGGAACCATGGGCTGAATGACTGCAGTCACCAGTTCTTCAGCATCAGTGGTTATTTGGGGTACTGGTGAAATAAAGAAGTTATTTGAGTTCTTTCAGGCAGCAATTTAATCCTCTGCAGATGAATTAAAACCCGGTCACAGTAACTAGCTGACCTGCACTTTCAGGCCTCAGAAAGTGTGCAAAAACACTGGAGCAGTGGTGCTGCAGAGGAGGTGAGGGGTCAGAGTAGAGCCGCTAGGAGCAGGATGGTGGGATTGTACTGCCTCTCACCACACCCACCACCACAGTTACTTCTCCTATTGCCAGAACAAGAGAACAGCAGAGAAAAATTTAAAACTATTAAAACAACAGAGAGCAGTGATGGCCGTATCAGGAAATACATGAACACCAAACAATAATTCAACAAGCAGAGTGTTTACTCGAGTTCTTCTATGTCAGAAAATAAACCAATCACCTGGGAATTAGGCATAGCTTTGCATACACATACACCATGCAAGTCTGCTAAATACTCATGCGGCAAACTTTCTGGGAGAGGAGGGAGGCGTGAGGACAGCACAGGGAGACCAGCTCTGAGCAGCTCCTGGCTCTGGTGTAGATCACTCTGTTCCCTTTTCAAGGCAACAGAAATGTGGGCATAAAGTCTGATAGCTCCGGCTTGGGCCTGGGAAAGACCCACTCCCCAGAAGGCATTGAAGGTCAGAAATTATTCTTTCCTCCCCTCCCTTCCCCTCCCTCCCTCCTCATGTGTTCCAAGGTTCTGCAAAGCAACCCCAAATCCAGCCCAATTCCCAGTTGTTTGCAAGGGCTGTAGTGATTGATGCCTGTACTGTGCTCACCAACATAGGTGAGAATAGCAGAAAGAGATTGTGTGGGTAAGTGAAACTAATGCTCTCTTCCCTTTGGAGCCTCAGAAAACCTATCCCTTTTGTTTTGTTAAATTTTTGAGAAAAATTAAAAATAAATTAACCATACCACCCTTTTTGTGAAAATTAGTTATTTGGCGATAATGGAGATAAAAGAAGCAAAATACATGTGGCCAAATATTCCTTTTGTTTATATCTCTGAAGATCATTAGAAAAAAGAGAAATTACAGGAGAAGGAGCAAGGAAGAAAATTCATAACTTATATGTAACTGACCATAACTGTATTAGTGACTAAGTCACACGGTCAAAAATGTAGTAACTGGGCTGTAAGTTGGGTTAAATCCATGAAGGGTATTGAAATCTCCCGAATAGGATTTTGCAGTAAGGATGGAGCCATGTAGAATAGTTTTCTATAGTCTAGGAACATTTCTCTTGTGATAGTGTTGCTTTTTATACATAGAATATGTAGCCATACCAGACATTAAGCCTTGTCCTTATTTTACTAGAGAAAAAGGCACGTTCAAGGTAACAACCAACTGGTTTCTGTTGCCAGGGAAGTTGCTAACTGTACAGTGTGAACAGCTGCAAGCACCCTTCAGGAGCCTGTTCCTAGTGAGTGAGTCAGAAGATCAATAAGCAGAGGCAGAGAAACTTAAATTTTTATTACAATGCTCCCTCAGGTACAATGGCCTGTCAGGATTGCTTCTGCATCCCTTGTCACATGAGTCGTTTAGCCTTCATAAATGATAAAACATCTAGATTTGCCAAATAGCACAGAAGTATTTCTGAGTATTTCAATTTCTCTTTTATGTTTTTCTGTGTAGGATGAATTTTATCTCTCACTCTTCCAGGTTTATACTCACCATGGCAAGAAGGAATGTCAGCAATGTGCAGAGGGATCAGGCTCCAAAGAAAGATGTTTCCAAAAGTGGGTTTGAGCTTTGCTGTGTGCAACAAAGCAGGAAAGCTTCTATCAGTTACCACAAGCACCTTCACAACACGCTGCTGCCACACTCCTCCCTTCACTCTGTCTTTCTCCCATTGACGTGGGCCCACTCCTGAGGGGCTGCAGCCCCCAAGCTGAGGTCATACTGCTGGCCTAAGTGCCGCGGTCTGCTCACCCTCCCCAGAGAAAGGAGACCAGCTCCTCCTGAGTCTGCACACCTCCCTGAGCCACACAAGTCCTAGAAGAATGAATAGATTTCACTGTGTCTTAAATTCTGCTTTCTCACTCTTCCTCAAACTTTTGCTGATTCATGTATTCATTGCCTTGAGGGAAAAAAAAAAAGGGCAATTAGTACAATTTTGTCACGAGATTTCTGGTTTTATCTAGGTGTTACAGAGGAGAAAGTTGGAATGTATAAAGTCCATAAACTCAGAAGAGGAAGGAGGAAATAACCCAAACAGTATTTACCTCAGGTCTCACAACTTTTAGCCATTTTATGGCAGTTGTTTGCTCAGGACTATCTAAGCATAATCCTGAGGTTTTCAGGAAAACTCTTGCTGAAGGCAGTCACAGTTCAGACGTTGAAAAGCTGTAGCCTCTCTCTCACAGAGAAAACATCAGAAAGGGAATCATACCATACACAATCTGGTAAACACTATGTTCTGCTCTCTTATTTACAGAACACTTAAACTCTTTGAGAATTTTCAGATAAAAACAATTAAATCCTTGTAGCAGTTATCTTTATCTCATGGAGGGGGAAAATTCTTCCTCGGGTTATAGGGCAGAGCAAGGATGTAACCCTGCAAAATTCCCCCTATCTGTCGGCTTAATCTTCTGCACAGATTGCAAAGAGATAAAGTAGCAAACCACACTCCTAAATTGCTGTAAATGTTTTCTTTCTGTTGCAGATTCAGGAGAGCCCAGTCTCTGGCAGCAGGACTCTTTAAAGTATCTCTCCCTCTGTAGAGGCCAAATCTTTCTGTACATGCGATTCTCTGTATCCATCCTCCACATGATTTGCTTCCTGATAATGATCTAAGGGTTGGATTCTCCACTTAAGATCAGGTTTCGGCCTGTCTACAGGCATGCTTAGTGAATAGCTGTGGCTGTGGCTCTCAAGCACTGCTGTTAATGTGGAAATTAATGAAATTAATCTCTAGTGAGGGACACAACCATCAACCAAGATTCCTGTTGTAGCATGTATGCAACACAGAGTCATGCATGGAATCTGTGACAGATTCCATGAAATGCTGCAGGGAGCACATTAACAAAACATCCTTTAGGGTAAAGAGGCTTGTCTTTGTCATCTTCCAGTGGCAGACTAGTGCAAGAATGTTAAATACTGTATTAAGTTAGTTTTTATACGGAAGAGAGAAGAATGATGCGTCAAAGTTAAGTGTCCACTAAAATTGAAGTTTAGATAGTATGCATTCAGAAATAATTTTATTTTCCAGTAATGACAATATGCAATATCACGTAAGAAATGAAATTGAAGAATTGATCTTATTCTTCAAATACAGGATAGCTTCAATATTAAAATTAACATATAAATTTAGCATCAATCTTATTTCCCCACTCAGTCTGCTGAATAAATGCACATAAAGAATGAATCACTGAAACAGTATACTGAGAGAATCAAAGTCATTTTTCAAAGTTGTCAGCACAAATGTCAGGTGAGCCTGTTCACCAAGCATACAACAAATGTTGCAGAGGTGGCCCTTCAGACCCATAATGAGGACAAGTCAGGGACCCCCAGGAAAGCAGCACAACACCAGCAAGGACAAGGCAAGGGATTGTTTGGCGCAGGACACCCCCATTGTGCTGTGCTTATCCCTGCTGTCCGTCTGATTATTCCCTTATCTACAGGTATGAGAGATACCAGAGAACATGAGCATCGCATTAGAGCTCTCCATGGCATTCCTTTGAGGGAGAAACTATAAATGTTACATCATTGTTGGCCTTAACCACCTTGTCACAGCTAGAGGTCAGCTAGCAGGGATTTGGCAATGTGCCTCTGGGGCAGCAGCCAGCCTCTGCAGAGCCCACTGCACTGGTGTCTGGTGGGCCTGAGACCTGGACAAGCAGAGCCATGAGCAGAGAGAGCTTCCTGTGACATTGCCCAGAGAGCTGACAATGAAATCACCTCTCTGTCAGGAGAAAAAACAGTCTTGGGGCACCGCAAAGAGGCTCCTCAGTGGCTGCTCAGACAGGAGCAGGAGCTGTGCAGAGGGCACAGGGCTGAATGTCTCTTGCTCCAAGAAAGACACAGCCACACTAGCACTCAAAAAAGACCTCAAAAAAACCCCAACAACGCGTTGGATTCTGAGAGCCAACAGAGACTTCACCAGGCTCAAGGCATCCTTCTTGATACTTTTTTTTTTTTTTTTTGGGCCTCGGGGAGCTTCTGAGCCTCAATGCTTCCAGCTTCAACCCAATGTCCTCTCTCCCTCAGCGTGAAGCACTTGCTCCGAGGCGGAGATGCCCCTGTTTGCCACAAGATGGAGCCAGGAAACGCAAGTTCTAGGTGGTGTACCGGCCGACCTTCTCCCGGGTCCCGGAGTCGTGGGAATCCCGGGAAGCTGCACCGCCACGGGCGCTCCGCGGGCTCCGGACCAGTCCCGCTGCCGCCAGCTGCGGTGACACGGCTGTCACCGACCTCGGGGAAAGCACAGCCGGAGCCATGGGGAGGACCGCCAGCTCTGGGGTGGCCGCTGCCGGCCCGGACTTGATGGGGCTCCAGCAGAAAAGGGGTTTCCTCTCCCCGCGGCTGCCCTTGCTGGGATGGTGGAATTGCGTGGGCAGCACCCACCAGCACAGCAGAGGTCTGAGGAACAGGTCCCAGCGCTGTTGTCGGCAGAAAAAGATTCCTGCCAACATGCCAAGAGATCCTTAAAAATTTTATCTGCCTGTAGTGCCAGCCTGGACAATACAACTGGATGAACAAAGCAATTTCTCAAAGATATCATTGCAGGCCAGTACATATTTTTGAAAAAAAAAAGAAAAAATCTCCTGTATAGCTAAAATATTGTGTGTTCGAACAAAAATTACTGTCCAACATTAAAATTTGCATTTCTTGTTTTGAACAGGGATACATTTGCTTTATTTAAGGAAAAAAGTAT
This sequence comes from Corvus cornix cornix, assembly GCF_000738735.6. Taxonomy (NCBI): domain Eukaryota; kingdom Metazoa; phylum Chordata; class Aves; order Passeriformes; family Corvidae; genus Corvus; species Corvus cornix. Next base: position 64,455,000 of record NC_046357.1, read on the forward strand.
TTGTCAATTGAGTCAAAAGTTATTTTATAACACCACAGACAAGGATCATTTTAATTTGTTTCCTTTTTCGGAAAACTGCTTGTCAAAAGAGATAGAATTTTAAAAATCATACCGTCAAATCTGCATTTTTCACCACAAGTGTGATAATAGTTAATTCCATGTAAGCCAAGGGCCACCTTTCTTTGAAAGACGTGTCCCAATTGCAAGATGCCAAAATTCACTTCTCTGAAAACCCACAGACCACAGAGGGCATGAGCTCTTGCAGGTACCACAGTTTGGTCCTTCTGCTGAAGATGATTCAACATCTGTAGCAAAACAAATACACAAAAAAACAAGCAAAACAAACAAAAAAACTCCACTGAGATTTCATTCAATGTACAGTGATGCCTACGATTTCTGCAGGAAGGAAATCTGCTCAAAACTGGAGCTCCTGGGCCTATCTGCTCTTACCTAGCCTTTGACAATTTCTCTACAGTGTTGGAGCACAGTGTTTCACTACCTCCTGCCTTTCTGTTCACGAGATCTATTTTGCATATTCCTTTTTTCTCTGGAGTGGCTGTAAGAGGAATTTGTTTGTAAGTGCCATGTGAATGCAGGCAAATCTGTCAGTACACAACTGAAACCGTGCATTCAGGAAAGCTCTGGATGCTTTCAGATTTACACTTCCATAAGGGAATATTTTTTCCTCCCTTCCCCTGCTTTTATGTCTTTGCTCTGTAGCATAACCAATAAAATGCTTTTTTGAACAGATTGGAAAGTTATGCAAGATAAAGTATCTTTCGGTTAATTTATCCCCTAAGGAAAATAAAGTCATTATCTTATTCTCCTTTTTGTGCGTATGCAGTACCTTTATAAAATGAGAGATTTACTGTGTGCACAAGACGTACAGAACATGAAATGCCAAATGAGAACACAGGCATTCGTATCAACAGTGACACCAGATAACATGCCTGATACATTTATACAACAGTTTTAAAGCCCATCTGCTTCAGAGTCCAACTTCAGGGTGGCCTCACCTTTTTTTTTTTTTTTTTGAGGTGTGGGACTAATCCCTACACCTGAAAGACCAGAGAGTCATTTCATCTGCACTCAGAGGTGTGTTTTGTAAAAGTCAATTGTCAAGCATATGCAGTCACTTGTGAACAGTTGAAAAAAAGACACTAAAAGCTTAACAAACTTCTAAGTGGACATTAAACTTAGTGGCATTCCTCATCAGAAGCAATTCCTAATGTTACTCAGACACACATAAGATATGCAGTGTAATCAATGCATGCAATCATGCAATAAATTTTTCAAACCATTACTTTTCTAGATTTAGGGAAGCTGCCATTTGGCTAAACACTATTTTAAAGAAATGCCCGCTATTACATCCTATTTCCTTTTTGTACTACTTCTACAGTATAGGAAAAAAAGACGCTTCTGAAGTATTTGGAGAGCCTTTTGTTTTCTGCTTTCTGTGATTGTAGCAAGCTCTGCTTTACTCAGCTGAGCTTGGAAATGTCTGCAGTACAAATGCAAGAGACCTCAGCTTCCCTGATGACAACTTTTGCCTAATCTCAGTTGCAAGTTACAAGGCAGGGAAGCAAAACTCAGACTTGGAAAAAGAGGTTTCCTCTGACTGCAGCTGCTGGAGCTGGACGTTTTAACCCTGGCTGAGAACTAATCAGCTCTCTATCTTCAGAATGTTATTTGCCCAGTATAAATGACATAAACCAAGATCATCATCTTAGTTTATTTTTCTAGAATCCTTAGCATGCTACATTAACCTGACAATGCTTAATCTGGTGTTCATTTCACGATACACTTCATGCAATTCACAGCTGTAATTGGTTTTACACTGACATTACACATTTCGACCTAGCCATGGGAAAAGAATAACTCTTAATAATATTTCTCTGAAAAGTGTCCAAGCTCAAACAGCACAGAAGCAGCTGATGTTAGTTGCATGTGTGTATTTCTTTCTTCTGCCTTTTGTTTCATTGCAAGGATGATCACTGGCATAAGATTATAAGGTCCTTGTTTTAGTCCATTTGCAATTGAACTACGTTTGCTTGATTTCTTATGTCCTGAGGAGTTCTCAATTATAAAACAGCATTCAAGTATTCTAGTTTAACATCCCCATTTTTCTGAGTTAAGGAACAAAGTAGACCTTGGGCTTCTATTTCCATTATGAGTCTTCTAGAGTCCCATAAGTGGTAGCCATAAAGTCTTCCTTTGTAACACACACTCAGCACTAAAGCCAGAGTATTGCTATTTGGCATTATCCAGTGAAGTGCAAGAAATTAAATAAGTTACGTCTTTATTGCTATAGTACAATACCAAGCAAAGTCACTTTTTAATACAATTGCAAGAGTTTTGTAGAGTATGTGTCCCTCCTCTTAGGGGCCAGGAGTTCAGCTGCACTGTGAGCATCACTTAGCTGTCACATGTCAAATGTCGGTCTAAGAAGATGTGTTGAGTATTCTTGAGTCTGAAGAATCAGACCTTTCCTCATAATCATCCTCTGTGTAAATTGGTTGCTTAGACACAATAGGACATCCATCATCAGGAATCGAGATCCTAGGATCTTCTGACGAGCGGGAAGGAAGGACAGGTGAGGTTCGGAAAACACTGGCTGAGTTGCTAGAGAAAGGACTGACATACTGGGACCGCAACTGGTACTGCTGCTGCAGCGTCATGGTGTTCCACAGGGTGACGTCGTTGGGCAGGAATGGGCTGGACTGGTTTCTTGCCAAAGTGTTCCTCAGCATCAGCGGGTAGCGTGGTGGCTGAGGGAAAGGGTGCTGCAAAGGTACAGCCAGAGGATTTGGCACAACATTACTGGAATCAGCAGAGAACCTCAGCGTGTCAGGAACCCTAAATGCCGAGCCCACAGACCACTTGGAAGACGAAATAGGATAGGAACTCAGTGTGTGTTCAAAAATATGCCCGTTGGAAGGCAAAACAAGACTATCAGATTCTGCAGAAGTTCTCTCTCCGCTGGCCACTGAAGACCGACTAGACAGGAGAACCTCTACAGCACTCACCAGATCACCGCCACACCCCTTCAGGATCAGCTCTAGAACAGTTGGCTTTTGGTTAGGGAAGATCTTTTTCAAGACTTCAAGTGGAGGTCTGTTTGCTTTCAAACTGAATGGTAGGGAAACTGTCCCAGAAGGACCTTCTATCAGGAGGTGGTTCTGCTCTGGGTGGTACTTGGGGCTATCTGGACGGTTCTCTGTGCTCCCACCATTTTTCTGAACTGCAAAACCAACCTCATCCACTGAAACAATTTCAGGGCTTTCAGGGTTGAAACAACTTTTGGCTTTAGTCATGTCTGGGGAACTCCTTTGGTCTGTGTCTTTGTCACTGTAGGTCTCAGTACTGTCTGCTCCACTCGCATCACCCAACCGCTCCTCATTCATGTCTGCAAAGAGAAGTCAGAGAAGTTAACAGAAAACTGAGGCCAAAAGCTTTTACAGAGATTTGAGGATGCTGTCTTCTTAAAGTGAACAGACCAGGATTCTAAGGGGAAAAAAGTGCTTTTTTTCAGAGATCCTTCCAAAATTAAGGTATCTTTGCAACATCTCATGAGAATAAAACTGCAAAAGAATAATGTGGCCTGATCTAGGCGTACTCTGTCTCATTCTCTCATGTGCAAGCAAAGAAGCTGTAATCATTTTTCTGCTGCATCAAAAATGCTATATACATCCTTTCTCACTCGTTACAAGGCAGCAACACACCACCAAGTTCTCAGAGGAACTTCAGCACTTTCACATCGTGATTCCTCACTAGTACGATCTCATTGTGAGCTGAAGAGGGCACTTAGGAGATGAAAATTCCCTCTGCAGCTCCAACAGCATTGGTGGAACCATTCCATTATAAGTACAGGCTGAAGGTTTAAAAAGTCTTCAAATAAATAAATGCATCCCAGTTCTGGCTCTGAAGAAACTGGTTCCTCCCATAGAAATTGGTTCCTTCCACAGCAAGGATCACAGGTTTTCCTCTAAACCCTTAAGTGTGGCTGATGCCTTGTCCCATTCAAGCACATATTCTAGAAAATTCTGATTTGGAGAGGACATCTGGAAGGCATTTGGTCCAACATCCTCTTCAAAGCAGGAGCAGCGTTAGACAAAGAGCAGGTTGCTTGTGTCCCTGCTCCAGCTGAGTTTTAAATAATTCCAGTGATGGGGACCCCACAAGCTCTCTTAACAATCGTTCCAGGTATCTTGCTTTCTGTGTGCTAAACTAAGAAGGATGAGAGCTGAGTATGGAGCTGAAAACAAGTCCATTGACCATGCCATCTCCAGATGGACACTCAAAACTCTTTGGTAATGCCTGACCAGGGTATGGGATCCTTTGAAATAAGACTCCTTGTCAGCAAGAAGGGAAGAATGCTTGCTTTTGCAAAAGGGGGTCAATATACTTGCTTGTGATTGTTCATGGTTATTTCCCAAGAACACAGTTCTGCTGGCTTTTCTCAAAGAGCGCATTGATGATACTCTTGGGAAGCATCAATGCATGGGGACAGGATCATTTTCCAAACTGCAGCTGACAGAGTCTACTTTAACTGCACAGGGTAGTGCTTTTGAACACACAAATGGGAAGGACTGTCTGCAAAAACCAATCCAACTCTTTCCTTGGTTTTCCAAGCCCCTGGCAAACACCCCAACTAGATAAAGTAGCTGTAAGAAGCAAGCAAAGATTCCTGAAATGTGCTGATGATCCCACCTGCCCAGCTGAGATGCAACCAGTTAGAAGTGTGCAAGCACCTGAGCCTCAGTGCTCACCATCTCCTGCCTTCCTCTCACCACAGGAACAGGCAGGGCATCTCCTCATCCATTAGTGGGCTAAGTGTAATGTTTACCAGATCAGCATGAAAAAATACTATTAAAGCAATTTATCCACCAGATAGAAAGAAGTCAGGGTCTGAGCAAGCCCGAGCTGAGCAAGAATACACTATGCTCACCACAATGGGAGTTACAAAGAGGAGATCCTGGCGAAGCACAGGACAGTGTGAGCATGGCAAAGGAAGGTTTTCCTCATGGGGATGGATGCACCTGGCAGAAATGATGGGCCATCTTACAGAGATTGGGATGCTGCTAATTTGGGCTGTGGAAGGTAAGTGTGTAGCTGAGGAATACAGACGCCCTTACAAAGACCTCACTCCTTTTAGCAGGATAACCTGTTTGGGGAACCGGTTTTTACACTGGTTACGCTGTCTGTCTAGTGCAGAGAAGCAGCAGCTCTGCATGTTGTATATTACAGACAAGGCTGTGTATGTTTCCTTTTTCTCACACACTCAGCGCATCAATCCTGCTTTAGCAGCCGAAGTAGAATACAGGAATTGCTGCCGATAGCAAACTGGCACGTGCCTCCTTTTGAGGAGGTGCTAAGGCATTGGCACAGCTCATCCACTATTGAGAAAACGTGAGACTCACGCTACCTTTCCCTTCTAATCCCTTCACTATGCATTTATTACAAATCTTGGTGAACGGACAATTTGTGTATTGAAGGCTTATCGGGCAGTCTGAGGACATCCAACTACCCTGTCCCTGTCTTGACAGAGTTAGAGAGGCTGTTAAGGGAGATGATAGCCCTAATTTTCACATAAATAGATTGCACTGTGGTGACCAATATTACCAAATGGACTGAATGCAAGGAGGACATATTTCAGAAATACCTCATGCTCACGTTTACAGTGTATCTTTGTGGGAAAAAGTACTATTGGGGAGGAAAAAAAATGTGTTTATTAAAAACAAACAAACAAACAAACACACACACACTCCCAGATCAGGTAAGATATCTCTAATATATTCCCTGATCCTTACAAAATGTTATTTTCAAGATATTTCAGAATTGCTTAGTTTCCTGTACACTTAAAAATGTCCTTATGAGGCTTGCCTAAAAATTTTTCTTACAATTCTGAGAACTTGTCCCACTGAATTTTGCGTCGTTATCATCAGGAGACCGCACAGATGCCGGCTCTTAGCTTTTGCACAGGGATAATCTCCTCGAACAGCACAGGTCATAGCGACGTATCTCACCGGGCTGTTAGACTTGCAGGAACAGACGCGGAAAACGAGATTTTGGTGATTTAAATCGAAGCGCTGCTATTAACACATGGAGGATTACCCTCTGTTGGCTACCACTGAGCATGAAGGCTGTTGTATTTTTCCCTCTGCCTTTTTTGAGAGCATTTCTGGCTGCCGGTGTCAGGCGGCTCCATGCCCGGGCTGGGGCGGTGCGCGGTGTCACAGCCCGGGGCCCGAGCCTGTCGCACGGCAGCTCACCTGGCCGGCGCCGGGGCTTCCCTCTCTGTTAGGCTGTGCTTTAACTGCTTTCTCCCCATCGAAACACCCCTTGCCCGCTACGCTGAGCGCTCCGGGAGAACCAGGCGTGCTCCGGGGACTGTCCCCAACCCTCCATGGGAACCGCCGCGACCGGGATTTTCGTTTGTTTAAAACTGGCACAAAATAGACATGGCCAAATAAACAAAAATTTGTGAAGATACATTGTAAATGTCCCTACGTGGGCACTGAATTGTAGGCATATTGCATGCATGTATTAATGGCAAATGTTTGTATTTTCAGGTACAAAAACAATTTTGTATTTAGAACGTACAACCTCCTGCTCTTCACCAAAGCTTTTTTTTTTTTTCCATAATTCGTAAATTTCACATGAGGATGTTCTAGACTTCAAGAAAGAAATCTCGTCCTCAGACATTTTACGTTTGTGGGTGTTTGGGTGTTGTATTTTGTTCTGTGTGAGCTTCGACTTTTTGCTGTATTTTTAGTGGTGGTGGTGTTTGGTTGGTTTGCTGCCTTTTTTGGTTCTTTTTTTTTTTTTTTTTTTTTTTTTTGGTGGGGCTTGTTTTGCCGTTCTGTGGGGTTTTTTTGTTTTGGTTTTGGTTTGGGGAGGTGTTTCTTTGTGTGGTTCTGGGGTTGGGGTTTTTTTTTTGGGGGGGGAGAGGGTTGTTTTGTTTTGGTTTTTTTTCTGTGATTGTGCGTGTGTTGGGTGGGGGGTTTTTTCTCCCAACACCTTCTATTTGAAATTGTCTGCATTTAAGTATCTAGTTTGTGATTCCTGGGAAAACTAGGGAAACTGTTTTCCTACTGATATAAAAGATGGGGAGTATTCACCAAATAATATGCATGCAGAGACACCAACCCAGATCTACAGAGATGCAATGCAAATACAGATGCACGTGAAACAGAACAGTGGGAGAACTGTACATGCATTTACAGTAAAATACAAATTAATAAATAAAGCTGATACGAATTTGGCACAATATTTACCCCAGTTCTTCTTGATTATTTATACATTAACAATCGTGAGTAAAGTGTTGCAAAGGGGCCAAATAAAATTAAAATAGGTGAGGGGGAAAAGTTATTCTCCTCAAGTTAATAACTTGTCTGGAAAAGTTGGTCTAGTATTTTGGAACCAAATTTGCTTCTTCGATATTCCCACCGCTGACTCCCTGTTAAAACACCTTGTTCTTTGATTGTTAGGACAGCTCTTTTCACAACAGAGATTTTCTTTTATCTCAAAAGCACCTGCTGTTTTCCTTAGTCGTATTATTAGGAAAGACTGATACCACAACTAGTATAACTGCACAAAAAGCTAAGGCTACGTTTTTGGTGGGACCTTTTATGTTTGCTTTGGATGAATTTTTTGACTGGTGGGTTTGATTTTTTTTTACTTTTGCTGTCTGTCTGAAGGAGTGAGCTGTTTGTTAGTTTGATTTGGGTTGTTGGAGTTTTTCTTTTGGTATTGTTTTTGGTTCTGGTTTTTTTATTACTTTCACTTTAGACTTTCTTCCCTGTATTCGAAGGTCTAAATACTCTGTAGGAGACTAATGACTGTTCTCAAACTAACACAGAGACAGCTGCGCTGCATTAAGAAGCTGTCTCTGAAAATATCAGACGACCGAATATAGCATTATATTGTTTACAAGTCTTGGTAACTACTACTAAGGAAATGCAACATGCACTCATGTGGGCAAGGAAAGTTCGTGAGCATGGTATCAGGAGGAGGAATCATTCCAGGTTAGCAGAGGCAGATGCAACAGGGGTTGTTTCTAGAACAGAACTTCGGAACTGTCCCACCGAAATGGCTGATTGTAGCAGGAATCAAAGCAAACGGATCTGATTTTGCCAGACATCGGGAAATATCCCTTCGTCAGTGAAAAAACTTTTCACGAGAATAACGTCCTCGAGAAGGAAGGGGTCGCGTGTGTGTTTTAGAAACCGGGTAGACAGGAGGTTCATGCCCTGTTTTCACGGCAACTTTTACAGTTAATGGGGAGAGAGGAAAGAGAAAACCCTGCCGCTCAGAGCACGCAGGATAGTTGGAAATAAACAAGTCTTGTGGTTAAACAGCGTCTGGTGGCAGGTGACAGGAGGAACCTCTAAGGAGATATTTTTTGCTTTGCTCTCATGCATCCTCATGTTCATAAAAAAACTGGGGGAAAAACCGTCGGTGACAATCAGGGGCCGGGGACCACGCGGGTGAGTTTTGTGTAACTAGAAAGGCTCCCCGATGGTCCCGGGGTGCCCCGGTCCCCCTAGCCCGGCCTCACCGCGGGCGGGAACGGGGGCAGAGGCAGCGCCGAGGGCCTTGATTTATACAGATCTCCGTTATGTTTTGTTTGTTTGTTTGTTTGTTTGTTTTTTCTCTCCGTAAAGCTGTTATCAGAAAGTGCTGACTGGCTGGCAAGGAAGAATTTCTCATCAATACACTTTGATTGTATTTTGCAAACAAAATGCCTGTTGCTTGGTAACATTTCACTTGAGCCTGACCTTCCCCAAAAGTTATTGCTATCAGATTCGATTTTACACTCTCCTCCCGTGATTACTGTAATCTTTTAAACCGGGAAGTCCATATATCAGGATGAAGGAAAGTTGAGCGTGCAAGTTAATATCGTTCCTATCCGACAGATTTATATCGTGCTGGCGCATGGGAACTTTCATTTTCTCGAAGAAGCAACGCGGGTTTTTCTCCTTCTCTCCCCACCTCCTCGGCCTTATCCCCCGCCACCTCCTCGCAGGGAGGCGGCCCCGGCCAAGCGCCGCCGCGGCTGCGGAGAGCGGAGAGGATCCGCGCTGGCGGGAGGCTACGACTAGTGGGAAATTTGGGCAAATACCCCCATGCCCGGCCCTGGGGAGAGGCCAGCGGAACCGGGCCGCGATGCGGGGGACGGGGCTGCCGGAGGGCAGGCAGGCGGTGCCAAGGGCCGGAAAAGGGAAAGCGGGTCCCAAACCACCGGCATCCTCGCCACACTGCCGGAGTCAGCCGTGCCGCGCCTCGGACCCGGTGTGCGTCTGCTCCGGTACTGGAGGAGCAGAGCGCCATGCCGGGGCCCTGGCGGACGCCTCCGTGGCCGGACTGGCTCCATAGCGCACACGGGCCCGCGCGGCGGGAGCCCAGGGTTCGCCATTCCCCTCCCGGGGTACCGCGTAAAATTTAGTCACAGCTTGTCAGCGGAGCGCAATGGGCTGGCAGCGGCCTGCCTGCCGAGTATCCCTATCGCGGAAGACTGTCAGCTCCCGCTCAGACAACGGACGGAACGCGACAGCGGTTCCGGAGCGTTAGTTTTGCCTTCAGAAACGTGTATTACCGACAGGTCGCACTCACAAGGTGCCCATTGCAGGCGGTGGTTTCAGCACCCCCGACCTGTCGCAAGCTGCCCCGGGGACAGGCCTGTGCAGGAGGACTGGGTTGTCCCGCTCATCCCCTGCCATCACCCGGCTTTCCCCGGTCGTCATAGCTCCGCAGAAGCCTTCCGGCTCCTGGCGCCGCTTTTGGTCCGAGGCTCTCTATGCAGGTCTTGTCTTGGACGACGTCCCGCAGCCCGTTGCCCGGGGTGCGGGAAGCCGGGCACCGACTCCAGCCCGGGAGCAGGACCGGGAGCGGCAGAAAGACATGCGGCTGTGATCCACGCGGGATGCGGCCCGTTCCCGGCCGGCCTGGGGAACGGGCCCAGAAGCGGCACGTCGGGGAGACGGTTGGCAGCGGCGACGTTCGCCGGCCCCCTCCACTAGTCGCGGTGGAAGCGATTCTGGCTGGGGAGCGGGCCGGTCGCTGTGCGGCTCCATGCTTTTTAAGAGCGATAAAGTGAACCCGACGGAATTCCTGTCCATTCCCTTTCCACGGAGCCCGTCGGGAGAAAGGGAAAGCCTTCGCCTTTACTCGTTCCGGCCCCATCCCCCGAGCCCCGACCGCCGGGATCCCGGCCCTCCCCTTCCCTCCTGCCCCGGTACCGCGGTGCCCGGCCCGGCCCGGCCCGGCCTCACCTGCCTTGGGGAGCGGCCCCGGGAGCGCGGGAGGCGGCTCGGCGGCCCAGCGGAGGGCGGCGGCGGCGGCCAGCTCGGCGGGGGCCCGCGGCTGCGCGGCACACGGCGACGGCCCCGCGGCGGGGTGGGGGGCTCGGCGTTGCCCGGCGGCCCGGGGAGGGAGCGCAGGGAGTCCGGGAGGAGGCTCTCCAGGCTTTCGTTGGCCTGCTGCCGGCGGAGCGCCACCTGCGCGGCCATCACCCGCTGCCTCTCGATGATGAGGATGCACTTCTCGCAGGTGCAGTCCTTGAAGCGGCAATAGCGCTTGTGGCCCTTCAGCCAGGACAGCACGCCGTGGTTGCGGCACCGGGCGCACTTCGGCGTCCGCTGCAGAGGAGCCCGCGGTGGCTGCGACACCGGGCCGCCCATGTAGAGGTACGGGGAGCCATAGCCGTTCATGCCCGCGGGAGGAGCGCAGCCGGCACCGGGGAGGAGAAGGCCTCAGCGAGGGCGGGCGGAGGCCGGGGCGATGGAGGAGAGGAGGCGGGCGGCTGTGCCCGCGGGCTCTGCGGGGGGCGCGGCTCCGACCCCAGGCCGGCGGGAGAGGCACCGCCCGCCGCGGTGGCACCGGCGGGCAGAGCGCTGCCGCCGGCCGGAGCGACACTGCCGCTGCCCGCGCCGCCCCGCTGAGCCCAGAGCCCCTCAGTCCGCCCCCGCCCCCTCCCGCCCCCACCGCCACCCTCCTTCCCCGGCGCCGACAGGGGAATGGAGGGAGAGAAAGATAGGGGAACAGAGGGAGGGAAGGAGGGAGGGAAGGAAGCGGCGCGGGGGGGCCTCTGCCCCGCCGTCGGGGCGGCGGTGATGCCCGTGCCGTGCCAAAGGGGTTCGTCCCCGAGCGGACCGGGACCGCGGCTGTTGCCACCCACCCTCTGCCTCCGCACGGCTCACCCCCGAAGGCACCCGGGGCTGAGGGATGAGCGGGTCTAGGAGGTTTCTCCGGGCTCTGCGTCGGCCTCGCCTCGAAAGCCCACGGGACACCGGGTTCGGCGGCACGGTGTATGGCTGCTAGCGCCTGTGGCCCAGCGTCGCGAGGCAGTGTCAGGGAGTCGAGATCAAAGTTTTATTAAAGTTTGCAGCAGCAAAGAGCTGCCCGGAGCAGGAGCTGCCCGGGACCAGGAGCTGCCCAGAACAACTGCGCCGAATCGGGTTGCGGCCGCGTCCCGGAGGGATCGCGCCGCAGAGCTGGAGAGCCGCGGTAGGCACCTGCCCCCATGGGGCTCCGCTGCCCCTCTGCGTACCGCGGCAAGACAGCTACCTAAACGCAAACGATGGCTATAGAAAGGAACGTGAAATTCACGGCAAGTCAGGTTGCTTGAAACCTAAATGATATGTCTCACATGGCGGACTTGTAATGTTCTGCATTTCCGTACGCGGAGGAGTTTCTCGCTGAAACACGGGTATTTCCCGTGTGGCAGCGAGAACCTTGAATCCAAATGTAATACATTGGTGGGGGAAAAAAGAAAGATAAAGTTATATGCATTTTGGCTGGGGGGAAACAAATTACTGCAAGCGTTCATCTGCCCGCGGCGTAGCATCCGCGGGAGGGCAGGGGCTGGTGCTTGGACCCGAAGCCATTTCGTTGCCTCAAGAACTCCCCTGCTCTTCCCTCCACCATAACCGCTACACGAAATAAAGCTTTTAGCGAGGCTACGTAATAACGAAACCCGATTTAAAACTCTGGAAGTATTTCGCCGGAGAGAATAAAAGTCACAGTGTATGCTGAAAAGGTATTTGCGTGGTGTTTCATTATTAGGCTCTTTCCTCACTACTCTTCTAGAGGAAGAGATATTCACCGCGATCTTTCTCCCCAGGGCCGTGCGCGGAGCGTGAGGAGGATGAGCACTCCATCTGTAAATCGCACTGAGCCGGGGAGGTGAATTGCATCAGATACGGGGAACAGTGCATTTTCTTGCAGCGCTAGTGAAACATCACCTTTTTGCTGCCGGGGTGCATGCACTGAACCCTGCAGCTCGCAACTGGCCTCCCCCGCGTGGTCTCTTGCACAATCGGGGGTCCCCACAGAGGGGAGAAAAAGAAAGAAGCGGACCAAACATTCAACTATCACAAAATTACGTAAAAGATGATGCGCACCCACCCTTGGAAATCCGCTCCCTCAAAACGAAGAAACGGGGTGCAAATGCCTGCGGCGTGGTGGTGATGGTGGAAAACCCTACTTCCTCACTAGCTGGAGAGGGTCCTGCGGGGCGCCTCCGCCACCGCAGCCGGCCGGGCGGCTGCCGGATCCCGAGCCGAGATGCCCGACGCGGCGGTAGGCTGGCTGAGGGCCGGGGGCCCCTCTCTCGCTTGGCTGCACATCGGGCGTTTAGGCTGAAATAGCCGTTTGATATAATGCTGTAATCCTTTTCTCATATTTGATGGGAATCGTTTCCATGTCCTAGTATTTGACAACATCTACCCATTGGGCCAGATTCGTATTTATGTTAGCAAAACGTCCCCTGCCTGAAAGTCCATTGTAACCCAACACCTGACAACCCCGGTTCCCATTTCTGCTCGCCGAAAAGGTTTATTCAAGCACATAATGGGATCCCAGCAGAAAGCTTTTCAGACGACGGAGCGATGGTAAACTGCACCACATGAACTCCGTTTCCAGGGCTATTAAGCTTTTAATTGCAAAATAGCAGAGGAAATTTCAAGGTGACTATGAGGTGTTAGCAGTTAGCGCCCAGAAAAATAGACCGAAAGAGAATGAATGTGCAAAACATATGCTGCAAATAACATTTAGCCGGAAGGGACCGGCTCAGCCAAAGGGCCAAAGAAACCCCGCGGACCGGGCAGGGCGGGGGGCGGTCTGGAAACCGGCCCGAATCCGCTGGCGTTTCGCGACTTTTCGATGTAGAGCCATCCGGAGGACACGGCGCTGTCGCCCAGCTGCTGGAACCCACCGTGGGCCGCGTCTCAGCCGGGCGCACAGGGGCGGCCGCAGGGTCTGCTGCACCGGGATGCCCCGCCGTTCCCCGGGCACTGCGGGCGGAGGAAGGGGTCGGGCCGGGGGGAGCGTTTGCTAGGGCTTGCACTGCTCCAAAGTAAGCTTTTGGGGAGCGGGCGTTCGCGGGATGCTGGTCACCGTTGAGCGAGTGCGAACGGCAGGATTATTCACCTCGCCCGAATAAGGCATTACCCGCGTTACAGGGAAAAGACAAGAATAAATGATGCATGATTTCCCGCTCGGAAAGTGACTCTGGGTGTCTCTGACCGTCTGTCCTGGCACACAGTAAGCAGGGAGAGAAGCACCGCTGCCAGCCCCGCTGCGTGGGGGGGCGTCGCGCTAGAGCGGGGCGAAACTTTCACGGAAGACTTCGAGGAAAATGTGAATTCCACACAGGGTCACGAAAACTAGCAGTCAAAGCTGCCTGGCGAGGGGCGAGGAACGCGCCTTTTGAGAGGAGTAGCACTAATGAAGGTCACTGCTTACCAAGCAGCTAGAGATACTTGGGAAGAGGGCGACTTGCAGTGCGCTGGAAAAGCAAAATAAGAACAACAAACAAACAAAACCACACCCCCAACCACAAAACCTCCAAACAAAAAAAGCAACATAAACAAAGCAGTAGCAACAAAGAAACCACTCACAGACACTCACAAACCAAACGAAATCCAACCAAACCCAAAACCTCCCCAGACCCCAAGAAGCCTGTGAAAACTCTCCGTGCTCCATGCACAGCCCCGTCAGCCCTGCCCAGAGGAGTCCCAGAGGTCAAAAGGCGGAACGGCCCGGGCCGTGCAAATACAGAGCGCCCACGGACAGGCCAGGGGGAAGCGCCAGAGGCGAGCAGCCGTGCCCGGCGCGGCCACGTTCTGCCACGGGGCAGCCGACCCGGTCCGGCAACCACCTACGGCAGGCGCTCCCAGCTAGATCCACTGCCTTCCCACAGGAGGGGGCCCAAGCTTTCCCGGGAGACCACCCCGCATCTACCCACTCTTGGGGTGTGGCATGTGCTCCTCGGCCGTCCTTCACCAGCAATCTTTTCCTCCGAAGTTCCCTCAATGCTGAATGTGAATTCCTCTCCAAAACTTAGTACTCCAGGCAGGATTTCCCCAGTCTTCTGAAGGACGCTATTCATTCTCCCCGTAATTTATTCTCAACGCCCTTGTCACTAACCAGGTCCCACACGGGCTTGTATAAAGAGCATGGCTTTTTTTTTTTTCCCCACTCCCCGCTTCCCCACCTCGTTTGTCCCCAGGGCTGCTCCCCGCTCAGCGCGGCAACCAGAAACAGGCCCAGGCCGCCAGCGGCATAAGCCTCTCCGGCGGCCATGCAGCCCCCCGCGCCGCCAGGGCAGGGCATCCCTCCTGCGCGGCCGGCTCGATCGCCCGGCAGAGACGCGACCCCTCGCTCCCAGAGGGTGCGCGGAGCACCGAGCACCCTCTCCGCACTAAGAACGGGCCGGGAATAGCGCCCGGGACAGGCAGGTCCCCACCGCGGCGCTACACCCCTCGGGATGCCTTGCGCCCGGGGAGGGTATGGGGAGAGGGGAAGGGAGCCGTGGAACGTTCTCTAGAAATTAAGAAGCGGTATTTCAGCAAGGCCCGAGGACTGACAGAGCAAGGGTGGAAGCGAGCACCCGCCTCCGTCCCGGTCCCGCCTGCCGTGCCCTCCGGGGAGCCGCGCCGCCGACACGGTGGCGGCAGCGGCAGAAGGGCACGGAGCCGCGGGAGCAGGCTGACAAGTGTGATAAAATGATCTTCCTTAACTAAACTCGTAAAGCACTGGGCAATAAAACTCAATCTTCTGTAAAATCCAATTAAGTCATTATCTGACTGATTGTATCTTTAATTGAAAACAGAAGTGACAGTAAATTTCTGTGATATATCAGGATCAATCGATACCACTATACGATTCAGCCTCAAGAAGTGATTTATAATGTCAAACCTATATAGGTAACTCCACATTATTCTCTCTAAAACCACTGGTGGATGAAATTAAGAGTAAGTGCATTTAATAAAAAACAAGATGGTCAGGTTATTGATTACAACAGATGGGGGTGAAATCAAATAGATGTTTTCAAAGCACAGAGCGAAGAAAATACAAGTAATTTCTTTTTTTTTTCTGTTTTAATACAGCTCACCAAATATACACACAAGAAAATTCAGTCATCAATAACATTTTTATTTCAGGTACAGCTGCAACTACAGAGAACAATGAATTTTTCTAGACTAGTTTCACTTCAGATTGGTTTTGGTAACACAGGGAAAGAACACCATAGCCCATTTTTAACAAAATAACAAACGCCAAAATTCACGGCAACTCTTAAGGGACTTACTTACTTGCAGTTTAGACCGGAATCTAAGGCAAGGCACTCAACTGTAATATGCAAAATACGTTAATTTGGCGACATGAGAAGAAAACTCCCAGACCAAGCAGCAGCGTTAGCCTGTAAGGAACTGTTAGGAATACACAACGGGATGTTGTTTCCCAGAGTTGAGTTATTGGCCTCTGCACGGGGAGGGGCCAGCACCGGACTCCCGGTTCTCTCAGCTCCCGCTACCCCGAGCCCCTGCCCGCATTTTGGCGAGGCTCTCTCCGCCTTTGCCCCGACAGCGGCCCCCCGCCCCTCAGACGGGCGGCGGAGGCACCGCGCTGGCTTCTCGGCGGTGGGGAGGCCCCACGGCCGCCCCCGGGGAAGCTGGCGTCCCGCTCCGCACCTGGGAAGAAGAAACCGAACCCCCCCCCCCGCCCGTCCCCCGCAACCCCCAAGCAGAACAAGCAAACCGAGAACGCTGCTGCTGTACCGCCTTGCCCCGGACGAGGGCCGCCACACCGCGGCTACTCGCCGCCCTCCTGGACGGGGCTCATCGCGAAGTTGCCGGGCTGCGCGGGGGGCTCGCACTCCAGGTCCCCCTTGGTGCTCTCGCTGCTGCTCGACAGGCACCCCAGGCCGGAGTCCTGGCTGCTGGGCGGCGAAAACACTGCGAGTGAGGGGAAGAGAGAAAAAAAACCAGTGACTGAGACACCCCCCTGGCCCCGACCAGAGGAGACCTCTCCAGGAAGAGGGGCGAGGAGTTGTTCCCCCGTGCATGTTGAGGTGCTGGTCTCCCCCCTCCCGCCGAGGCGAACGCAGCGGGAGTACCGAGTAACGATGGGAGGGAAACAACTTCAGGTCTAGGGGCTGTATCCCTCCACCCACAAGAAAGTTACCT
Organism: Corvus cornix cornix; assembly: GCF_000738735.6. Taxonomy (NCBI): domain Eukaryota; kingdom Metazoa; phylum Chordata; class Aves; order Passeriformes; family Corvidae; genus Corvus; species Corvus cornix. The sequence continues at coordinate 64,471,469 of NC_046357.1, forward strand.
GCCAACAGGCCTAAGGCCCTGCCTCGGGCAGCCCGAGGCTGAGGCCAAATATTACAGAATTTAAAACTAATACAGAGCTAGGAACGGTTGCAACATTGCAATTTGCAGTAGATACAAAAACCAAGTAAAAGGGTCTCTGACCTTCCTAACCTTAGATGAGTTGAGATCCACCCCCAACACTCCCTTCCTGCCTACCGTGAATATAATTAAGGGGAAGCTGCAGTGGTAATTTCTCTCCTCATTAACTTCCTGATTGGTTTCAGGCTCAGGATTCCAGCGGCCGGCAGTTTGTCACCAATTCCAAATGGCCAATCGTTAATACTAATGTTTGTGTAGCTAAACTGCCAGCATCTGCCACGGGCTTCTTGTACAACAATAATAGTGAAAGGGTAACATTAGTGCTTCCCGTGTTAATTCAAATTCTGTTCATCAATAGGAAAATCTATGATGTAATTAGCAAAATGCATCGGTGGTTGAGGCAGTTGGAGGGAAACTAAATCACAGCAGGAGCTCCATGAGCCACTGACACCTTTATCATCAATACTGTGTTCTGGATTTTACTGTTCAGTGGAAAGTATTACCAGCCTGTGGTCTTTTAAAAGAGAATATTGTTTATGGCCATTGCTTGTTTTTTAGAAGCCATGATGAATCCAGTACAACAGCACAAAAACAAGGAATATGAAGTTGAGGCTTAAACTCTGTCCTGCAATCACACAGCTGTGCCTAAGTGAGCTGCTCCTCCACACTTGAGCCCTGGGTGCTTGCAGACTGGGGACTTCTAGTAGCCCTGAAGTTCAATGAAAAAGATGAGGTCAGGTTTGACTTTGACAGCCAGTCAAATCCAACAGGATTCAAGGAAAGTAAACTGCACCATCTGGGTTTAGCCCACTACTTATGAGAAAATTAGAAATACGCTCTTAAAAAAACACCAACACTCCATTTCTGTAGTATCCCGTGTCTTTGCAGTAACTTTCATTTGCAGCTCAGCTTCCAAATTTGTTCTGTTTTTAAACACAACATTGGTTACCAAGAGATGGAAAAGACATTATGAAGTTGACATCACACACACCATTTTCACCTACTAAACCCATGCACAGACAAAATAGCAATTTCCATTCCTTTCAGGGAGTTTTGACCATTTTTGATATTGCAGAACCTGGCTCCTTGATTTAATGCAAGTGTCTCATTTGATGCATATAAGGGACGACTAAGGCTCTAACATCACTCTGCCAAAGCAGACTCTATTACTGTCTTTTAGATCTGACATAAATTTTTTAACTCCAGGGAACAGGATATTAACCCTGTATTACATTTTTTCCCAGCTAAAATACAAAGAAAAGAACATAGTGCTTAGACATGAGGGAGTGACAAGGTAGTCAAGGCAATTTCCAACAGTTTTTAAACATCCTGCAAATACTGCTAATTGGCTTAATGACACAGAAAGAGGAATCTGGTCTGCAGCATCACGCATTCCTTCGCTGTGTGGTCATATGCACAGAACAGCCAAACAGGTCTCCAACACCTCCAGGCCTCAAATAACCAGTGCACTGATGTGCACTTAGAACAGGCTGGAACTGCACCTACATAACCTGTGGTTGGGAACAACTGTTTAGATTTTTACTTTTTTCTAGCTCACCAATCCTGAAACCAAGAAGTGTTGCAGAATCAGAAATGATCCTTGTAGGTTTGCAAGAGCCGAACTCTCTTCTGCCACGACAACATACCAGGAGATTGATTCCTAATGGTGTGTTTTCCTACCTTTCCTTTTTAGTGTTTAAGCAGGGCTGATGGCGGAGTCCAAGAAAAAGTTACATCTGAGTCCTCCGTGTCTGGATGAGGATACTAGTTTTCCTTCCACTTCACTTTCTCTATTTAAAGTCATTTTACCACGGCCTAAGAGCTCCTAGGACTTGAACCATGTGTAAACATGCACGTTACAAGAAGTAAGCACAACAACAGAGGAACATTTCTGCTCCTCTGCAAGGGAAGCAGCACAAACATACTCACTGTGAAGGCCCAGTCTGCACCACACTCCCATGATCTGAAACACACACCATGCACTATTCCAGGTGAGTATGTGGCTCATGCTTTGACTATGTAACGACAGAGCAAAGATGCTCTGCAGGTTCACATGGCAATGTCTAAGGGGAAATCACCTACAGAAAATGCAGTTATCACCTCTCCCGATGTGTCCTACAGACTAGCTCCTCAATGGTAATTCACAGTTTTAGGTTGTGCCTGCCAACAACTGCAGCTTTGGTAGCATCTGGCCAGGTCTAGCATCAGGAACCATCCCTTTCTCCATAAGGTACCTTGCATTATATAGTAATGCAGCCTCGGCAGGGCTGGCTGGCTCAAGGGCTCAGCTATCTAACTCTCAGAACTTCATTCTGCCCTGATTTAGCAAAGCCCAAGGTGTGTGAAGGATTAGGACATGCTGTAAGGATTCTGTGTTCCTGGACTCCAAGAAAAAAGTATCAGGGAAGTGACTGAGGTGAAAAGGGGCTAATTTTTTGTTTACTCCCAAGCAGCCAAATGGGCAAGAAGTTTATTTTAAAGGATTTGTTAATAATTCTAAGCATGCATGTGCCTGAAGTGATGGAAAGGCCCATTTTTAAATACTGAGATCTATAAATCTCTGTGACGAACTTGCAGGAAGTGTTTTTTTTTTTTCCCAAACACAACGAATCCTACAGAAAACCCACTCAACATGCTACGGTACAGATGTTAAAACCCTACCACAGCAAAACTGCCACTTTGTTTTTGTGGCCTATTTTTTGAGCAACTCTGTGTTAGTTTAGTATAAACCTGCTGAATGACACAGAGGACAACTTTTTTTGGTAGACAGACAACCAAATCTCTTTCTTAGCATCTCAAACGGTGGCTCCTAAGTCTTCTGGATCAGTGAAGCTCCACCAGCTTTTCCACTGACTTCCAAATTAATCACAGTTTTGATTGTTAGGCAATTTGGGCTACATATCCTGGTCTCTGAATATACACAGGGGTATGTAATGGGAGCCACAAAGGTTTTGTGACACTACCAAGATTTACCTGGAACATGTAAGAGAGCTACTTCTGCATCCAAACCCGAACTGCTTTATCAAACAGACCTCCACTGCAGTCGACAGTCACTGAAGTCAAGCAAGGTGCAGTGAGTAGGTGCAATGCTGATAAAAAGTACATGATACTCAGACTGGGACTTGTAGCTATAAAAAGGCAGCAAAAAGGAAATAAGCAATTCTGTTCCAGTGTTTTAATCACACAGCAATAAAATGTAGAAATTCCAAGTTCAAAGAAACAAAACCCATGCTCTTTGTGATTTAAGTATACGAATTTCATCTGTTTGCGGCTTGCGGCTGATCCTCCTACAGTTGTTGCACAGCCTTTATCTGTGTAAATAACAGTACCAGAATTGGGTCTGTGACAGTTCAAGACTGCTCCTTGATCTAATTACCTTTTACCCTTGGGAAAGCACCTGAATACTTTTGAGCCATATGAATCTGAAAAAAAATTCAGCTAGTATCACAAAGGAAAATAAGTGAGAAGGGATCCCAACCATAAACACAAAACCTTGTGTCTTCTGACACTGGAAACTGCATTGACTTTTAACTTGAGTGATCCCCAAAATTCAATGAACTGAAAAGAATAATACACTTTCAGTGATGTGAGAAATCAGGATATTCATGCTTGAAAGGTAAGTATTTTCCTGAGTTTACATTTAGAATACTATTACACTCTAAATAAGGAGCAATTTGTAAAGATTTAAGTTGAGTGGTCCAATTCATTTTTCAAAACTCTTTCACCTTTCTCAGGGAAAGAGAAGTGAGTAAGCATGTCAGTCCCACACATTGATAAGGGCCATTCACATTTTCCTCGTGTGCGCACTTGTGTGTCAGCACAGCCACACATGGAGAATGAAGAACTAGGTGCCACTGGCACTTGATGGCATGGGAGCATCACTAAAGCATGCCGAAGTTTTTGGCATGAGGGTGGACAGCAACTGCTCTTCACAGTACTTTCTCCTCCAAAGCAGTTTCCTCTTGCAAATATTACTGCTGTTGCAAGCAGCAGCTTCCACTCCAGGCTACAGAGATCCCACATAAAAAGCCAAAACTCTTGAAAACCAAACTGGCCTATGAAACCACTGGCGGTCAAGCCAAGAAGCAAGTCATGATACCCACAAAAAGGGCAAAATAGGAGAAAATGGCACTGGCATTCTCTTCAGCATACCAACTCAAACCACTGTAAGACATGAGGTGTGGCTGGCCATGCTGCCTGACTTGGTGACTTGAAAATAACCACAGGTCAAACTCAGTTTGGGAACAATTCCCAGTTTCCACCCAAGTCAAAGGTACCCTGCTGCTCAGATTGTTGTCAAAAAGGGTTGACTCTACCTCCCAGCATCAGCAAACAGCCTGCCAGGCAATCGCAACTACAGTAACACTACAGTAACTGCTTGACAAAGCATTAGGTCAAAAACCCCAAATCAACCAAACACCCCCCCACCGAAACAATTACTGCTGCAAAAGCAGCCACTAGGAATCAGAGAACTATCAGAATCCTCAGTTGCTGTCTCAGAAACTGAGAAGACATACAGAAAAAGAGAATGGGAGAAAAGCACAATTTCCCTGTTGTGGAGAAAGCATTAGAATGGCAGCAAGAGTGTCAAGGTCTGTGCTGAATGTGCTGTAGATGATAAGATGGGCAAGATGTAACCTCCATGTAAACACATGCAGGAAGGCCAAGTAAATTCTTCTAAGTAATTTCCCTTCAGCCGCCTCTCGCCTTTGGGAGTGCTTAACCCCATGTTCTCGAACAAGGGTTCAACTCCTTAAGCAGAGTTAACTAACAAATGGCCAAAAAGAAAATCTACCTCTGCTATATCTCTGACGTGATGTGATTCACTCCTATGGGAATGCTTTATTTAAAATAAAGATGGAGGACTACTGACTTACACCAGGGTGAAAAAACGAGCGTTAGCGGCAGGCTGCTCATACACCAGCCATGCAATGGGTTCAGTCTCATACTCCAGTATTCTGCTCTCTGCAGATCTAAGACATCAGCAGTCAAGAGACTATAGGCTCCTGCTAGAAGGCCACAGAGAAGCTGCAAGAAAAGTAAGAGACCCTCTTGAATCAGCTGTTTCCAAGATTCTCTTTGAACACAAAGATTCCAAGTTTGTAAAGCTGACATAACACATGTTTCTGAAGGACATTTGCACTTGGTGAATCCTCAGTATCTTTTATTTCTTTTGCTTCTACTCTGTATGAACTGAAGTAAAAAACCTCCAAACTGCTATCATCTTCACTACATCTCTCTTGCTCAGGACAACTGCTGGGATGAAACGGTTCTCACTGAAAATTCCTGCCAACATCTGCAAGTGCATAAATGTGCTATGCATTTTCTGTATTGACTGTCCTTCTCCTCCCTCAGGCCTCAGTTGAAGGTCTGGACCAGGGGATAGCTTCCAGAGGGACAAATCCTGGAAGCCCACCTGAAGCCAAGGGTTTTTGCTTGCTGCAGCTGGTCACCACAACACAGTGTGAGTGCAGACTTCTTCGCAGCAGTGTAAGAATGATGCACAGCAGAGTGTAAGAAGAGGAGGCTGATACCAAGTAGTTTACAAGGGGAAAAAAAAAACTCAGCTATGGGTCTGCCTTGAAACTGACCTCCACATATTACTCTGACCAGCTGAAATGTCTTTGTGACTTTTCTTGTGATAAGTGTGTTATGGACTCTTCTCTGCTGACCACAATGTGGACCAATTTGCAAGAGCATGGGACTGATGCTCCTTTTCTGCTTTGCATACTATAAACGCAATGGAAACCTGTCCAGTTCTAGCAACGTATGCCTGTGGATATCTTCCGGCTGACAGGAAGAGCAACAAACAGAGCTGCTTTTTGATGCAAAAATAAAAACAAGCCTAAGGATCTTGAAATACATGCTCCATCTGTGTCTCTTAACAAAGGTATACTATTTCATAGTACAGCCCTTTTCCCCTTCTTGAACACCTACCCTCGTCACTAACATTTAAGGCAATTAGGATTATCTTGGATGCCCACAGTAGGGCAGACTTATTGTGTATTTTCAAATAGCATTAATTTTTGGCATTAGGAACTCAGGATAAAAAGTAAAGAGCTGAATAGAGATCTTTATTCAGTATGCTTTACCATGGATTATCTCATTCTTTTCCAGTTCATGCTTGTAGTTTTAGCAACTAAGAACGAAGGGCTGTAACTGATGTAATTAGAAACCAGAAGCTGGAGAAAATATCCTCCTGCTGACTCCCTCACCTCTGGTTTTAAATTCTCTTACAGTAATATGTGAAACAATCAAACAAGGCTTTCTACCTCTCACCCACTACCAGCTAGACAGACAGGATGCAAAAATGGTATTTGGGAAGCATTGGCTTTTTCTCAGACTCCGAAACATGGCTTGAAACTACACCAATCTTCTACAAAGCAACTGCCCTCCATGCCTGCTGCACGAACTGGAGCAGAGCAGTAGTGATGGACCAATGCTCTCTCCTACCACCAGCTTTACATTCTGTGGCTAACTTACTGTCATTAAGCCACTCCTGCAGGCTAGGAAAGGCAGACAATGAACATCTCAGAAAAACTTCAGATGTGCTGAGGTGCGTACCCTTGCTTTGAATGACTGAAAGGTGACGTGCAAAATTCAGCTGATAGAAGCTCTCTTTTTGTTTGGCAGAAGTGAATGGTTCCTTGCCTCAAGTGCTCACTCTGCTGAGTCAGGTCCCAGCCAGGTACACCTCCACAGAAACCTCCCAGGTTTATATTCCACTGCCAGGAACCCTAAAGGCTAGTTCTCTCAAAAATAAAACATTATTTTAATCATTTCACAAAGATTTTGTGCTAGAACACATGAAGAAAAACATTCTCCAGCATCTCAACATAAAGCAGGCATTTCCCACTGCTGGGTAACAAGGTAAAACAGGCATTTCTGTAGATCGTTTTTGACTCATTTTTAAGTGAAAACATTCTGTATGATTACATATAAAGCATGACAACCTCAGCCACAAAAGAGCTGGGATGAAGTTTGATTTGACCTATTTTTATCTGGTAGTAAGACTACAAAGAAAGGCATCATGATTAAATGCAAAAGGCATCTCCCTTTTCCCTCCCTAGCCTTCTCCAGTCCTTCATTTAATCCTTGTGTTGTCCTGGGCACACAGCTGCTCAGCAACACGGGGAATTGTAATGAAGAACAGCTGTTGTATTGCCAATACTGCAGAGATGCATATGCTTCTCCTTTGGGCTGTAACTCTTGACCAGCAGACCTACTTTTGGAGATCCTTACTTCTGACATTCACAGTCCACCAGAGGACCCAATGGTTTGCATGGCTGTACTCTACCTCAGAGTCCAATAGGAATTTTTGAAAAACAGAAACCAAGCCACCAACAAACCATTTAAAGACTCAAGATTAAAGAACAGCCACAGAAACATAGGGGGAGACACTGATTTCCAGCAAAGGAAGATTTAAAAAGTGGCTGTGAGGGATAGGGGGTATTTGGACATCTGTCACTAACTGAGGAGCAGCAAGGAATCTCAGAGGAATGAAGCCATTTGCTTCATCATGTAACAAGACTGTGACAAAGCTGGGACCTTAAATCTCTTTATTCCTGGAAGTCAGATACTACTTCTCTATTCCACACACAACATTGGAGACTGAGTCTCCATTAAAAAAATATGTCCCTGGTGTGTTATACTCAGAAGACTGAGAAAAGACAAGCAGCATTAAGAAAAAAAATGAACTTCAAATCCACTTTAGATTGTTTTTCTTACTCCTACAGTAATCAAAACCTGTTCTAACAACAAGATTAAAATATAAATATCAATCATTTCTCACAAGAAATATGAAACTATCTTGCCAGCTGCTGGTGCACAGGCCCAAATTTCCTTTTGAGCATTTTATCCTGCCAGGACTGGTTTTGCACAAAATCGCTGTGGGGCCAGAGTCTTACAACTCCCTAGACTGTCCCGCTACCGGGCACAATATAGAGGCAGGTCTTAGCACCCCACATGCCTCTCCTGTGTGGCCACCTTTGAAGCCAGATCCATGAAATGAACTGTGTCTACAGAAGTTTGTTTGGTTCCCCCCCACCCCCCCCCCCCCCCCAAAAAGAGAACAAACCATTCCACAAATCAAGAGTCACAGGAGGCCGCACAACCATGTGAATGGGCAGCAACCCTTGATGGCAATGCAAGAATAGCAACGGACTGCCTGCAACTCCAAATCTTTCACAGGAATCATAGAGTACTTTGGTTGGAAGGGATCTTCAGGCCATCCAGTTCAACTCCCTTGCACTGAGAAGAGACACCTCAAACTAGATCAGGTAGCCCAGAGTCCCATTCAACCTGACACTGAATGTTTCTGTGAATGTTTCCACACATGACCTCTCTGGACAATCTGTGCCAGTGTTTTACCACCATCATTGTAAAAAAATTCTCCCAGTATCTAGTCTGAATTTACCCTCCTCTAGTTTAAAACCATTATTCCTTGTCCTATCACTACAGGTCCTACTAAAAAGCCTGTCATGCCCTTTCTTATCAGCCCCCTCTAACTACTGAAAGGCCCCACTTAGGTCTCCCTGGACTCTCTTCTCCAGGCTCAAAATGGACCCATCATCCATGTGAGACTGTTGAGGGAAGAAGGCCACCTGAATCCCTCTGTCCTGTTCTAAGTTTGCAGAAATACGTGATTTCAGCAAAAACAATCAGTGGGTTAGATTTTTCCAAAGCAGAAGTTTCTATCAGAACAATTTCCAGCCAGCTCTCAAGAAGAGAACGTGGCATTGTCTCTGAGCACCCTAGAGTTCCCTCAGACACAGTTAGGTGACTTCATGCTAATTTTATGGAGACTGCTTACTGTCCACCTCCTCCTGGGGTCTGCATCTTCTCCTATGCTGAAGACACCGGCTTTTCCATACATCCCTAACACCACCTAACCAACAGATAATGCCACACAGAGGTGACTGAAATGGACATCCACAGCTGCTCTTAATGGCAAAATGGTTGCACATGCTTATCAGGGCTGTTGTGTAGCAGCACAAGGGAATGAACAGGCAAAAGGCTTTTCTGTGGGATGACTGCTGATACTGAGGGTGCAGATGGAGGTGGGGACTGATTCCTGTTGCAAGGCAAGACCTCACAGGCTACACCTATCTCCTAGAGCAACACAGGAGACAACTAGAGAGACCCGATTCCTCATCCACATCACTACAATACAGCAGCCCTTGTTTTCTTAAGATATATTTAAAACCTGTCTATACAAGAAGTTCCTTGGGAATAATTACCTTAGAAGCATCAATTGTCCTACCTAAAAATGCACTGCCGTTTGCAACAGCTGAGGCAATGAAAAGTTTTTTGAAAAACATGTTTAATTTGAAAGGAAAGAGTGCACTTGAGACTCAGGATTATGTTAACAAGTAGCAGAGTATGTGGAAACACAAAACAAAAGGCACAAAGTTTCTTCCTTGTGTAGCTATACTAAAGGAAAGAAACAGGATTCCAAGAGCTCTAATAATCACATAAAACCTTTTGGTATTCAGCACAGAAATCCAAATACAACACTGTTTTGGCTGAATGTCTCTCCATTCTTGGGTCAGAAGGGCTGTTAATCTTCACTAGTGTATCAGGAACAAAAAAAACCAGTTTGCACAACACCAAGACTAGCAATGTAAATGTTAATATGGTCACTTCTCTTTGTATTTCATTGTTGCCAGTGTCACTTTCAATTTATAAAATGAGGATGAAATCCATGCTCAGGGTCATAATATTCAAAGCATAACCAAATAGTTAATAATGATGGACTCAGGTCTTTCAGCTTTAATGATTTAATTTTAGAAAATACTGTCTTAGTGCAACATCCCTGTATTATACAGCTTAAATTTTTTTTTTTTTTACATAACTTGCAAGCTTTTGGAAGTCAAGAGGTTACTAAGCAATCAGTCAAAAATACTGCGTCTAATGCAAGTGATGTGTTATGGTAAATACAATATATTTCCACTTGCAAATAGATTTATTTACTTTTTTAATTCTCTTGTAATTCAACTGTCTCTTCTGGCAAGGGAGAAGACAAGAATCTGCAACTTGTACCATACCTGCAGAAGGAACAGGAGGTTTGTCACTGATTTGAGCATGAGCAACACTGTACTCACCAATGACTGTGCCCAAAATTGAGTAAGAGGAAAGAAATAAAAAGCCTTATCATCTATGTCTTACAATTCAAATGAATCTGCAGTTTAAGAAGCCCAAAGGCTTTAAAGTGACTTAGTATTACCATGGCATTACCGTTTTTAATATTAACTTTAATTTGATGCAAGTTCAGCAGATCTGCTGTAAAAGGGTTCAACGAGTATTGATGAAATACACAGCACAAGATGGGTATGTGCAGAGTAAAAATGTTGCTACTTATTTTAAAGTGAGATTTATTCCCCTCAAAGTTTAGGAACCCTGCTGCAGTAAGTCACAATACTTGAGTAAATAGGGACAAAAACAGAACACAAAACACTTTTGAGGTAGTCAAGTAAGTTAAATGAAGTTTCACACAACATTAGGCTTAAGACAGATCCGCTGTGCTGTATTTATATTCATTTCCATGAACACAATACAAGTAATGCTGAGTATGTGCCATCAGCTGGAGGGCATGGGCTGTGTCTAATGATGCTGCTGGTGCTGCCAGCTGCATCTCCACAAGCCCACTGATGTCCTACAGCCCACCTGGTGATGCCCACCTGGTGGGAAGGTCAACCCACCAGTATCCAGCATTTTCTTCTGGATCCTGACAGCAGCAGTCTTGGTTCACACTGGATCACACTGGTTACTGTCTACAAGCTGTAGGGCCAGAAGGGCCCAAAACCCTTGGTTGTTTTGGACTCCTACTAGAGTACTAGGTCCTCTTGTGCCATCTTTCCTTACTAATATTATAGGAATGGGAGCAAGTGTAGCCAACAAGCTTCAACATGCACTTTCCCTGCTCTTGCCTGGCACTCTCTGAAGTCCAGATGGTGAACTTTAAATCATGCTGAAGTGGCAGAAAAGTTCTAAAATACTTAAATAGATGAACAGAAAATCAGAATTTTATTACCGGCATCTGTTGTAGAGAAAATTTTAAGACAGGTTTCTGGGGCCAATCCAGACACTGGTGGCTGCATCAAAGACTGCCTGCCTTCAAGAAAATCACTCCAAGACTCCATCTCAGTTAGTTTCAACAGTGCTGAATGCCACTCTGGTCAGTAAGGAAGTGGTTCGACACTCTAAGGGCAAGACAGGCAGGATGAGGTAAGTGAAAACTGGAGCTCATCCTCTGCTGCATCATACAGCCCTGCTGCAAGCCACCATGGACACGGGGCAGTGAAGGGAGTCAAGAGCATGGGCTGCAAGGAGCTTGCACTACACAGGAACTCCATACTTGCTGCTGTTCAGGGTCAGGAGAGGGGGCTTTCCCCTCTCTTGAAAGATAGGGAAGGCGGTCCTACTCCACACACATAGCTGAAAGGCAGAGCAGTTGAAGGCAGAAGGAAAAGCAGATGAAATGATCCAAGCTGGAAAGTTAAGAGTCACAGCTACAGAGGTCAGCCCACAGCTGAGAAGGGGTAATTACTTTCAAACTAGGGGCCAACCCACATTCCCCGATCCTGAGGCCTTTTTAACCAGTCAGGCAGTTGCATATTCATTTCGGGTAGTCACAGGGAACTAGTGCATCCACCTAACAGGAATACATCAGACACCTCCTAACAAGCCAGTGTTACTTCACTCCGATGTAGACTCTGTTGGCACAAACCTATGTGCAGTGTTTATGCCTGGAAAAATTAAGAGACTCAGTCCAGAAAATTAAAGATCCTGAAAACACTTGTGACTCAGGGAAGCATTAGGGCAAGATGTGTTGGCAGAGACAGCTTTACGAGCTAGAAGTTCCTACTTATCCAAGGGAGGAAACAGCAAAAACTAACATGAGTGAAGTCTTGATTTAGAGTAATTATGAAAATTTATACTATATTTAGAGATACACAGCTAGCTCCAATCTGACTCAAGACTGAAATTTATCAAAATGTGTTTTATAAACTCAAAAGCCAATACAAAAACAATCGCTAAAACATCTAGTATAGACATCTACTCGCTCCAGGGTGGGAAAACAGAACCCTCCTTGCAGTGTCTGCAATTGCTCTGAGACAGAACTTGAAAGGCAAAATGATTTATAAATGAATGGGAGAGAGCTCTCATTGATTTTTCTTTTCCTTTTATGTCCAGAAAGGAAACAAAACTACCAGCCAACTGGACTAGGATATTCTTTTACTTTCAGCAGTCTGATACATGATTAATGCTATGCTTGGAATAAATAAACAACCTACACACAGCATATGGGGTGTGATTCAGACCTCAGACAAATCTTCAACTTGTAAAACTTAACTGATTTAACAGATACTGTGAGATGAACATCAGGCATGCAGCTTTGAAACATTGTAAAATTATGAGAAAGCAGGGAATAAATGCAAATATATAAATGCTAGTGTTACAGAAACTAAATTATAACTGTTTGGTTTATTTAAAAATGAACTACAGGGAATACTCTGTTTAACCTGGCTCCCACTCCTTCCTGATCACATAGTAAAATGAATCCCAACAAATTAAGTGTTCAATTTTCAATATACTTCAAAACCAATCTCAAGATCTTGTCAGACTTTTAAGAAAAGCATATTTTAAAAATAAACTCTCCCCAATTCCTTCACACATTTTTAAAGGGAGCTGTAATCCGTACACAGAGACTTTCAGCTTTTCTTGCATCAGCCTGTGGGTACCAAGTGCAGAACCTTTAGTAGCAGAAGTGGGGTACACTGCAGGGAAGGGTAGGGAGCTGATGGCATTTGCATTGTGGCTGCACCACTCTGTGTGTGCTGTGACACAACGGGAATGTGCTCAGCAAAAGGCAATCAGTGGGCAACCACCCTGGCAGAAACCACCAGGTCTCTTCAGTCTTCTCCTTAGAACACCAACAGCACTAAGAAGTTAAAATGTGGACACCCTCCTAATTACAGAGAATAGAGCTGAGTCTCTCTCCTGTTCCATTATTCACAATCAGCATTAATATTTATGTATGATCATAATTTACACGTGTGGAAGCAGCGAGGGGAAGCAAATTCTTTTACAGCACACAAAAAAAGTTCACTGGCTTTGCACCAGTATAGCTTGAGAAGTCTGGTATTTTTCCGTTTTTCCAGTGAAGGAACCCTTTGCCTTGTTCTTTGTGTGCTCTCAGTACTGCAGAATACCAAAATGTCACAAGCAGAAAACAGGTGTAACACTGGCATGTCTGATCTACTTCAACAGGTTTGGAAGAAACGAAATGTAATTTATTACAGCCTATTTATCTCTGCAACAATTACCCTTCAAAACCCAAAGGAGAACAATGTAATTGAAGTTACATGCCTTCTTCCCTGCAGAAACCTCAAACAGCCTCAGGCGCAAGAGCCAATACAGATGTAGTACAAGGCATTAAAAGAGTGTTGGATGCTGTAGCTAGCAATTATCCTGGTATTTAAACAAATCTATCGCTCATCAGGAAAGCGTTTACTGCAGTAGTCGGAGCGAGACAGGCTGACATGGAGCACAGCTACTTAACTGTCCCCTCCAGCGATTACACTTTCTCAACCTGAGTCATGTCAAATTAAACAACTACACATTGACTTTTCACTTCTATAAACATTAAGGTATGATTGACAATTCTTGGATGCTATAAGGTAGTCATTATAATCAGCCAACATACTGTTAGCTAATTTGTGGTGTAGGTTTTTTTCCCCTATTCTGAGCCATTTCTTCTGGACTATTTTTACAGTGCTCTATAGATAACATCTGCTCTGGCTCTTTGCAGGGTCACTGTAACAAAATGTCACCACGAGACCTTTGTGTGAGAAAATAACGTATAATTGACTTGACCTGGTCTACAAAATACCATTTTTTTTTCTCTTGGTCCTGGCCCATTTAATTCAAATTCGGAAATGTCTGGACAGCAACAGCTGGATGCTAACACTGCACTAAATAGCGTTAATTTAGCATCTAGAGTATTTTTCCCAGTTCCTACCCTGACTCATGGAGATCTCTTTGGTCTGTGTAGAGCAGACATTGCAAGAGCAAGAAGTCACTTCACAGAATGAGAAATTAAATGACAAGTTCTACAGAAGTGTTCTGAGTACATATTCATGAAGACCTCCAGCTTCCTGAGGCTATTACAGCATCCCTATGACAGGGCACCACTTACTAATATCTGAAGACTGCAGCTTAGTAAAGTTACTAGAAATCAAGCAGATACATAAAGCAGTCAAGGTTGTGAAGAAATACACCCCTTTGATTTTATATGCAACATTCTGCTGCCTGAAACCACTATGTTATAAGTGACAGTTTTACTATCTACCCCACTAATTCAAGCCACAAAAGTAATGGTGTCCAAACCTTCCCCTCAAAATAAAAGGAGTAAAAAAAATTCCATAAACAATACTGTATCATTAAGCTAATTATGAATACAAATAAGACTAGAACGCTATTGGTAAGCCTGGAAGCCTCTACACTTGCATGATTAGTCAGACTGAAGCTTTACCTTCATATTGGCTGTAGCAGACTCAAAAGTGTTGGGTTTTTCAGATAAATGTAACAAATCAACCAAATAAAATCAGTACTAATAAACACATTTGTGAAAACTGTTCTGAGCTAGAAAAGTACAATTTCACTGCAGTATTAGCACTTAAAGCAAAAACAAGTGTAGGAACTGAAAATAGTTGAGGAGGACAAATAAAGTATAGTTATCTCTCCTATCTGGTAGTAACAACTGCAGTCCCACTCGTTTTTGCACTTCTGAACTATATTTAATACCTGAGCATGGTCTCAGAAATCTAAGATTAAATATAACAGTATTTCAAATATATCTCCCCCTCTGGTTGAAAAGTCAGGCAATAGTAAAACCAGAAGACTTCAGTGAAGATTCCAGAAAATGACAGCTTTGTTTCAAACTCAAAGCAGTCACAGCACTGAAGACAACGAAATACAGCTTAATTCACAGGCTTTGCAGAACAGAACTGAAATAAAAACACATGAAATCATAGGAAGCACTTAAAAACTTCGCTGGTCTGTCACAAATAGTTTCTTTCTTTTTACTCAGTTAACTACCACCAAAGTACCTAACTTTTACTGAAGCAAGTTATTGTCCTTGTCTGTAGGCCAACACTGCTTTCCACTTTATGCAGCTATTACTGCTTAACTCCAGAGGTATTTCTCAGACCACCAGATGTCCAAGACAGCATATTTTATCTCCAAAGACTCAGTCTCAATTTACTGATACGTGAAGTGTCTTGGTTGCGTTTTGCACCAACTTCCCACTTACGTAATTGGAAAAAGGCATCTACTATTTTATCTTATTCTCAATGACCTTGTGTCCACACTGCAATTGAAAGGGCTAACACAAGCACGGAGAACATGTCCAATCTCAGCACATGGCCATGTGTGCAGTAACTTCCATAGTTTTTGTATTTCAAAGCTCCTGCCTAAGTTTTCCCCAAATCTTCTACTCAAAGCTTCATCTTCCAAGCTCTAGGAGACATTCACACATAAAACCCCCCACAAAACCCAAACCTGTTTAGCACTGTTTCAGTGGTTACCAGCCACCTGCATCATCTCTTTGAAAAAAGAATTTTCTGAAAGTAAGTATCTACTTCACTGAAGAGATAACGCTAAAATGCAGCACTTTAACAAAATACTGAAATATTTATTAAGAAACAGCACAAACATTAAGACAGGGTCCCACCAGAGAAATCTGTGAGGGTATGCAGTCTTTGTACACAGAATGTGCACATAGTGTATCTATATATCCATGTATATCGATATAGGCACCCACACACAAGTGCAGGTATGTGTAGATTATATATATTATATATATAAAGCTAACTTTCAGTCCTCAGAAAACAAAAGCTATCCCCATATAACAGCCAAATTCCTACATAACTCAATTTCGACATCTCATCTGGTGTGAACTGCACTCATTTCTAGTGTAAACCCCAGCGCGCTCTGCAATGATATACTGTAATGTCACATCGCAATCTGGATTTACTATAAAGGGCTGCTGACGAGTTTCAGAGCAGTAAACATTGCTGCGAGGTGTATTTCACACTGAGCTGGTTTTTATGAAGAACACTTCACCGCCCAGCCACGGCACCCAGATGATGAATGGTGAAAGATGCATGACAAGCTTCATCATTGTTTGTAAATCTTAACTGTTCCTGCTCACTAACTCTGCAGGCAATTTTCAAAGACAGCGGCCGACAGAAGGACAGCACAGCTTTCCTGAAGGTTATTCAATCTGTACTTGGCCTGAGCTATGCCTGTGAGGAGCACTGGAAATAAACTCGTCGGCTACACTGAAGCATAGAATTAAAAATGTTTGACGGGCAGGCACACAGACAATTGCCAAATTAAGAAAGCCCATTAAGTACCCTTGGTATCTCCCCCCTACCCTGGTCCGCAGGGTTACATTCATCATGTGCAGGGAACAAACTTCGGTATTATTTACACATGCAATATAAATATGTATATTTATAAAACAGGCACAGTGAGTTATGAGCTGTCTGGTCCTGCTCCCATGCGACGATTCATTGTTATCCTGTGCGTTACACACAGCACTCCAACATCCCCCAGCAACTTTGCCCACTGCTTGTAGGAAAGCTACTTCTCTTCTGTCAGAAGTTTGCTTTTGTGGCAGGGGAAAGGAAAAGACAGAAAACTCCTCATAGCATGCAAGCACGGCAGTGGGAACAGATGCTACTCTTCTTTGTTTCCCGAGATCATTCTGGGAGCAGCACCATGGACTGCAACAACCCCTTGCAAAGAGTCACAATTCAGCTCCCTGCAAGAAGCAAGGCCAGCCTACACTATAGAGCCTTAATAATTATTTTTCTTCTCCCTTTTTCTTTAGAGCTCAGTAACAAATGCTTCTTTTGCTAGAGTTTCTCACAATCTGCACAGGGTTAATTTATAAGCAGAAGCTGCAGAAGAACTGCAGCTCAGATGGAGACTCTTACCTGAGCTGCAAAACTGGCATGAACTGCAAGGTGGTCTAGCCAGGCTCTCATGCACTGAAAAGATTACAGCTGAATATGGAGCTCTCTCTTCTCTTAACCAGACAAGTTATGACATAAAGAGCAGCTCATATATGCAGAAATTTAAGTCCAGGGGTGCAGTGGGTATAACCCACTGGTCTCTCAACATGTGGCTCTAAAATGCTTGTAACTGCAGGAGGCACTGAGAAACCTCCCTCTGCTAAAACAATGTAAAGCAGAAGAGAGGAGGTGTCCAGGGAAAGCTAACAGAATCATTATGTACTCCAGGGTAGCAGCCTGGCAGGTGCACAGAGAGATGCTGATGCCCTGTGCAGGACCCAGCGCTACCAAGGTGGCACCACTCTCCCACTGCCGGCTCTCTGCTGCACCGTCAGTGAGGCTTTCCCGACTGGGATTGATGGGACACCACAAACTTCTTTTCATAGAAGGCAACTGAAGAATGCAAATGTAGTGCTTTGGATCTGGCACCTGCCTTGGCCAACTGTACCACTGATGTGAGCTTCCTCAGAACAGGACTTTCCTCAAACCCTTGCTTTACCACCTCAAGGCCTCCGACTCCTAACAAAATGCAGGCTTCAATTTCAAAAACCCTGCACCCTTCGATCCACACGAAATACTAAACAACAGACAAATACATCCCATGAAGAAAAACTTCCTCTGACAACTACCCAGTCTGACCCCCTTCTGGGTGCATGTGGTTTTGCAGGTGTGGGGGGATGGGGTGCCACTGGCAACTGCTGAGAGTTCAGGCTGTCCCACTCTCTCTTGCTAGGATGCTGAAAAATGAAAACATTCACACACAGTTTCCATGAGAGCTTAAAATTCCTGCTAGGGGATTCTAAAGCCGCAGTCCAGAAATATCTGTTTTTATACAAAAACAGGTGGAAAGCCTTCAAAAAATAGTTTTTTCTACTGCTCTTGAGGAAGGATCAGCAGCTTCTCCCAGATCAAAGAGCAAGCGTTTGTCAGTCGCCCTGACATGAATCAGCAAAACCTGTGAATCAGCAAAAGTCATGAAACAAGCCTGTAATTCTGCAATCACCCAGTGCAAAGCTGCTCTGTGTGCTTTTGAATGAGCATAACATAAATGCTGCATTTGGAGAAGAAACTACTAAGATGAGCCCTTTAATGGGGACTGAACTAAAGCAGAATACAAAAAAAATGCTCATATTACTTTATTTATAGGAACTCCCATCAGACCATATAAAGTTGTTTTAATATCGTTCAAATCTTCACTAATACAACCCCATTTAGAACACAGACCAGTAATTAATTTATAAAAAGGCTTCAGTACACAGAAAAACAAGTTACCAGAGCTTATACTGAATATGCCTCACATTCCCAAATGTATTTTGACAGCTGCTATTACAACTATTGAAATTATCAAGTATGATTAATACCGTCATGAATCAGGGTTAGCAACCCGATCAGTTTAAAAGATAAAAAAATGGCCATGCTCAACAACTGTCTGTTCAGCTACAACCGAAATTCAAATTTTTATTGAAAATGACATGTTAAAAAGTCATTTGCCTAAAGAGATCGATAGAACATTGCAGTGCACATGCAAAACCAGCAACGTAATTAAGGCATGAAGAAATGCAATACGAAGTCTGCTCACCATCCTTGTAATCAGTGCGAAAGGGAAGCTGCATGCAGCATAGCCATTGAGGACTGTAAGGAGGAGAAATGAGAAAGCACAAAAAAAATAAACAGCTGCCCCAAGTTCAAGTGACCCACTTGAACTAACTCTTCAAGATCTACAGATTTATATCATCACCCCTTTCCTCTTCTTCGGTGTTATTTCAAAACCTATTTCTAAGAGTTTGATGTAAAATGATAGTGGAAACTAGAGTCTTGAGTTTTCAGCAAACACTGCTTGCTCTTTCATCATTAAGGACAAACATTCTTGAGTAGAGGTCACTTTTCAAGCAAAAGATGGAGACAGACACATACACATAACACACAAGCTAAATACGGCTGAACTTCTGGGTGCAAACTTTCATCCTCCCCATACACTTTGCTGCTGAAATCCTTCCAAACTCAAAACATTTCTGGTGATGCTCTACAAAGAGGTAGAAAAGGAGTAGAAAGACAGAGTAGAAGAAAAAGGGTAGAGCAGGAGTAGAAGAGTTACATCTCACACCTGGTAACACCTGTACCGCCTGGGACTGAAACAGCTATTCTTAAGCTTACACAGATTGTGGCTAGCCAGCTGACAGAAGAGAATTTGGGCTATTTGACACAATTGTTCCCCAGTTCCTAAGCACTTTATTAGTACAGCTTTGTCAGTGCATCTTCCCAGCCGGCTGCAAATTAAGAGCAGACAGGGGCAAGGCTTTTTGCTGTTCCTTGATAATTCCTCAGCCACATCAAACCAGCCTGCTTTGTTTGCAGAAGCCCAGCAGTTTGGCTGGGCTTCTCCTATGACTCAGTACTGTTGTTGATACAGCATCCAAGCAGAGAAGCAAGGATGAGTCTTTAAATGCAGATCCTGGAAACGTCTGTGTCGCTTTCATTTCCACAACTGGGGATACCTGCTATTTGAATTCTAGAGAAGACTGTGAACAAGTGTTTTAGTGCTGGAAGCTGTTACGCTGATACAGAAAACCTGTTACCAGAAATGTTCTTCTTCATAAAATGGTGTTTGCTTATTTACACAAAATTGCTGATGTTTTCTGCATCAAAATATCATCTTTTCTTACATGTGTTTGGGAGAACTTTCAGACTCCTACTTAATGTTTAAGCTGCAAACACAGCACTGCTCAGTGCTTCATTCCTTGTGTTTCCAACACGCATGACACCTAGGACAGGAAAACAGAAATTCAAACCTGTCCAGCAGCTAGAAAAAAATTTCAAATGCAATATATCTTTTTCACCATGGCCAAACATGTGGTGTAATTATCTCAACATTTCACGCAATGATGACAGACGAGGTTTTATGCTACACCAACTTTAAGACCAGGTTAACTACTCTAAAATCTGAAGTGTCTGCAGATACAGGGATGTTTATCCTTTGTATCTTTGTATTTGAACGTTAAATTTTTCTGCCACTTCCCCAAACCTGGAAAACACTTTAATACAGATAAGCAAATGCTGAACTTTCATGCAGTGGAAACAGGACACAGAGTGAGACGTGTGTTGCATGTGCTTTCTTGCTCTCTCAAACCAAGGGCTTGCGCAGGTTCTTTCACAAATAGAAATGCTGGAGAGGCTGACTGAAAAGCATGCAAATGTCCCACAGAAATCAATAGGAATGAAGTACTTGGCTTTTGGAGATGAAATACCTTGTCGTGTCCCACTCTCACTTCCCCTCTTCTCGTCTTCCAAAACTATGCTTTGGATGCACATGCACAAGATTTGACAACAACTTCTCATATGTATTTTCCTCACATTGCTTTTGCAGAAAAAAGGAGAAGGAAATATTCTGCACTGCTGAGTATAAAATCCCCCTCCTACCTAGAAACTACCATCTAAAACTTAAAATTGGTGACCTAAGGAAGCCCTCTAAAAGCATCCTTTTGCCATTTGTCACCGGTTTATCAACTTTGTCTCCCCATTTTCCCCAGTTTCTCCTGAAAGGGAAACAGCTGTGCTTAGCTGGAAGCAAAACATTTTACTCGGAAACACTTCAGACTGCAAGGAGGTTGACTGATGGTATTTTGCCACTCAGAAGATGTCAGCACATTACTATATGCAAGACACCGTAACATGCCATGATGGTCCTGCACAAGTGCTAGAAGCTTCCTGAGATCTTCACACCATTGACAGTGTAGATCAGTGATCTGCTAGTTCATCTCTCACCCCTTTTACTGTAGCTAGTCTAAGTAGGCAGTTAGCATACCAGAACAAAATTAGTTGAACGGTCTGACTCAAATACCAAGACAACACATGAACTGGCAAAGCCTCTACAATGCTGAAGTTGCAGCTGAAGTGTGGGTAATAGACTGTATGTGTGTGTTGCAAGACCACTGCAGGTTTGTGCCTGGGAATTTAACAGCCATTTTTTGCTTAAGATGCACATTTAGGATGTTTTGAAAATGTGGCTAAATAATTTTTTTATTTTAACCTGCAGCTCTTCTAAGCACACTGTTACCCTCCTGCAAAATTTCTGGGTTAACCATACATAAGTCTTCAAAGAGATCTTAAAAATATAGTCACAGCCTTGCTGCAGGAGTTTAGGTGAAGTTTTACAGTCTACTTACATAGCAAATTAGATTAGATGATCCTCATGTTGCCTTCTGGATCTAAAATCCATCAACACATATTTTTAGAGGAACAGGAAGCCTCTGAGCATGATTACCACTTCAAAGATACAGAAGGAATGAATAAAATATGATTTGTTTCTTTAAAACATGCACTGGAGTTGTCTTCATCAAGTAGCAACCACTAACCCTGCAGAAACATGTCACTTGGGCTTCATAACAAAGGAATCAGGCACTGGACAGCCCAAAAATCAACAGAGAAATACTTAAGAATGTGTCTTTTATAGGAGACAGCAACTGCAACATGTGCATCAATACTTTGGGGAAACGACCCACCCTCTTTAATACACAGCATCCACTCAGCACTCACACAGGTGACAATAAAGAGGCAACAAACCTCCAACCCTCTGAGGTCTGTGAAAAGCACCAGAAGAAAAATGTCATGGGAGAGTAAATCATGTATTTACTGGGGATGTTATTTTGTCTGTAGACAGAAAAAGTAAAAACAGTCATCTCCTCCAAGAACATGCATAAGAAAAAGGAAGATGCTTCTAAGAAGCCTGTTGGCTATGATCCTGCTCACAGGTTCAAATTTCTTCCCAAAAACATTAGTGCCTCTTTCACCCACTAGCTCCCTGCTATGGAAAAACACTTCTTCAGAGTCTGGAAAATGCTGTTTGATCTCAGTAAATTACATCTCACTGCTTGTCGGTTTCTGATTGATGGTGTAACTTAGGGAACAATATCTGTGTATGGAATAGTGTCTGGAGAAGCAGTCAGGGATTATTGAAAATACAGTATTTATGCAGTTTAAAAATCAGTGGAACATTACGTATAATTTTTTTCTAGAGTGATGAAAAATTACTGAAGTGCATTTGGGAACAAAGGGTATAAGGTCTTTTGTCTATTTTTAAAAACACTTGGCTGGTAAGACTTCTCAGTGAGTTAGTAGTGATGGATGCAAGAAAAAGTGTCAACTGCAGTTGAGCATAAAACCAACTGCTTCTCCAACCAATGGGCAGAAAGGAAGACGTCACTGTTCAGTGGTGGTTAGAAAAGAGGGAATAAAATAAAGCTGAAGAAAAGAGAAGGAAAATGAACCAAGGATCACTGATTTCTCTAAGCCATTTAAAACTACTAGAGAAGGAGGAAAAGTCTAAGGTTTTATCGCACCATGTGCTGTTTCTTCATCCATCTGATATGTCACAGTTAGTTGGAAGACTTTCAGAAACAGTCACTATGAAAGAACCACCACCTCCTCAACATAAGTGATTCTGGAGTTAGTGAATGCAAGGGCTCAGTGCTGACTTACACAAGCCACAGATACGACTTTATACACACTTCACCTTCTAAAACATCATTTGGATCCTAAGGTCCTGTCATGACACAACCACACGACACAAACTAAACAAACACCAGGACTTTAGCCACAGAAAGACCATTATGGAACCTACACGACATACATCCTTCCACCAGACAGAAAGAGGACAAGACAGATTTCAATGTAGAAGGAGAGAGAAGGAAATGAGGATGGATGCTGTTACCGGTGCTGTGACTCTGAAATAAAAAACCAAACAAAAACAACCCACTAAAACTTGGCAGGTGTAAAGTAAATGAAAAAAAATACTTCCCACAGACCTTACAAAATTAAACTGCCAAGTTCACTGATTGGTACAGAGAAACAAAACACATGAAAAGCTTATTGTCCTGGCTCAGGATATCTTTGAATGCCAAAGAGTGTGAAGATTTTGTTCTCTGTTTCTCTTCTTATTTCTCTAGCATCAGTTACTGACCGGATTCAGTGATGGAGAGGCAGCTCAGTGGAGTTGGACTACTCCAGCAAAGCCATGTTAACACCTGTGTTAGCACTGTCTGCTATGGGAGTAAGGGAACAAGGAAGCACGAAAAACACTGTCAAAACAACAAGGTAAATTCACCAGTGCTGGAAATTACTGCAGATTACAGTAATACTTAGGAGAGCCTGAAACACAATATGGAAAGGAAGATTTATCTGCAGTAGTTTTAAATTAAGCAACATGGTATGATGAGTTTGAAAAAAAAAATGGAAGCAAGTCTGCGAAGGGCTTCATTATATGGTTGGGATGCAGGAGTAGCTCCTACATGTGGTTAAGAAAGGATGGCAAAGGCTCAGTGGGAGGCCTGTGGAAAAAATCACAGCACTTCTGAGAAGAAAGGTAATTCTGAGGTTAGAGTAAAGATCATTTACTCCTGTGAGAGAGTCAGGTGGTAAGCACCAAACACAGTACCTCAAGTGACTGTACAACTTAAAAGACATACGTAAGTGCAGAAGGTACAACTGACTGGACTCCTGAACCATGAGGCTTCTGAAGTAAAAGACTGCATGACTGTACACCATCAGCCTTCCACCACTACCACCACACTACAAGCCTTCCAGTAATCAGCCACTATCTTTAAAACAGCTACTCTATGATGCTTAGCTTCCTTCCCAGCAGCAACCCACACCTCCTGGGTGCAGGTCCAAGGCAAGGTGGTGCCACGTACCCCAGTGGGTGCACTTACCTTTTGCTTTCAGCTCCAAGGAGGGGGTGTCCTCAGAGGTCAGGATTTGGGGGACGCACATGGGAGCGCCAACCCCCTGTCCCAGGTAGGAAGCAGGTGGGTAGTAGGAGCACATGCGGTACTGGGAGCTGACTGCGTGGTGTCTCTCCATACCCTTCACCTGTCAGAAGAGAGAAATGCAACAGCAGCCTGTGAAAGCCAAGCCCCAGTGCCACGGGGGAACCCCACTATCCCCTCCCTCCACCCCTCCACGGCTTTGATGGAAGTCACAGTGGGTGCATGGAAAG
Source organism: Corvus cornix cornix (assembly GCF_000738735.6). Lineage (NCBI taxonomy): Eukaryota > Metazoa > Chordata > Aves > Passeriformes > Corvidae > Corvus > Corvus cornix. The sequence continues at coordinate 64,495,622 of NC_046357.1, forward strand.
TAAAATTCTGACATGCTGGCCTTGGGTTTTTGATTTGGTGGGTTCACAGTCTGCCCGCACTGACCAGCTACAGGTGGTGTGGTATGAGATGTAACCCAGCAGCAGCAGCAGCAGCAGTAGCACACCTATGGCTGTTGTATCTTACTGCACATGGAGATGCATCTGGCACACAAGCAAGTACCCTTCATGCAAGCAGCTTCCTGCAGAGTCTCCAGCTTATGGCAGAGAGAAGCGTAAGCTCCTGGCCAGTGTCAGAGGTGAAGTGTCCATCCAGCTCCTACACCTCCCCAGAGACTAACCCATCTCAGACTGGTGGTAACTGCTCTGCCAGGGACCTGCTGGGTGGCTAGGGAGGACAGTCCTATCGACCGACTCCCACAGGATATGCTCCATGGCACTGAGCAGCGACACACAAAAACAAACACACTGTTTTTCTTGCAACACCGTAAAATGGGAAAAATATTTTCCTGAGTTACCCAAAAAAACCAAGTTGTGTTTAGACTACACAAGAGCCGGTTTTGGAGCCACAACTGGACACCAGCCAGAAGTCTGCTGTGTCAGCAACATGTCCGTCAGATATGCCTTCTACCTTCCACAGACTGCAGCAAAGTGGCAGCACTCAGAAATCAAAGTTTATCCTACTCCGATGCCCTGAAATCATCTAAACCGATCTCCTCAGAGAAGTGGTAATGCTTTCATAAATTTCTGTTTTATGAAAGAACTATCAGCTACTATTATTTGTTACAAAGCCCTACAATGCAATGTGGCCTCAGTGCTCCAAAAATGCAGCCAAAACACTTCACAAGATTAACATTTTCAACAGGAAAGGTAACACTAGCTGGTTTCCCTAAGTATGCTGGGAAGTGACTGATTGAAAGATGAAAAGCTTCTGGGCAGAGACAAAATATCAGAGTTTTGCACCAGTTATTGATAGCAGTAGCAACAATAATGCACACCCAGCTATGTCATTACACAATGTCTGTGTAAGCTGACATGCTTGACAGCCTTTTCAGAGACGTCTCACCTCAGGTCTGCCAGCTCCAGTGTAGCTCCCTCGGGTCTGAGCCAGCAGTGCCTGGAGCCCTATCCCTCAGCCCTTCCTAGGCTGCAAAGCTCAGAGCCAGGGAGCAGCGGAGGCTGGGTGTGAACCTGCCATCCCAGATGGCTGCCCCATGCCAGCAGACACCTACAGGGTCTGGTCCTGCCAGTAGGAGCCACCAGCACCTCCCAGAATGCGGTCACCCCTTGTTTTCCAGGGGTCCCTGTAAGAACTCCATATTCATTTTCACATGCCTAGCTGCAAATAATGTGGCCCTGTTGGTGCTCTCTGAGGCAGATTTGCAGTGAGATTAAGTGCAGAGAGAGAGAGAGCATGGTGGCTGTTCACAGGGAAGCAAAGTGCACCTCTGCCTGACTTCTGACAGCAGCACACTCACATATTCTTGCACATGTACTGGGTGACTTCCTTTTAGCCTGTAAAAGTTAAAGAGTTTTTGTATTATAAATTAAAGCAATACTTAAAACTTTTGGTTTTCTACCTTCACATGCAGAAAAAGTTGCATCCAGAATAAATAGTAAATTAGTCTTCAAAATTTCAATGAGTCATCCTGAGGAAGCCTGAACTCAAAACAACCACTGACATTGGCTCTCCTCTTATGACAAAGGGCACTCTCCTCTTTGAAAACAAGACTCCCTCAACAAAACCTTGCCTCAGTGCAATACAAACTGCCCAAAAGCACAATCCAAAGGGCATTCTGAACCGGCGTATCTGCAAAGCTCAACAGCTTTGGAAGTACTGGGAACAAAAAAGCTGGCAAACCCCTCTTCTGTCTGCTGTGTTGCACACACTGTCTTCCTTCCCCTGGTGGGGTAGGGCAGCACCCACGGACCACACAGCTCCACCTCTCCCTTGTGCAAGGCCATGTGCACACATGTACAACTGAGAAAAGCTTGCCCGAAGGAGACAGCATTATTTCAGCTGTAACAAAATGGAGGGATCCCTCCCTGGCACTGAACCGCTCATGCACACGTTTCCCCTCCCTGTAGAGTGGATGCAGTGATCCGCCTCCTTTCAAGGATTTTTTTAGGGGTTTTCTCCATTTCTTAAAAAAACAACTCACCTAAAATCTCTAGATGCAATGAATTACTACTATTATTATTATTAGTGTGTGGTAGCTGGCTAGCAAGAGACATGTTTTATAATCTTATTACCCACACCAAGTCTATGAACCACAGTTCGACTGACAGCCAGAGGCTTGGCTGTGAAAAGAATATGCTGTGTATTAACCACTGAAGAAAATCTAAAAGCTTTTGGTTTTGTTTTATTAAACTGTTTAGAATCCACACCACAGTAAATCTGAACCATAAGGTTGCCTTTTTATAGTGCTTAGCAATCCTGTTTTACAGTAACAATAAAAAAACAACCAGTTGTAAAAATTCTTGACCTTAGCGCTGCCATTAAAAAGCGGGCTTAGGAGACCACTATCTCATGAGAAGGGACATTTGGTCTGTATTAACTCCTGCAGCTCTGTGGAATCCTTACAGGTTTTTGAGTGCTAGAAAGGGAGATCAGGACAGCCGTGGGGAGGCCCTGGAATATTCAGATTATTTTCAATCCGGGGCAGTTCAGCTTTCCAAATGCCAGACTCATGTACCAGGTTTGGGATCCTGTCCTAGGTCCTGTCCAGGGGCAATGCTGGGGTCATGCAGGTATCACAGGAGGAGAATGCCTGGCGTTTTGGTGTCCCTTTCTGCCTCCCTTGCCCCTTCCAGCCCTACAACAAAGCTGAGACAGGCATGAGCTGGGGCAGTTCCACAAACCACTCTGGTTTGTATCACTGCAGAGTACACACCAAAAAAACAAGGCATATTTTAGGTGAGCAAGAGTTGCGCAAGGGAAGGGCATGCATTAGTCTTTGCAGAGGGCAAGCTGAGCTCCTAAGTTGCTTCCCTTCCAGCCACACACTGCTTGTGCCCTGCTCCAGCTGCAGGATTCACCAAGTAGCTCACAGACTTTAATGGGAGACACACATCATCAGAGCAGCACAGTTGGTCTACGGAACATTTACAGGTTCCCCTAAATTGTACAACACAGCACATAGTAATGTTTTAAAAGGTGTACTGCAAGTAACAGTGGGATGCTTACACTTCATGAACAAATAAATACAGCCTGATTTGAAGACCATGAGTGCATTGGAAATTCCTTCCCTGTGCCTTGCAAAGCCACTGTGAGGAATTGAGAGGCAGCTACAGTTTGCCCTCGTACAGATAAACTGGAAACAGGACTTGTTCATCACTGAGCAAAACAGTCAGTGCAGCCCTCCAGCTGTGTCCAACAGTGACAAAATACAAAGCAAAATCCAGGAAAAACGTGAGGAAAACACTCTTGCATCAGACCGTTCCTGTAAAAAACCTTTATCAACAGCTGGTGGAAGAGCATGCAAAGCTCAGTTCCTCCTTCCAAGCTTCTGGCAGCATCTGCATAACCTCTACATATCTTTTCATGGAGAAAGAGCTGAGGGGAGAAGGTAGCCAAACCAGGAACAGGGAAGTGACAAAGCAGGCAGCAAGTGGTGACTCACTTCTCTAGCCTCAGAGACTAGAAAATGATCCTGCCCTTCCCAGATACTTATTTAGGCAAAACATCACCTGTGTAATTCTTTTACTTGCAGGAGCTGCCAAACACGATCTCCTTGTGAGCCACTGTTATTTTAGCAGCAGCTTCACACTTTGCAGTTGATCCTGACTATGGGGTTTATTTCCAAGAAAAACAAACAGGAAGAGGTCATGGATGCTACTCCTGGGTGACAAGGGCTGCAAAAGTTTCAAAGCAACACAGGAGATCAAAGTGCAACCCTTCAGCTCTACCATTGGTGTGCCACATGACCTTGGCCAAATCATGTTACCCAGGATTTCCACCCTTTTATTTCACCCATGAGTCAGCAACAGCTTCCTTCAACCAAACTCAGTAATTATGGAAACACCAGAGAAACTCTTAAAAGTTTAACATAGCCTTCTCCTTCTGTCTTGATCTTGAAGTCAATCTTAGCGGGCATAAAATTGCATTTGTGTCATTGCTTGCGAACAACAGAATTCACAGGTTGGTTTTTGGCATGGGCAAGAAGGCATCCACTGGGCACTGAAATGGGAAATTCAGGCATCAGTAATCTCCCCTCTGTCACCTGTGAGCTGTGTGACTGTGGCAAGTTATTTAACACTTCCCTGCCTCAGTTTCTGCATTATAAACCAGGTTTGCTGCTCTCTCCCACCTTGCAATACTGCGCATGTGCTGACCCCTCACAACTACTGTTGCACTCATGCTGCCCAAGGTGTTTCATTCCTAAAACCAGCTAAGCATGTTTTCCAGCACAAGGAAAAAATGAGTGTATGATACCCTGCCTTGACTTACTTTGATTTTAGCACAGAAAATACAAGACACATCTATATCTGTCCCTCCTTGATAGACAAACTTAATTAACCTTTGCTATTCTGTTCCAACCCATTCTTTTAGACAAAGGCAGTGACCCATAAACAATATGTTACCATCAGAATCTCAACTGCAGTGACACCTAGAGATATAGCCCTATCAGCAGTATTGGAAAATAAACCACTTAGATTAGCTCCTCCAAGAAATATGGATTGCATTCATGTCACACATGAGCTATCAGAAACATGAGGATACTTTTAGCATAAATCTGTAGTGTGAAGGGTATGTTATGAATACGGTAGATAATTCACTCTTACACATAAAATTGGGACTGTCTTGGGTGACTTGCACAATGTGTATATATTTAAACACACATGCACACATTTTACACTGACTTGTGAAGAGTAAGGCTGCAATTTCTGTAAGAGAGACAGGCTTTTTGGAGGAAAAACTGGGCCAGAAACCAGAAGCAGGTGGCAGAAGTTGAAAAGAGCCATCTTTTTTTACTAGCAAGTGGCTATTCTTCAAACTCCTAGCTGTCCTATCACAGTCATATTCTTCTGGATTGAGTAAAAGAGAATTTTTTCATGTTTAGTACTTCTAAGAAATCCTTAAAAACGAGTTTCCTACATCAGCAATACTAAATATTTCGTTTCCAAATGGTAAATGTAAATCCCACATTAGAAAATGAGTTAAAATTTCCCAGTCTCTCTCAAGTATTTATTTTTGCTCTAAACTGGTGTAAAAAAAAAGCAGAAGTTCTAGAAGTGAGAATACCGGTTTGCCAAGTTGCACTAAAGGTGGGGAAAAAAAAATAAGAAAAATGAAATTGTACAAAATTCTGAAATGTGTCCAAAACCTCCACACTAGCCTTAACCTTTCCCAGGACCAGGATGCCTGGACTTACCAAAGTAACAAAGAAAAAGCAGCCACTTGTCCCCAGGTGTGGGGGCACCTTCTGTATCTTGCCAGTTTTTAATGGTTTAGCTGTATGAACCAGAAGTTTTAACATTTTTTGGGGATGATGTTGACTCACATCGAGTCCGGATGAGACTCGTGCTGTGGATCACATGCCAGCACTCTGTCATCTTAGAAAATCAACTCTGATTGGATTCAGATGTGTCCCTCAAGGTTTTACTTTTGCTGTGATAGAAAATGCTGCAATCACCCCATATATTTCTATTGCAGTGAGACCAGTTTCAGAAGCACCAACTTCCAAGTACATCAACCTGCTCTGACTTGCAATACTTTTGCTGGCAAACTGATGTTACTGTTAATTGGATTGAATGCACACAAACTCCCATTGTAATGAGCAAATACAAGAGCTTCAAGGGAGACTCCAGATGCTCACACAGGACTGGAGTGAAAGGAGATGTACAGTAACCACCAAAACTGCTACACTTCCTGCCAACCTAGGCTTGTCTCTTCCTCAGGTGCAACACCAGACATATCTGATTATCTGCCTTAGAGCTGACAGGAGCAGCAGAATATAAATGACCAAAGGAGTCTCAACCAAAACAATAATCTTCATTACGCTTATCAAAGAGTGATGGATACAGCTTCTGGTGTGACTGTCTATAGATGAAGAAAACCTACAGAGAAATATACAAAATATTTGCACCTTTATGAATCTACTCAAGCATGTGAGCCTCTGCAAAGAACAAAGACTAATGAAATCTGACATTAATCTACATTAAAGATTCAGTGATTCAGTTTATTTGCTGATGCTCAATGATGCATTAATCCTCATCTCATCCCACACACACTCACATGTTTCCTCCCTGGCTATTCTCTTGTGCTCCTTAAATTCTGAAACAGCGGACAACTGGGCTGCTCAAGGCCTTGTCTGCATCCAGAAGTTAGCTTACATTAAATATGCAATTCTCCCTATGTGGTTAAAGTTGTTCTAGGATCCATGAGACTGCACGAAGTGAGCCTGGAAAAGCCAGGTGCCTTGTCTACCCAGCTTAAACTAGAATACCTTCCAGTGAGCACACCGATGACTTCTACACTCAAAGAAACCCTCCTGTGAGCTCACACCTGAGCAAGCTGCCCTAGTTTGGTTACAGCAGGTACTGCCCAGCTATGATTCTGGCAAAGAAACAAAGATCAAAAACTTTGATTGAAACAGTTATAGCAATAGAACTTAGATAAGAATATTCACTCCTACCGGACTCTGGTTTAAAAAAGCCCATTCATGTAAAAAATAAATTCAGTCAGTACAACCAGCCCAGCAGAAGTCCCTGTGTAGGTAACAGCTATGTATTTCCTCTGAGAAAGAAAAGCATGCACAGGTTTGCCGGCAAAACCTCCTGAAGGTGTAAGCAAGGTCTGATTCCTCTTTGAGGATCATGCCTTGAATGAAACCCTCCTTTAATTCCTTACTGTGCTTGACAGAAAGCTCATCAGTTATTCATCCCCATTTAACACTATTTCTGTGATCTTTCCTGGCTGGTAACCCGCATGCACAGAATCAACGTTTAACCATGTGCAGCAACTGAGGATGGTTTGTGCAACAAACCATCTTCAGTGCCACATGGAGTTTTACAACCTCAGCATCACTGCACCCACTGCCACCAAATGTTTTCTAGCCTCTCACTAAAACTTTTAATGATTATTTGTGCAGTGTTACGCTGTTGTAAGAGCACGCAAACTCTATGACTCAGAACTCTTCCAGCAATAACAATCCTACTTGCAGATCAGTCTGAGAAACAGCCTGTAAGTTACCTAACACTGCCCTTGAACTACACTCTGCCCTACTGCCCAGGAGAAGTGGGTCCTGAGTTTAGGACACTTAGAAGCTGGGGAAACATCACTTCTGCAGGCAAAAAGCAGCACCTTTATTCTCTCTGCTCAGACATCTAACCAAAACAGCACTGAGGGATCCCAAAAGGTCTGCTCTGGAGAAATTAAAATCTTAGATGTGCTAGATAACTAAATTCACACGAAGGTGAGTAGAATCATGTGATATATCCCACAAGGGACATCCACAGCTTTGAAGCTGCTGGTAGAAGGAAAACAGTCCTTTCTGACAACAGCCATCTCTTTTTTCCTTACTTACCTCTTCAGTATCTCACTAATTTGAGTGACTTAATTAATTAATTAATTAATTCTGCACTTAAGCAGAAGTTAGTTTCTGAAGGGCCTGAAGATAAAAATTAATGGAAACCTTATTGCTTTACAGGGTGTCAAAGGTTCCACAAGCAAAAGCCAATCTCCCAAGTGAGACACAGAGTCTCTAAGCCAAGACTTTTTATATAAATGACTGTACAAGACAACAGAACCACGAGGACACCACATCTTCATTCCAAGGTTTAACGTATTTTAAATCAAACACTAAATGCTAGGTGAAGTGTGGGACTAGCAGCCTGCAAAAACATTATTTTCCCAAGGCAAATGTTGCCACCCTTCACTTGTGTTGTGATGGTGTCTCCATGCATCAGAAAGGTAAGTGCTGCATGCAGATGCTTGAGAAGTAACCTTCTATCTGAAATACTGTGCTATACCAGATTAAGCCAATCAACCAAAATGAAAGAGTTAAAAAAGCACTTGGCATCTCACCCCATTACCATGCACAAAATCCTGTACCTTGCCTTGACTCATTTTCCCCTTGGTCTGGTGATCAAATTCATCAGCTAGAGAGGATGCTATCTACTGAAAAGGTGTACCTTCATGTATCAACACACCAAGAGAAGAGAGCTCTCATGGCGTGGGCTTGCACCGCAGAAGAAAGAGAGACAGTTTCTTATCCCATACACCTGTACTCACGGCAAAAAAAGGGACATGGAATAGTGATAAATGCTACATGCTCAAGCATGTGAGCCTCTGCAAAGAACAAAGACTAATGAAATCTGACATTAATCTACATTAAAGATGTAGATTATTAAAGATTGAAGATTATTGTAGATTAAAGATGTAACGCCCTGGCGTTAGTTTCAGCTCCTCAGTATCAAAAATTAAAATGTCCTTTCAGAGCTGGTCCCTGTGCCAGAGACACCTGGCTAGGTGTGAAACTCTCTGTCAGCAAACAGGACGACCTATCTGTTCCCTTACACAAGGATGTTTTGGTGGACATTTCATTGTTGAGTGGTTTCACAATACAGCCTTTGCAGAAGCAGCCTGCCCTGTCTTGATGCTCTACAGAAAAGGTCTGCCCCCTCCTGTCCTTACACAAGGAACACAGGCATACACAGACTCAGAGGGTACAGCCTTACTAGTTCAATCTGAGACGGAAAGACCATCTCTGCAGTGCAAAACCAAACAGAGTCACTGAAATGTTTCCACTTTGCCAAGAATCCCCCACTTTGGCAGATTTCTCCTTTTTCCAGTTTCTGACCAGTACTGAGTTGGATGCTACAATTATCAAGTCTTAGAGTGAGAGGGCTTGATTTGCTTTATATCCTAACGAAGTACACAGAGCTCTGGTTTGAACCTCTCAGGTACTGCCTGTAACGTGAACTACAGAAGTCAAAAGCACAAGCTCTGAAGCTGTCATTGCCAGAACACACAATCAGCAATATGCCATGTCACATTCAACTGACTGCAACCAAACCACTGCACAGCAGCATGGTCTCCTGGGTCACCTCAGCACCTCAGATGTGAAACATGGAAAAGAATATGTTTCTGAAGAGGAAAGACTCCCAGAAATTACACCTGAGGCTCTCAGGATATTATGTTGGGCAACTAAGTTGGACTCTTTTTCTGGAAAACAATCTATAATCTGCTGTGACATAATACAGAAGATAAAATCAAGTGAGTGCTCTTTGTGCTTGTGGCAATTTATCCATACCATTATCACTGTCCAACTATGTAACTGCTTTTGTTGTGCTGCATTGCTATCACCCATTCTGTCTAATTTTCTTAAAATGGGTCCTAATGCCACCCTGGAATATGATTCTGGTTTTGCACTGCCATGAAACCAGCAAACAGGAGGTCAGAGACAAGTCCAGGAAACAGCTTGTTGTCCATCTCACTCTTCCATGTAACACCTCTGTAAGATCATACCTGCCACTGTTTTCCTGACTGGCTTGGCATGTATGTCGCTGGGACACTTCGAAGGCTGTTCTTCATGGCCGACCCTACAATCGTACCCCCTGTCTCACTTGAGGAAGGCTCACTGGCCACTGCCATCTGGTACTGGGAGTAGTTGTACAGGTTGTTGTAACAAGGATACAGGGACGGCTGGTAAAAACTGCTGTAGTAGGTGGAGTCCACAGCCAACTCAGATGTGCTCTCCAAGTGCCCTCTGCTGGGGATGGAAGGGACGTCCTGAATGAGCATCCGTCCCTCTGGAAAAGAAAAAAAAGATCATTATCTTTCACCTTCTAATGAGCTACTACTCCTCCCAAAGGCTGGACAGAGAGTGCTAAGTAAGAAGAGGTAGGAGCTGAAAGTGAAACATGGCTGCGTGTTTGGTGGAAACTCAAGTGGACCAACAGCTACTCGGAGTCCAAGACTGCCACCCATACGCACCACAGACTGCAAAACAGCAGACAAAACCAACTGCAAGTTAAGACAACGCTCTGAATCCTCAATCAGTATCAATTGCTGGGGATAATGATTTACATCACCTAACTTTGCAGTCTATTACTTTTTACCCTGTAACAGTGTGCTAAGTCTCTTGTAACTCTCTAGAAGCAGAAAGGATCTAGCGACAGAATGACTCCTTGCAGACGGTGCCCTGAAGGTGAGAGGACACTTTCTGAACATGCCTCTAGGAAGGGCAAACAGCACAAGGCAAGAGAAGCTGCAGTAGGGAAAGTAGCACAGGATCAGCCAAGGTGTCCCAGAAACCCACATGCTACCTGTGAGCAGTAAGGTCCTCAATCCTTGCCGAGCCTTCATACCCAAATTTAGCTCCTGTACCTACAAAATCATGAAGCAGAGCAAGATCCCCCACCAGTAGCAAAGGAGAAGGAGAAGAAAGGTATTGCTCCTGACTTGCTGCGTCCACTCTGGAGTGCCTCCAGACCACGGGTTAGCTGGCTGCACTCGCGACAGGCCAGGTCTGCCTCCCTGTCATTCCCTAAGATGGGGATGCTTCTCAGACAATGAGGAGCCATGATTTCCCCACTCCACTGCAAACCAGTGCCTTGCAATATTTGCAAGCATGAAAAATGGAAGGTGCTTGTTGCACACCAAGCTCTCTCTGATATGCGGTATCAGTTGCATCGCCAAGCCAGACACAACAAAAAACTGCCACAATCTTATATACAATTACAAGGGAAAAAATAAAATATCTAAATCCTGCCATATCTGCAGCTCTGGTTCCAGTGTGCATGTCTGTGACCCTGCTCTGTACCAGTCCTCTGTAAGGAGCTCCTGCTCTTCCCATGATGTTTGTTCAACTGTTTTGTGGAGGAGAAAACAATGTAGCTTAAAGCATACTGATGAGCTCCAAAGAGCTACTGGTATGGACATGAAGTAGCATGGGCAACAGGCACATAGGAAATAACAGCCCTAAGCGACATTTCAGGCAGGCCTAGTTTGTTTTGGATCTTTCTCTTGGTGTACGTGTATCTTGGCTACTTACCGGGAGAAGCAATATAGTGGCATTTACCAGCCTCTCAGAGACATGGTAACAACTTCTACTGTACTGTGTATTAGCTGCATACTAGATCCAATAATCAGTTTTACCAATTATTGCCATTTACAATGCAATTCTGTTTCACTTCTTCAGCTGTAATGAAAGCTTTCTGCAATCATGGATGATCTTCTTTCACGTCACTAAATTACACAGAGCCCCCATTCGGTTCTTGCTGACATTCTGTTGACATCAATGAACCATACACATTTATTAGCAAAGACTGTTTTATGCCTCCTGCATCTGATTTTTCTGCAGAACCAAGTCAGCTGGCCTTGTTTATCTGGAGTATTTCTCAAATTTGCACACAAAACGGAAGTGCCTGCAATGCCACAAAAGACTTTTCAGAGTTTCTGCACTTTTCATTTTTATAATTTTTTAAATTGCTATTATTCTGCTTCTGGGCAAGAATCTTAGATCCTTTTGTCTGTATCTTTGATAAAATCAGAACTTAGACCACTGGCATAGCACAAGTCTGACTTCCCTCCCTAAATTTACCTCTCAAATAAAGCTGCATACCAATTGTTCTGCTTTAAATGTTGCAAAATAGAAGCCAAAAGCAAAATCCTCCAACACATTCCTTGCTGGGATACAGATTTCATATGACAGAGACATGCAAGGCAGTTGTCCTCTGAACTCCTGACAGGGCTGTACTATGCTGCACAAATGCACGATTTCTTCTAAAATCTCTGCAGTGTCTTTCAATTTACAGTGCATCATTAGAAGGGCTACTACTCCCCATTAAAAATACTAGCATCAGGAAGATGAGGTCTTTTTACACCTGCGTGATCTGATGAGGGGATCAAGATTACCCTCAGTCAGTTCACAACAACAGTAAGTAAGGCAGGAGTGCTGATCTGCTGGAGGGCAGGAAGGCTCTGCAGAGGGATCTGGACAGGCTGGATCATGGGCCAAGGCCAGTGGTGTGAGGTTCTACAAGGCCCAGTGCTGGGTCCTGCCCTTGGTTCACAACAACCCCAGGCAGTGCCACAGGCTGGGGCAGAGTGGCTGCAAAGCTGCCCACAGGAAAAGGACCTGGGGTGCTGGTGCCAGCAGCTGAACATGAGCCAGGGTGTGCCCAGGTGGCCAAGAAGGCCAATGGCATCCTGGCCTGTACCAGCAACAGTGTGGCCAGCAGGACCAGGGCAGGGATTGTCCCCCTGTACTCAGCACTGGTGAGGCCACACCAGTATCCAGTTCTGGGCCCCTCAGTACAAGAAAGGCATTGAGGTGCTGCAGCGTGTCCTAAGAAGGGCAATGGACCTGCAAGGGGTTTGGAATACAAGTCTTGTGAGGAGTGACTGGGGGAGCTGAGGTTAGCCTCTCCAGGTTTAGCCTGGAGAGAAGGAGGCTCAGGGGAACCTCATCACTCTCCACAGCTGCCTGAAAGCAGACTGTGGCCAGGTGGGGTTTGGACTCTTCTCCCAGGTAAGAAGTGGCAGGATGACAAGAAACAGCCTCAAGCTGTGCCAGTGGAGGTTCAGGCTGGACATCAGGAAGAACTTTATGGAAAGGGTTGTTAAGCATCGGAAATGGGCTGCCCCGGGAGGTGGTAGAATGACCGACCACTCCTGCAGGGTTTCAAGAAAGGGCTGGATGTGGCAGTAAGTGCTATGGTCGAGTTGACAGGTAGCAATAGGTCAAAGGTTGGACTCAATGATCTTAACAAGTCTTTTCCCACCTAAACAATTCTGTGGTTCTGATTCTGTAATACACAGGAAAGATGAGCCACCCTACGTCCTAGCTAGCAGCTAAAAGGAAGAGGGGGAGAAAGTAGCAGGTTTTGTTGCAACTTTTGAAAAGGCCTTATGCACCACACTTCCTAACATGGGACAAGATGAGCTAGGCTAGAACAGAAACCCTACCCATAGCTATCCACCAGATCACACACACAGTCCTGATATTCCTGATGCTTCTGCGACATTCTAGTGGCTGTTAGTGCTACAGCTCCCTCCTGAAGAGCAGCAGTGGCAGTATTCTGCTGCAGTAAGAAGGAGAAAAAATAAAATGCTTTTTGATCATTTTTTCCTCTTTTTATCTCCTATCTGTGGTTTGTGCTACCATCATTTGGCACCAAAGGTGCAAAAGGTTTGACTTGTCACACATTTTCCTTTATGTAGCTGCACAACACCCACCAGTGGTACAGAACTCAGGGCTGTTACAAACCCACCAGGAGTGTCCTCTGCTCTCTTTCAGCTGTCCCTCCACGTTCCAGTAGTCTTTACACTACTATCAGCTGTCTCCAAAGCTGGTCTGTAGAGCTGGCTCATTCAGCCACCCATGCACCCATGTGCATAAATCCCCCAGTATCAGCAACCTGGGGCATCTTCCTCTTAGAAACCCAGAGATATGAAATCCATGGACCTTGTAACATCTCTGTCACACAACCCTTCTGAGCTGCAGGGCCACACCACAGAGATGTGCCCCAGCAGATTGACAAAAATAGGAGCAAAAGGAAAGTTCAAATGGAGGGAAAGACACATCCAACTCCTTGAAGAACTAGGAATCCTGTGAAAGCACTGGAAATACAGCTGGAAGAGTCAGTTTTCCCTTAATCTCATGAGACATCATGCTTCTGAACGTGGAAGGATAGATCTATAGGAATCAATGTCTTCAACCATCTAGCTGGGGTTCCTCTGGCTGGTCCTTGGCCCATACCTGTAAGGCTAGACTCCTACCTACCAGCTGAACCTTCCTACACCCATGCCTCCAGCAGCTCAACCAGCTAGGTGCTCTCCTCCAGGGAGCCTGTCAGCCTGCAACTGTTTTCTGCCAGCAAGTACAGAATATCCAGGTCAAGAAAGCAGCTTTCAGCTGATTTCCTTCTTTCTTCCAAGCGTAATTCAACACAGCTGAATGGCTCTGCTGGCAAGAAGAGGGTCCTCCCCTGCCACAGAGCTTGCAGCAGTACACCACCTGCACATCAGGGTGCAATTTAAGAGGAATTAAGCTCTCAAGAAGGTAACCCCTGCTGCACTGTCAGGCTCCCACTCTGCCCCTCCACCTGCACTTTAAAACAGGAGACCTGCTGCAAGAGCTGGGTAATGCCTTGGCTGTCTTTACTCTCTAGATGGAAAAAGTAGGAAGGGCTCCTGGGCCCTCCCCTTGCTATTACACACAAGTTTTAATATTTTGGAAGTTGCAAATAGGACATGATCAAAAATGGGACTGAGCCTGTACAAGGAGGTATGGAAATTAGAATAACAGTAACAAAAAAAGAAACGGTTGAAATTCTCACTCAGTTTTTGGAACATCAAATCTACTATGTAGGGCCATCGCAGGCTCTCCATCCATGAGCAACACTTCTGCAGTGAGACCACAGTACCCCTTCATGCAGCTGTGCCCTTGGATCTCTAAGTTCTTTTCTATGTCTTTACTAATTCCTGTAGAGAACTGATGCTACTTTTTTTGCACTATGTACACAGTGTGAAATATGGCCCACTCTTTCATAGAAGATCAATATGATGCACAATAAATACTGTTATTGATCTTGCAGTGTTGTAGACGACTCTCCAGCTCTATGGCATATTAATAGTAGTTAACCAGTAATTCATTTCAGGGTGGCTGGTATTTTCTTTTAAAGAAGGTGAGTACTAGGGGTCACTTACACATATAGGTCTTTTACATTCAGTAACCTATGATGGGCTCCTGCCTTCGCTTAGCAGAGCACGGTGAAAAACACTGGTCCAGTCCTTAGCTAATGTAAACCAGTCTCAGACCATTTACTTCAATAAAGCTATGGCGATTTACACAAATTGCGGATATGCATGGCAAAATCAACGCAGAGGCCAGTATATAGATCATCCAGGAGGAGAAAGGAGAAATGCCAGGTAATTTACAGGAATTTCTATCATCATCTCTTTCTCACAGAGGAAAATGTATTTTTAAGGATATATACTGAGAAATACAAACACTGAAATTTGAAGGCTGCATAAAAGTGCAGAGTATTTTCTATTCCTACTGGTACTGTTAATGGCCAGTTTTACATCTCTTATATGCTGACAATGTTAATTTAAGTATGTCTGGGTAAGTCTCTGATGTGAGATCAATGACATAGAGTCCATACTACTAGACTTTCTCAGCATGTGAAACAGGGTGGTAGCACCAAAGTGCCTACCGGGAATGGCTTCTGGACCACACAGAAACCTGGGGGAGATTGTTAGTCAGCTTGTGACAGATGTACACCAGGAACTGCTTTATAAATCAGGATAGCAGAGCCACATTTCAAAGTCTGAGAGCAAGCAGCAACATGGTTCAATTTACTCATGTGGCATTAGACCTGATTAGTCTCCATCTGATAGTGTATTTCAGAAAAGGGACTTGTATATGCATTGTGACAATTAAGAGAATTTATCTGCCCTCATTTATCGGCATGTGTTCTTATATAAAGCAATGGTTAGCAGTTTTTATTTTCTCTATGCCTACAGAGACTCTGCACATAGACAGCTTTGCTGGTGAAAATACAGAACGGTGACTACTCGAGTAACACACTGACTCAAGGAGCAGGCAAACACCGGCCAGTGAGCCATTCAGCTGCTGGTAAGTTTCCATTTCCTGTAGTTTTCAATTTAGAGTGACTGTTTTCACCAGTTTTAATACCTTCCTGCAAGCCAGCTTCTACAGCAGGGACAGCTGTGCCATTAAAACACACACACAAGAAGTTATTCAGTCAGGAAACATCTGCCTTCACACCTCAAAGGAATCTTGTATCTGTATCTGACAATTTCTCCTTCCTCAGTACATAAAGCATTGATACACTCCTATTAGCTGGTTTAGCAATATTAAGTCTTACAATGCATTAGTTTAGCTCATATCTGGCTTTGAGGTTGGACAGTAGCCTTGAACAAAACCGGAGTGAAATCACTCCCTAGCATCATAATCAGAAACTCTGGTACAATGTGTTTCTCCCACCAGACAATCATGACAGAGCTATTTCAGATGTCAAAGAAAGCTGGCACCATTACTTTCTGCTGAGAAACTCTGCCTCCCAAGGAAAAAAAACTGCATGCTTGCTCTGCCTTTGAGAGGAGTATTTCTGTTCTCTTCCCATTAGAAGTTGTGGATTATCTCTGGTTCCAGCATTGAACTTTTAGCTTGATATAAAGTTAATGTGCTAGACAATGTTCATTTCAGGCAAGGCTGTGGGGTTGTGTAATTTTCTGCCACCCCCAAAAAAGGCCATTATCTGTAATTACCCATTACCATGCATAATTATTTCCTCTATTCTGGTCTATGGCCCCCAGGACTTCATGATGTTACAGCTCACTGCATTATCTTATCAAATTTGTTAAGGAAGCTTTTTTGACCTTTTGAGCACTTGTCACAGCATATACAAAAGCTGGCAGTAAATTGTGTAAGCATGAAGTGTGTGATTTATTATTTGTACCTTGCATAGTGATACCGTACAAAATATTACACATGAACACCTTCCCTATTCCCACTCCCTGTTTTAGATAAAATAAGGAAAGTAAAGGAAACCCCTTCAGTAAGAGAAGGAAGGGAATGGGAAAAGGCTGGAGTCTCTCAATGAAAATTTAAGGAGCATGACAGCAACAAGCGGCTAAACTTGAACATCAAGCTCTGAAGAAGATCCCAGCTGCCTCCTCTCCAATTCCACCGTTTCTCCTTCTCCTCTTCCTCCAGAGTCTATTTCATCTTGTTTTCATAGCTTTGTAACCTGCTGATCCCTGCTCTTTCACATCGAAGGCCATTCTACTGCTCTTTCATTATGCAGAACACAAGCCACCCCACCCCCCATTCACAGCTCTGGTTAATGCAGTACAGGGTCTTGAGACAAATTTGGTGACAAGCAGTGTCCACGGAGCAGGAGGGGAGACTATGCTTATACCCCTCCTGGAACCTGGTTTCTGACAGGGCTCTTTTACTCTCATTCACCTATGCAAAGCCACATCTAAAGCCCTCCCAATTGTTTTGACCAGAAAGCTTTTCAGAAACTGTGCCTTCTCCTCTCTCCATCAACTGCCAGTTTTATGGCCCTCTTCCAACATGAAATCCGGTGGTTCTTTTTCCTTCTTGTTCAGATTACCTTCCTGGACAGCCCTGGGTATGCAGTTGTGCTCTAAACATCTATTAGAGAGAGAGAGATGGAAAATATCAAGTACCAGCCATATCAGGTGTGTGGGCTAACAGCAGCCGTGTCTCCAGGTTAGGAGTATATAGCATCGCCAAAACACCTTACTGATACCACAGTACCTCTCCAAACCTAACCAGAAATATACATCAATTCTTCTCAAAGCAGGAATACACACTTAAACAAGCAAACAAACAAACAAGCCCCAAAGTGTGTGGTCTAGTAATTCTGAGCCTCTTGCAGGCCTCTGGCCTCTTCCTTGGAACTGAAGTGTGCAAGGACCAATCTATTTCACCTCTTTATCACAGCCATGCCTTATCACCTGCCAACTCCTACCATCCCTCCTACCACCTCCTCCCACCACAGCAAGACAAAACAACCAGTCACTGCAGCTTTCCTGCAGTGTGTCTGACAACTGCTGCATGGGTGCATGGGTGTCCTGAAGAATTACTTGCTAGTGCAGCTGCTGTGCTGTTGAGTTCAGCCAGCATTACCGGTGAGGAGCTGGCATGATGGCAGCAATGTCTGCGGGCACAGGGCATGTGATCTGGCAGGAAATTGCTGTATCTGCCAAGACATCAACATCTGTGCTCTCATGCTTCTCAAGAGTTACTTGATTGGAAGAATCAATTTCACTTGGAAGGAATGGGTATTATTCGTTCCTCCCCTCTAGGAATAACTCCAGAGTGGTCTTTGAGCAATATGGCATCTCCTCAGTTCGACTTCTGAAGGGCTAAACCAGTTCTAAGCAGGACAACAGATTTTAACAAGAACAAAACTTGCCAGAAAGAGGCGTAACTGTTATGCAACAGGGATAACACATGTCAGGGAAAGTTGGGAGACCTCATAATTAAGGTTATTTCCTATAGTCTTGCTTGAGCCTTATGCTGAATTCATAGGATTTTGCATTCCCAACGCTGCTGCTGTTCACAACACCAAACCTACCCCATGAAACAACACAGAAAACTTCAACTGGAGCTGGCATAGTCTGGCAAAGGCATAAACAATCAGAACAATCATACTGGAGATTAAATAAAGATTATCTAAGGGGATCACTAAAATGTAACATAAACTGCTGACTTTCACTCCAGTACATGTTCTCTGGTCTGTTAATCATTCCTTTGTCTCCTGCCTGAGCTCTTCCAAGTTCAAGTCCAGGTGTGTGGGTTCAGACCATCGCTACATCCCCACCACTAGTTACAAAGAGAAATCTAGGGAACAGTACCAACAGGGAAACAGATGTACTTCCCTTGTCCCCTCTCCCAGCTTTCCATGGTTCTGGTTCAGTGACGCCCTTCCTTCCAATATTCATTTTGAGCCCACTTTCTGGTATGTACCATGCTCCCAGGGAAGGAGTCCCACTAGCAATAGCTCCATGACCATCTCACCAGCTTTCCACCATCACATACCTGCCTAGAAGGACTGTGCCAGTTTTTGCTCATCCTCTTTCACCAGGAACCATTAACATTCAGCACAGTACCCCCCAGTATCACCAGCTGTGCAGTGACCATGTTTCTTGGGGATAGACTTCTCAATTTTTCACTTCTGGTATGGGTTAAAATGGCTTTTGCTTGCATGTGACCAGTCATCTAACCAAGCCTTCTTGCACTGCACTGTTGTCTTCTGCAGTGTTTGCCAGTACGTGCACCTTTCCATCGCCTACCAATACAACCTGTGATGATGGCAGATCTCCTTCCAAGATACCAATGGGATGATAACAGAAAAGAGCAGGTTCCTGTGAGATGCCTCTAGAAACACTATTGTGTTAAGATTCCCCACTCAGACCTACAAACAAATAGGGTCATTCTCCTTAAAACCACGTAACACATGCAATACTGATTTTCTGTCAGTCCAGGTTCCTAATCAAGATGCCAGGGGATACAAAAATCAAATGCCTTGCAGGATTTGTGACTCCATCAGTATGTCACTTCACCAAAGAATTCTGTAACGACAAAAGACTACCAACTTGACAGAATCTTTACCCATAAACTTCTGTTAATTCATGTTGTGTGAACATCATTTAACAGCTGCATTTCTCCCCTTCTTTCATATTTCATTTTGCTGTGGATTGTTCCACTATTTAAAAAAAACTGGTATCAGGCTGATGGATTTGCAGCCACCTACCCTACCACACTCACTTTTCTTGAAACACAGGCATGACATCAGCTTTCTTTCAAGATTTAGGAATTTCCCCAATGTTAAAAGACTTAACTGGAAATCACAGAGTAGGTCAGGTTGGAAGGGACAGCAGTGGGTCATCCGGTCCACCCACCCCACTCAAGCAGGGTCATCCTACAAAACATTTTACAGGATTGTATCCAGACAGTTCTTGAGTATGTTGGAGGGAGACTTCCCATATCCTCAGCCAAGTTGTTGGGTTTTTTTCTTTTTTCTTCCTAATACTGCATATGAGTTGTCCAGTCCTGCTGATTTCAGTTCCTTTTGGAACTGGAATGTCACCATCCCATATACAGCAATAATACTATCTGTCTTTTTTCAAAGCAAGGACTGGAAAAAAATTATTGAGCATTTCTTCCTATCTTCTGTATGTAAAATTATTCCATAATGTGTGAAATTATTGTTAACGTGGGGTGTGTGCTTCTAACACAATTCAAAAACCCTCTCAATTTCAAGATTTTTGGTTAATTTTAATCTTCACACAAACCTGTATTTTTTTTAAAAATGTGATTTGTGCAAAGAAGAAAAAAAACAAGGAGAGAGCAATTTCATCTAGAAGATTGCAGCTTGGCATAGTAAGTTTCTCAGTCCTACACAGAGACCCAGTCCAGATCCAGCTAAAAGAAGCTGAAATACCTCTGATTTCAGTAGAACTGGAGAAGGCACATTTTGTTCACATTTAGTGTACGCTTAATAAAAATGATCTGCTGCAAACATTTAGCATGCAACTTAATAATCCTCCTAATATGGCAGTAGAAATAAAAACCTACAGAAAACAGTATTTTATTTCCACAATTAATTTAAGCTCCAGGCCTTCAATACGGTATCTACAGCAGCAAATTCGCTTTTCAATGTCTCTGTCACTGACTACAGCAGTGCAGTCGACCCTTTTATGTGAGGTGGGGGGCAGTGCTTGTTTTTTCTTTTCTTGCACTTTTGGTCACTACAGCACAGCTATAGTGATCTTATTCAAATCTTTAGCGGAAAAAATATGAATGGCTTCGGAAAAGAAAATATGTTCAAAATCTTTTGAATATGGCTTCAACTGTGAAGGTGCTGGGCACTATTTTAATGCTCCAGCATATGTTTGTCCACACTGAACTGAGACACCAGGATTATTTACATATCTGAAGTTATTAGCATGTGTGACAGCTAATGGGATCAGGACCAATAAAATCAGTGCTTCAGAAAATTAAAAGCAAGAGAAACGAGGACCACTTTCAATCCTCAGTATAAAAGCTGGGAGTATGACTACTGTGTGTGCATATCTATGTATACATATTATTCACCTTGAGATACTCGATTTGAGAAGGAAATTTACAAATATTTAACTCTTTGTGTTCAGACATCCAACATGCTACTGAAGTGAGTAATGGAGACAAAAATAAAAATCAATGCAATTTTAAAAAACAGAGGAAGAAATTAAAAATTACAGGAAATTAGGAAAGAAAACCAGATTTCTGGACAGTGATGAAAAACAGCCCAGACACCTGCAGGGGCAAAGAAGCAAATTCAGAGGAGATAGAAACTCGGTGTGGATTAAATCTAAAGGGATTTAAGTCATTAACAAGAGATCAAAGAAAACATGAGAAGGGAGGGAAAGCTTTACAAGTGTCTGAGATAGGAGACCTTGGAGGAAATATGAATAGGATAAAATCACTATGGCTCACACTAAAAATAATAAAGGGAGTAGGACGATGGTTGGAATTAGCTGGAGCCTGTGCTTGGTTATAAGCTATTATGATGACAGAAACCCAAAAGTTTCTACAACAGACTAAACAGAAATAACAGGAGAGCTTTTTAACTCTACCTGATATGTGATGCAAAAACTAATATCAGGAACAGTGAAAAAACACTGCAGACACCCAGCAGGCCTGAGCAAGTGAGCAAGAATCACACAGATGTACATGACTGCCAGTGTTGCATGGATGCAACAACATTTGCACCCAGAAAATCTGCTTCAGTGCAAATGCAAAAGGATCACCAATGAATGTTGTTCACGCATAACTGACAGAAATGCACAATGACTTGAACTACAGCTGCTTAGCAGCTGCTGAGATTCACTTGTGCCCATTACTACAGACATCCAAATCACCAAAGAGTGGCTTATTCTGCAAGCAATGAAACAGTAGGAATAAAGACTGGAGACAGGAATTAAAACAAACAAACAAACAAAAAAAATCAGACATCCAGTTTCACTGAAAAGGAAGTCAAGCTCAGTATTTAACTGACTCTGGGCAAGCTCTTCAAGAAAACACAGGACAGATGTGCATGAACAGTGTTAGTTACTTAAGTAAAGGAGCTGTTTACAACCCTAATTAAGACTAGCAGGTACTCAAACTCAGAAGAAAATTTAGTAAAGTTCATAAAACAGAGGAAACAGAAGCATATGAAAAAGCATTCCTACAAAAGAAACCTTCAAAACTGCATCTTAGTTCCCATGTTATTAAGTGACAAACCTACTGTAAATGGAAAATGGGTGAGCAGGCTGAAATAGGAAGTTAGCTGATAAATTAAGCAAATGAGAGCAGTCTTCAAGGTACAAGAAAGCATGTGAAACAAAAGGAGAAGCAAGAAATCAAATCAGTGTTCAGTTAGGGAAGCGTGCAGTACTCCTTCACTCCTGACTTATATCTTTTCTTCGAAACAAAGAGCCCCACACATTCAGAGAAGTTATAATAACTGTTTCAAGGACACAGAAAGGAACAAGAGGTTAGCTGAAGATAGTGTACTAATGTGCCCATGGATAGTAAATTCTTAGAAACTCCTAGTACATTTTCTGCTCCTGCTCCACTCCTTATCACAGCGTTCATAATAATAAATGGAAAGCACAAGCTGGCACAGATAACTCTCTAAATCTGAATGTACATATGCAAATGCCAGTGTGACAGAAAAAGAGATTCCAAGGCACAAAGAACAATAGGATGCGCTGACCAGCCCTGTTACTTTAGGTGGGAAAAGAATCTGGTGCTAGGACAGTGTACATGGCAATGTCTGTCTAAACACCACTTAGCAGCTATCGTGCTGTAACCACAGAACTGTATCTGGAAGCCTCGTGTGGTGTGAGAAAAGTTGGACAGCAAGATGCTGAAAACACATAAAGCCCTATGGTGAGGTATTTTTGAAAATAAATAAAAAATAAACCTAAAAAAAAGTCTACTCCAAATCCTTTTGGGGAGAAGTTTCTCTTCTGCTATGTGGAAGAAGGATAGAAGTTAACTGCTGAGCTTCCTGTGTTTCACCTCCATCTCAGGGCTGAGCAGCCTTTTTCTCTCAAAGTAAGGGAGTCTGGGTAGGTCATGATCATCCCTGTCACCACTGCTCCCCTGCAGAAAGCTCTCCCCAGCCCCTGCCTCTGGTGAAGACAGTCCTGGACAAGGTTTGGAGTACCACTTGCATAGAAAAGGAAAAGCAATCTCCTCGAGGGTTTTCCAAATCTGTTTACAGTTCTATTTGTTTTTACACTTCCAGTGAAGCATCACACAGGACTGAAAGCCTGACAGGAATAACAAAAGTTCTTAATTCATAGACTTTGAGAACTGACACTAGTTCTACCCTGTTTCACCAGTATGATGGAAATACCACTCCTTTGACAAGAGTCTGTGCCTCATTGAATGAATATATACAGCACCTCAAACATTAGCTCAGTTAAAACACAGGCACCTACACACACTCATCTGCACGTGCAAAGCTGCAATAATGAATACTGCTTGAAAAGAGGAGCAGGGAAAGTGCAAGCTTTGCAGGAGAACTGGAGAATTAACTGGAAACATCTAATCAGGGATGCAGAACCCTGTAACGTTATGATTTATTTAACACAGTTGAACAACGGCTGGAGGCAATGAATCATATAGGAGATGACAAAGCTGCAGGAGATTTCCGTCATCTACTTTAACCTGCACATTGATCAGAGTTTACCCCGTATTAATCACTTGAGATCATAATCTAACACACTCTTAAACACCTCTCCCGATTATGCTTCACTTACCCCCTTGTCCTTATGTAGGTCACTCCACTGCTAATTGCACTTCTAGTTAGGAAAAAAAGTGTCTAGTGTCTAATTTAATTTTGCCTTTTTTAGTTTCAAGCCGTTGCTCCTTGTTATGCTGTCTCAAGCACTGTAAATAATCCCTCCCCCTCCTCCATATTATTACCCCTCAAATATTTATAGACTGTTTATATCCACCCTTAGTCTCCTTTTCTACAAGCAATACATCATTTTTGTCACCCTTCCCTCTATCCTTTCAGATTTATCTATGTCCTTTTATAATGAGATGCTCAGAACTCCTCTACCGTTTCCCCAAGTACAGTGAACCCAAAGCAGCAGAGAGAAGCTGAAATGCCCACCCCTTCTTGCTTCAGAAACAACTCCTTTTTACACAGCTCTGAGGAAAACATGTTATTTTAATAGGAATTGAAAATTACAAAGCCACAGCCACCACACTGTGGAGTGCTTTGCTCATTGCATACTTTTATCAGTCAGGAATTTAAAAATCCTATTAAGGGTAAGTTTTATCCTAAATCAAGGAAAGATTGTTGAAAGCTCCCGTAATATTTACTTAATCCAGCTTGAAAGAGATTTAGTAACTAAGAAAACTATTATACAGGCAGAAGACACTTCCAGCAACTGTTTCCCAAGACAAAATCTAACTTGCGCTGTGGGAATCATGTCAATCCAAGAGAGGTAAGACAGTCCACAAACTCTTAAAAGAGATACATGCAAATGTGATTCTTTTCGTCTTATCTTAACTGCAATGAACTGGAGAAAACCAGATGATGATGGATTAGTTATTCACAGGTGAAGGACACAAAACTTCTCTGTTAGCTGTTACAATCCAGTAAAGAGAGGTCATGTTTAACTAAACTCCTTACTTTTGAGCAGAGATTTGCTGACTGTGGGAGAAGCCAGGGAAAAGCACCAGGAAGCAATGGAAGGAGGTGGCAGAACCAGGAGGCAGCAAGAAACTAAAACTGCTAAAGAAGCAGCCATGGGTGCAGCAGGAGAACATCATCCTTAGAAAGTAGTGAGGAGACCAAGAGAAAAGCAAAGAGCAGGAGGACGGTAACCACTGCAGGCCCACCAAGATCTCTGACGGCATGCAGCCATCATGTTAGTCCTGGCCCAGGCAGGCAAAGCAGCTACTGCCACCTTCTTACTGCTCAGCCTTGCTGAGGCTGCTGCCACCTGAACTATCAATCCCCTCCACCTCCTGATATTCCCCACTATGTTCTCCATAAAAAAAAATCTACCACTGAGTAGGTCAAAAGGGTTGGAAATTCTTTCACAGGCTTGCAAATGCTTATCAGTATTGAGGCTGGCTGAACTTCAAATTTCAGTATATTGGCTTAATGTCAACACAAGCAAGGAGGAATTTCAGAGATTCACACAACAGTCTAGTTTGGAAATGATCTCTGCAGACCAGCTGGCCCAAACTTTACTCAAACCAGAGCCAGCTTCCCAATTGGATCATGTTGCTTATACACCATCCAGTCAAGGTTTGAGCCCCCCCAAGCATGGAAACTCCAGAATCTCTCTGGATAACCTGTTTCAACCCCTAAGCACTCTCATAGTGAAATGGCCATGGCAGCTTTCTCATGATCAGTTGACTAAAATGAGGCTTTTTGGATGAAACTGAAATTCTGACAGCACATGACACTATGCTATAAATACTTTTAAAGACCTTTCTTTCAAAAAGAAAATTTCTCACTTTTTTTAACCAGGCTACAGTATATTTCAATTATAACAACTATTTTTTTTCAACTCATCACCTATGCAGCACAACAGCCACAAGATCATGGCATCAATTTTTGAAATCACAACACAGTGACCAACAAAGTAAAGGAAGAGTAAAGAAGGCATGGTAGAGTTTTTGCAGACAACTAGAGCACTGCAAATTCAAAGGGATCTCAGTACCATCATACATTAGGCATTGTATTACTGCTGACCTCACTATAAAGATAAAAGATAAAGAGCAGATAAAAGAGCAAATAAAATCCCTTCTACTTGTCAAAGAGTTTCAAAGTGAAGGCAGCACCTACTTAGAGAAAAAAAGAATACTATTTTGTTTCTGTCAAATGTAATAAATGTAACAAAGGGAAATAACAAATACAAGCTTACTACTCACAATTGTTGAAATTATATTTTGTCAACCAGTGATACTAGGAAGGCACCTGAACACTGCTGTCATTGCAAAGACAACAGGGAAACATCCACAACAGAGCATAGGCGCAGGAGCTGGCATTTTGCATCACACAGTAATCTCATCTATATTGGACGCTTCTAAATTGGGCCAACAGCAGTGCAGAGCAGCAGAAAGAAGGGGTGCTTTCCCGCACCTTCCAGTCATCTGGTGACATATGTTGCAGCCACTCCACTGGCCAAATGCCAAACATGACCCTTAGTCTGTGACGATGACCAATATAACGAAGAAAAGGTGAAATGCATTCTCCTTCCTTCAGTGTGAGCAGATTTCTTTCTTTTTTTTTGATAAACTAAGATGTTTAATGACCACATTTGCCTCCCCTCTCTGCCCCCTGGTGACTTCTAAATATTAAAATGGCAGAGGCTCCGAACTGACACAGACCAGTGAAGAACACAGGTGTTATAAAATGAGCATGTCTGAAAAGCACATTCTACAGGTTCCACCATAGTCTTTCCTAAATTTTGCATATCTGTTAACCTAACAAGATATAACTATCCTGCTGAAGGAAGGGCAATTACATCAAATGCCCTGGGATAATGACTTCTGCTGCTCCGTACAATTAAATGGCCTTTCCTTTCAGCAACCTACAACTTTTTAAGGGGAAATGCACAGAAACAACAAATTCTGTCTGTAAGACACTCTACTAATGCCCTGAGACCATGGTCTGCTCCCTTCCAACTACCCTGCAAATTCCCAGTTTGCTTTTGAGTGGGAATGCACACTCCATCCAAAGTAAACATGCTTGACATGGTTAATGTCCAAACACCTATGCTGTAACTGTGATAATTCATTTTTCCCCTTTTTAAAAATAGCATGTCACAATGGGATCTGAAAAACTGCCCCTGGTCTCCAGGTATCCTACTATTTCTGATCTGCTAATAAAATGGTTACAGCAAGCAATGACTCTCTCTCTGGCACTATGTCTGATTTGTGTGACTCCTTCACACATTACTCCTCTGCTGGCAAACAATGCTCCGTGTGATGAGAGTCCAGAAGAAGAACTGCTCTCATAAGCCAAAAACCTTAGAGGAGGAACAGAATTACCACTGTCAAAATCACCTCTTGCCCAACCTAATGTGAGTCACACAGGACACGCTGCAATCCCAGGAGCCACCGCTTCCCCTGGGGCTTGCAGGGAACTGCTGACTCCCCCCTGACATGAAGCGTTTCACTTTCTCTGCTCACTCTAATAATTACTGAAAATTCTTGAAAAATCAGCACCTCAGCCTACCAACCTGAGACAATGACACTTGCTCTGATGGGGTCTCCATTTTGCTTGCAGTTTAGGGTACCAACAAAATCAAAAAACAGCAATACAAGAGTCCATCAAGTACCTGATCCTCAAACAACCCAACACATGAAGCCAGAACTTAATGTCACTTGGCAATTTCTCATCTGAAAAAAAAGGTCTTAATATGCTAAAAAGAAAAGCCTAAGGTTATTTAGGCTGTATTCCTCACCAAAGCCTGTAGTCAGACACCTGATAAAGCTATCCTACAGGTCTGGATAAACGCAGAGCACCTTCTCCAGCTTCAGTCAGCATGCAATCACTGGTATCAAATCAAAACCCAGAAGTACTTACATTACTTTCAACAGATGAACCTAGCAAAATTATTAGGGACGTAACTTTACTTATACAGTGTAGTCACCTCTGAGCTAAGCACAAATGTCTGTTGCTACTTAGGTGCCTAAAAGCAAAACTATGAACCTGATTTCCTATTCATTTGCAGATGTTTCCATTTCTGGTGAACAAGGTTGACCCTGTCTTGATTCTTGACTAGAATCACATCTTCTTTCTGGAGATGAAGCTGTATTTCAAATGTTGTCATTCACAATCAGTTATTTATTTGGACACAAATAATAACAGTTAGTTATTTAGTAAAATGCTTAAGAAACAATGTATTTAAATTGCTCAAAATCCATTGTAAGAAAGATGACTGCTCTGACCAAAAATAGTCAAACAATTCAAATTATTTTAAAATTAGGCATTTTATGTTTTCAAGTCCTTATTCAAGCATGTGAATTACCTTAAGCTTGTTTGGTCAATGTTTTTAATTAAAAGACCATAATTTAATTCAATTAATTAGCAATTATTAAAATGGGGTTAATAAATTCTGTCATTTAAAAAACATTAAGATCAAAGGTTATGCCAGTTTTGTCAACAGTAAAATTATTTCATTCTTTGGCCTTCCTGTATAAGCAAGGATCTTCTTGTCCTCCTGAGTTACACACAATCTCTACACATTACTGAATATACTACTTTAATCTTTAGCCAGCTTTTTCCATGTCTACAGAGAAAGCATGCAATAATGCAAATATGAAAGGAGTAACTGCATCAATTCAAAGGTGACACTAACATAATGAAAACAAAAAAGCTAATAAAAAGCTATTTATTGCTTTATTAAGCAGTTCTTTTAAAACCTTCCCAGCAAAATTCCTCTACAATGGTCTGAAACTGCCTGTCTGCACTAGATCCAACAAATCCATCTGACATACTTTTAATGGCCTGCAAAACAGAGTAATGTCACTTGACAGACATACTCATGCACTGTCCTTTTATTACTATGCAAGGCATTGCCCACTTTAGAATCATCTTTCTATCTGCCAAGTATATTGACCTGTATTACTGATGTTTACAGATGATTAAAAATGTACGAAATTTCCTTTTATCTATATTTGTTTGCTTTTTTTCTGTCTATACACAAGAAATCAGTTACACCAGCTCCTTTCTTCTTTCTTATATATGTTCAATCACTGTGCCTGTCAGGCACAGTTAGAAAAGGGAAAAAGCAATTTGCATGGAAAAAACCATTTTGCCTAGAGTCTTCACCTGCACAGCACCTTCAAATCCCATCTGTGCTTGGCCATGCTTTCACTGAATCTACAAATATTGTTTGTCGTTGTTGTTGTTTTGGGGTTTTGTTTTACAAGTGTCAAATGCAGTAGAGTAAGTTGTAGTAGAAGAGAAGGACTGTTATCAGTCTTTGGTAGTTCATCACACCGTGCCACACAGAACCAATGTGCCACCACATCAAGTCATGTAAGGTTGGCAGATCTCTGCTGCCCTGAAAACTCTTGCTACACAGCCAGCCAAAACACACTTACCATGACTGTGGCAGGAGTTATGTTTTGGGACAAAGGACAAAAGCTTCCCATAATTCTCTAACTGCAGTCACACACCCTATTGAATTTTATTACAGCACCAGTCTGTGTAAAAGAAATTTTGATTTTCAAGTAAAAACAATCAATTAAAATATTAAAGACTGATACTGGATCCTTCCCTTTTGCTAATTGTACCAAAAGTATATGCTGGTATTGGGGAGAGGATTCTCCACAACCCTGTCACTGCAAAGAGGTGAACAGGTGCCAACAGCAGGCACAGGCAGTGTTGGCCATTGCCCCCAGCCACGAGCACCACTCTCCCAGCACTTCACCTGATGGTGTACTAGCTGATGTCACGGCTGTACTTGCTGAGTGCATTGGGCTGCTGCTTTCCAGCAACAGGCAAGAGCTGCCACCACTGTTCTTCTTAACAAATGTCTCCGGGACACTGGGCAGGGGCACTGGGCGGCTGATTCCAAGTTCCTCTTCCTGAGCTTGCTGTCTTCTTAGTGCAACCTGCGAACAAAAGACAAGACATAGTGCATGCTCTGTGGTTTTGAGCACAATTTATACTGGCAACAATGACAGATTCAAAGCTGGTTTTTCACTCTTTCTACTCTGAGTAGTGTTGATCATAGAATTACTAAGGTTGGAAAAGACCTCCAAGACCACTGAGTCCAGTCTTCAACCAAACACCACCACGTCAGCTAAACTACAGCACTAACTGCCAGGTCCACTGGCACTTCCAGGGATGGTTACTCCAGTACTTCCCTGGGCGGCCCATTTCAGCACTTGACAATCCTTTCTATTCTTCCTGATGTCAACCTGAACCTCCCCTGGCCCAGCTTGACACCATTTCCTCTTGTCCTGTCACTACTGGTTGCCTGGAAAAGCGGCAGACCCTTGCCTTGCTACAACCTCCTTTCAGGCAATTGCAGAAGGTCCCTCCTGAGCCCCCTTTTCTTCAAGCTAAACAACTCCAGCTCCCTCAGCCACTCCCCATATGGCTTACTCTCTAGGCCCTTCCCACAATCCAGCCAGTGGGTACAGAAGCATACAAAGATATTAAAAACCAACCCCTTTTGGTGTCCAAGCACATATGAACAAGCTTATGAAATGCTGGTGACATACATGTCTTCCTCCACCAAGGCCAAACAAAGACATATTACAGCTGACTACACTTCCCCAACACAGCTGCTCCTGGGACAAACACACTGCAGAAAGTGTAGTCACTACCCTCTTCTCTGCTGATACACAGCTGCTGAGGCTGAGAAGTTAGTCTGCTTGCAGGGTTCTGCTGTGCCTCTTATCAATATAAAGCAGCTCTTCATGAGGGCTTGCATCTGCAATCTTCTGCTCTATCCAGGCCTGCTAGGTTCCCTGCTGGCTCTTTGCTAGAAATTTCCTCTTCAAGGAAATTTCAGCATACAGTACCCTGTACACAGAGAACCATTATGGAAGAAGCACGGCAAATGTAAGGTGTCATCCTGCAAGCACCTCAGACAGCATCACACATACTGCAGACAGCTGGGGCAGGTCTGGAGAAGCTGGAGCTTCCCATTTCTTTCCCAACACTGACAATGTTCCAAAGCCTAGCTGGTCGTGGCCAAGCCCATAGGCACTACACAGTCTGGATGTGGGTGCAAACAAACCATATTCACTGCTTACAGACAGCCCCTTCTGCCTCACCTGAACTAGTAGATCAATATAACCCATCTGTCCACCCATGCCATGTGTCTAGGAGATAAATATGACACTGCTACAGCTACCTACCCTGTGCTACTTGTCAGGTGACTGATTTGCATCTTTACCTGAACCTTGGAAATCTGTTCCAGATTACAGACTGGGATCATGAGCTTTTCTTGATGGAAATTCTCCTGGGTATCTTGGACAAGACTTCCCTACATTTTCATGTTCAACAGCCACACTTTTTCCTAATACAGATGTATAATTCTGTTAACAGAAATTAGTACTAGCCTTTGCAATAAGAGGCATCCCAAACAGAAGGTGCAGACTTACGAACACCACTGAAACTTTGACTTCACAAGCCAATAACCTTGACCTGTAAAATTCCACCAGCATCAAAGGACTCATTGCAGAAATATATCAAAAGGGGGAAAGACAGACTTTCAATGTGTAACTCCTACACAGATAAGGTTTAGCTAGGGAGGCTTTCAAAGCTACTTTCAAATACTAGGCAGGGAAGAGAATACCCCCAGGAGGGCCATCACCAGAGCCTGCTAGCAGGAGGCACCCAATGCCTGACAGAAGCAGCTGAGAAGCAAAAAGAGTCTCTGTTGAAGGGGATGCTTGCACGGGGAACACTGCACTTCCCGCTCCCTTCCCCGAGGCAGACAGCGAAGGGATCCACGTTTATTATCCCATGGTTCACAGCAGGCAGAGAAAGCGCATGTAACTTGGGCATAACAACAATTTCTGGACTGCCATACCACCAACAAGGAGGAATTGTTTAAATGAACGAAAACTTACTACCACTGAGTTCTGAGGACTTTTTATATAACTGCACTGAATAACAGAATCAAAAAGCGGGGAAGGATTTAATCCAGGGCCGCTTAGGTTTCTAAAACCTGTCAGCCCGACACACATTTTATGCGCGGTCACGAAGCTCTGAGCACACACCACTTGCAAACAGACGGGTGCGGGGTGTAAGCACTGCCTTCCCTCGCAACAGCGGCCCCAACGCCTTGTCAATAATTTGCCCGCAGGGGATCGTTTGCACCAAGGAGGGTGTACAATGCCCCTCGCTGAGCTCAACTACTCCAGCGGCCATTACACGCCCAGGACTCCTCTTAATGAAGTCTGCAAGACGAAGCTCGCAAGGGCTAATATAGCCCTGCATTAACACCTCCGGAGGTGTGACTTCAGCGAGACTACCCAAAGAAAAAGTTACTCCTACCGTGGATACCGTTCGTTTTCTTAGCCCTCAGAACACTGAGCCCTCGTTTAGATTTAAAATGACACACCTACACAGCTAACTGAAGAGCTGCTAGATACAAAATTTGGAACAACGCTGTTAAAAAACCCCCCAAACATTAAAAAGTTAGAAATGCGCTCAACTGAAGCCACCATCATCAGGTAATGCAATTACACCGAATCTGAAAACACCGGCGCAAAATATTCAAGCAATTAGCTGGCTAGATTATTCATTTTCTAGTTAAAAGCAAGCTGGAAAACGACCACTGACGGCAGTTTAGGTCCCGCTCCATGCAGGTTCTGGAACTGTCCACAGGGCTGGGATGTACCCGGCTCGGGGGGGGTGCGCAGCTGACCGCTCACCGCTGCCGCTCGCCCCGACTGCAATCCTCCGCGCCTTTGGGGCATCTCCCTTTTTTTATGGAAAAAAAAATTAAATAACTTAAAACAAATACAGCGAGAAGTCTCACTAACACAGGAACGCGGCGGTGTAACTCTTGACTCCAGTCCACGGCGAGGCTAACCCGCGGCTGAGGTCTCGCAGCGCTGCGCACCGCATCTCGGCGCGGCCGCTTGGCCCCGACGGGCACGACAAACCCTGGGCACGGAGCACACACACACCCCCGCTGCCGGCAGCGCGCCGGAGGACAGCCCATCCGCTACGGGCACAGCTCACCTGCGCTGCCATGACGCGCTGCCGCTCCGGCGATCAGGCTGCACTTGTTGCACTGGCAGTCCCGCCACATGCAGAAGCGCTTGTGTCCCTTCAGCGGCGAGGAGTAGCCGTGGTTGCGGGCAGCGGGCACACTTGGGCAGTCGCGGCCGCTTCCTCCCCGCTGCCAGCGCTGCCCCTGTCGGCCAGGCCGGCTGCCATGGGGGCCGCCGCCTTCCCGAAGCTGCTCGCCTTGTCCCCCGGGCCCCGCGACGTCCGGGGGCTTACTGAAGGCCGGGGTGTCACCGGGCATCGCGGCAGGCGGGGGACAGCCGGCAGAGCGCGTCCGCACGGTGCTGTCCTCCCCTCTCCTGTCCCGTCCCGTCCCGTCCCACCACCGCGCGCCGTTTTGGCGGGCAGCCACCAGGCGGGAGGCGCCCCTCCTGCCGCGCCTCCCCCACCTCTGCTCCTGGGGGGTCGGTGCGGCCGCCGAAATTACTTGTTGCTATCCCGAGGGAGCGGGCCACCCTTCCCTCTGCGCTCCTCCCTCCCCCACCAGGGCCGGCCTGTGGCGGCAAAGGCGGGCGCCGTCCAGGCCGGTCCCAGTCGGATGCACGCGCGGGCGGTGGGCGCAGGGCCGGGGGTGGCAGAGGTGCTGCGGGGCTCGGCTCAGCCCGCTGCCCGGCAGGTCCCCGCACGACAGAATGCCCAGGCCCCCGTCGGGGGCGCTCCGCGGCCGCCCTGCGGCCTCTGCGCACCCTCCTTGCCCCGCAGCGGCCAGCGCAGGCCGTGTCCATGGTGGTGATGCCGGACGAGGTCTGAGACAGCAAGGCGGAATCGATACAGAGAGGCTGTGCTTAAGCCCAGTGGTCCCTCGGGTTGGGCAGGTCAGGTTTGGGCAGGCGACCAACATGGCCTAGCCCAGGGAGAGGTGTGACACCCGAATAAAATACCCAAGTTGCCACAGCTCAGCTGCTCTTTGTCGTGAGGCTGCTGGCGTCTTGCTGGACTGCATCCTCCCTTTACGGGTTACCTCGCAGTTGTATCCCGCAATGTGTATAAAGACACCTTGATCAATATCTGTGTGGGCACGTGATTCCAGCAGGTATCGGGGTGAGTGAGAGTATGGTGCTAACACGGTAGCCATCACCTCTGGAGCTGGTGTGGGTGGCAGAGCGGCTGAACTCTGCAGGGGAAGACAAGCGAAGATGCTTTTCTCTTCTTTACATAGGCCGCCCTTCCAACTTGTCACTGTGATTTATACATGCATGCAGCTCTACAGATATTATTTACAGTATTAATATTTCCTCTGTTACACCTTTAAATCTTTCTGGGTTCAACTTTAAATGACGCTATCTTCATGCTGAAATGAAACTATTAAATTACATCTCAATCTAAGATGAATGACAACTGTCAAATGAGTGACTCAACAGAGATGAACCAGAAAGCATCTGAGATTATGTGAGGCTGATTTATAAAGATTGCATAAAGATTTCTATAACCCCAGCTTCATGACTCAGCATATCAGATGGCAGTAAGTTACAGTAGGTAGAAATTTATTTCTGCTAGAAGAAGCCAAGAAAGGCATCTCTCTCTTTGTGATCAGCTAACTCCAAGCTAATTCAGCTCAGACTGAGCCTCCATGCTGGAAACAGTGAGTGCCTATCTCTCAGCCTGAAGAAAGCCCCAGATCCTTGCTGCTTGATGCTTTGCATTAGCTTTTAATAAATGACATTTAAAGAACTTTTTCCTTCATGGTACAACAATGGAGACATTTATGGCACTTTCCATCCTCCAGAGAGACCTCATTCAAACCCTCCTGTTAAGCCCCAGTCGCAAGCAGTCAGACAGTCCACAAGTGAAGGCCAAGCACAAGCTGTGTGGGCTTGGTATGACCATCATTCAACTCACAGAAACTGAAACTTTTCCCTTGCATCACTTTGCTGGGATTGACATTTCTGATGTCAGTAACTGCACATTTTCCCCACAAGATAGGAGAATATGAACACAATGTTTAGAGGAACAAAATTGGGATTTGCCTTTACATGTAGTGGCACATATCACTAATGTTTAAGGGAGGTGAACAATGTAGGCATACTTAGCTTCACATATCAAAACATAAAACTCCTCCCTGAATGAAACCAGTTGAGATCTTCTCAAGTCATATGGGCATTGATCAGTTTCCAAAATTTTGTCTAGGAGCAAGCCTTGAATATCCAGTTTGTGAAGTTCAGTGCATGGTGGAACACACACAGAGGAATGTTTTCAGGTTCTCCCCTACAAATTATCTTAAAGTCAATTGAAAATGCAAATTAAAAAGTAGATGAAAGGAGGCTAAATCAAAAGACCAAGAAAGGCAAAATAAAATAAACCCAACAGAGGTAGGAGAAGAAAATCAAAAATGACAGCAGGGGTGGAAAAGGAGAAAAGGCAAGAGAAGGAGAGTACATAAAGCAGACAAAGACAGACAAAGGATAAATAATAGCAGTCACCAGGTGTTTATATATGACTTTTCACTAGAAACTTAAGTGGGA
Organism: Corvus cornix cornix; assembly: GCF_000738735.6. Classification (NCBI taxonomy): domain Eukaryota; kingdom Metazoa; phylum Chordata; class Aves; order Passeriformes; family Corvidae; genus Corvus; species Corvus cornix. The sequence goes on from NC_046357.1 coordinate 64,530,325, forward strand.
CAGCCTACCTCAAAGATGAATTACAGGATGCAAAAAATGCAACAGTTCCAAGAAGAACATTAATTCATCACTCTGTCACGTAACTAGTATTTTCTACTCCTGCTTTTCAGGCCAACTGCACAGATCTGTATTATCCATAATGTCACAGAACCTACTGTACAGAAGAAAATATTAATGTTGTTAGTACCTGTTTGGTGTTTTGTGTTCTGGATGAATACCACCAAAATAGATAGATGCCTCATGAATACAAGTACACGATTGATCATTTAATAATGAATTGCTTTAGTTTTGCTAGCTCAAGTCACACTTTGAGTATGGGTTTAGAGTGCAATGTTTTTCTCCATTTTTTTAATGGGTATTTGGTGAGGTTGACAACACATTGCTGGATTTGTCATCTGTGGAGTCATGAAGTAATAGGAGATGGTCATAAACTGCTGTTAGTCCTAAGACTAACCACAATAACTGCTGTTAGTCCTAAGACGAATCACAATAACCTCACTGCAAGTCTTCAGGAAATTTAGTCATTCATTTAATGTACGTCTGGGTATCTCTGGTTTGAGTCCGTCCAGTGATTATGTCAGTGACTTAAGATTACTGCAGTTTGCTGTCACCTTTGGAAATAACTGTAATTAATATTTCTGATGAAACAACAATAAGAAGAATCAAAAGACATTTTTGCTTTTCTTTTTTTTTTTTTTTTTGGTCTTAATAGATATCTGATAGTTGTCCTTTAGCTTTAACTTTTTCTTTAAAGTCCAATACAGCATCTGTTAGTGATGATCTGTCCTTTGCTGATTCATGTCTTTAGCTGATCTCTTGAACCTTGCAAAAATATTTTATTTGCTAACAAGATTATAATTTTGAGGGACAAATGTGGGCAAGACGTGATCCCACCACCACATTTCATATGAGTCAGCAATTCAGTGGGGAGATTACAAATTAAAAAGGATTTAATTCTAATGCTGTTGCCTGGGAAGTGACGACCTTCAGTTTCACAGAAGTCAGTGAGGTTGAGTGCATTTCATTTTAGAGAACTGCTAGACCTGATTCTGTTTAAATTTTTTCTTTTTTCTGTCAGTGGGTCAAATCAGAGGGTTTGTGAGATATTTTTGACTCTGACAGATCATTTTATAGACTGTATCCCCAGGGCTGGTTGTGGATTCCCAAAAGAGCCTCAGCTGCAGGAGTGGTGAGGGATAGAAGATAAAGCATGCACACTGCCAGTTTGCATTGTTTGAAAACATCTATGTGTCCATAAACACTCTGGACGTTTTGAACAAAATATCAAAGACAGAGGGAGTCAAGCAAAGAAGGGAAACCATGCCAGCACATTCCCTGAGACACTGATAGGAACTGGGAAGCTCCTCAGTGTTGAACTTTAGTGTTTGCCTGCAGCTTTGGGTGTTTTGGCTGCCCTACAGCCATCTGCTTAACAGAATAAACAGGTGTAGAGGTACCCTCGTTTCTGCTCCTCCAGCTATGTCAGTCTGCACATGCGTTTACTCACGTGAGTCATCGGCTAGTTTTCAGCTGGTTTACTTGTGCCAGTAGTCTCCCATGCAAGTGTATTCGCTGGAGCGACAGACATCGTCACAACTAAAACACTTGAAAAGATACTTCAGGAAAAATCCAGTAGGTGGCATAAATAAGCCATGCATTTTTTATTTATTTTTTTACTTTTCATTTGTACACATGTGCAGTTCTCTTTCATTCATTCCTTATTTTAATCCTCCTTTAACTTACAGGGAAGCTGAAGTTTTGTCACTTGGCTCTTAAAACTTCATCCCCCAGGCAAAGTTTTGTATTTCAAGCAGAGGATTTTCTCCATGCTTTCTGGAAGCATATAGGTTTTGGGGTTGTTTTTCCCCCCACCTCTATATTTATGTTTCTAGCATTTTCTGTTTTCAGGTTATACTACCTGCAGATCTCAAACTGCCTGCACCACAACAAAAGGAAAGGGTTTCTTACTGGGCAGATATCTGAACCCAAACCTTGCCTTGCAATTCTCAGTATTTACTAGATTTTATAGTCACCCTTACAGCTGTTCTCTCAGACACTTCTCTGTGATGATAGATAGAGTACTGGCACCAGGAGCATTACTCCAGATCAGTGAAGTCTGATAAACCACTGATGGCTTTTGCTTAAAGTCATTTCAGTCAAGCTGAATCTTTAATTCAGACTTAAGATTTTTAAGTGCCTCAGCCTTCCTTGCTCCAAAAACGTTTCTGTGGCATGGGCATTTAGGGATAAGGTTTCAGTGTGCTACTTGGTTCTCTTCTCCTCAAACTCCATTTTTTTTTTTTTTCCCCCCCCTCTGGTGCCCCGGGCTCCACTCTCACTGAGTGAACAGCTAAAGCAATGTATAGTGCTGCCGCCTTTCCTCAGTGAGAGTGAGGAGACTCCTTGGGGTGGTCCACAGCTTGCCAAGTAAGCTCAGGGCTGTCTTCCTGCATCAGCCCCAAAAGCTGCTCTGCTTACAAAGACCACTGTTTGTAGCAAGATGGGATTGTGTACACTCTTCAGCACCCTCAGTTCATGTTCTTTTCTCTTGGTACAAATCCATACTCACTGGGAAGATAAGGTGTCAGGGGACCCTTCTCCAAAGGGTGCAAGAAGGAATGTTGGTAGGGGGCAGGGAACAGCATCATGCGTATCCCAAGTTGGAGAACAGGCCTGCCATAGCAGGCCTTAATGGCCACTGAAGCAGCGTGTTTATTCACACTCTGCTTATTGGTATTCTTCCAATAAGTATGGGGCAAGAGAGCCTTCACATCAGTAACTTCAGATGAGCCACAACTGAGAAAAGTGATGGGTGCCTAAGCAGACACGTTTGTTTGCAAGATACACATTAATGAGAAGCTAGAGTTTAATGGTCCAAATGTCAGGGTTATGGTAAAAATTATTTATGTAAAAATAAAGAAAAGCCTACCTGTTACAACAAATGGCTCTTCCCCTTCATGGCTGTGAGTCCATATCAAGCTGGGTAGCGTCTTTTGTTAAAACGATTCTGGGAATGATTTTAATTATTTTTCTGGCTTTGTTTCTTTTTAGTTGCCTTAAGAAAGTTTTATTAAGGGCTATGGGAAGAGATTTCTCTTCTAGTAAAGAGGGGGAAGATGTTGTGGTGGTCAAGGCCACCACAGAAGTGACCAAGGAGCCACCAGGCCCAAGAACAGCAGAGGTCTGCTGGTAGGCAGGTACTAATGTACAAAAGTGCCTCCGTGGCCACTTCTGCGCTGGCCTTGACCACCGCAACATCACGACTGTTCCCAGAGCATCCTATGAGAGTCTGCCTGGGCAGAGTGTAGACAGCTCTCGCACACTCACGCAACACCCGGGGTGGGTAAGCACATACACACACAAGCACTTTGGTGAACCACGCCGAGAACAAAGAGGCTGGAGGGGCTCTTTGTGTGGAGTTCCACGGACAGAGTTTATTCCATACATTAAGGGATCCAGGGGCAAAGAGCCTGGATATCACAGCGTCCAGGAATTAAGTATGGGGAGGAGAAGGGGCAGAGAGAGGGCCAGGGACCAATGGAGAAAGAGCGGAGGGGAGCAGCATAGGGGGGACCAGGGTACACAAACCGACAGGGAAACATGGAGGGAGGAGTTGGGATACAACAACCAATGGGGTGTTGAGGAGGGGAGAACATTCTGGAACTAAGACTTATAGGGAAGAAAGGGGGTGGTAGGCCAATGGGCCAACTAACTGGGAGTAATCTACATATCACGACGAAGGACTATGGGAACTCGCTGTGACTACTGTGGCACTTCTGTACATTGGTACCTGCCCACCAGCAGACTTCCACTGTTCTTCGGTCTGGTGGCTCCTTGGTCACTTCTGTGGTGGCCTTGACCACCACAACAAGTCCAGCGAATGAGATTGTCCCACACTGCTCAATAAAAACAGGATTAACTGGAAACAAAATTCACTTTGTTACATTATGCCAAATATAATACAAAACCAAAGCAGTTTTCAAGTTCAATGAAGCAAATAGAATGGAGATACTTAAAAAATGCATATGTTTATCATATTTCCACCCTGACTAATTTTACTACTAACAAAAAAATAGCATTTTTTTACACTAAAACCTACATTCTTCGTTTCCTCGTTTGTTCATGCAAATTGGAATAATTTCATTGCAGACATAAAGGCTGAAGAAAACACCCTGTCAGCCACTTGAAAATTTCAGTCATGGTTAATAATTGACTTGGATAGCTATTTGAAAGCATTATTAGGCCCAACGTATAAAATAGAAGTTAAAAAGCAAGTGTGGAGAAAACCACTGAACTGCTTCTTCTCAGTATTCATTGTTCATTTTAGGCACACTTGAAAATTAATTGGATCCAGTGACTTAGAACATTGAAGATTCTTGCATGACTCATTAAGCTGACATTTCTAACATTCCTAATTCACACAGTAAGAATGATAGAGTCGCATAAGCTATACATTTGAGCTCCTTCATCAGGGTGGGACTACTGAAGAGAATGCCCTTAGTCTTGAATATCATCATCAATTCAGCTCTAAGACATCTGTAATGGAGCTGAGTTTGATAGACTGCCAGAGTATGAAAAACTAAGCTCCAGCATCTTAAAAATAGGCAACACAATTAATTGCTAGTTTTTTATTTATGGTCTTTAATGTTTTAATAGATACAGTTAAATTTCCACTTCACTGAGCAAACCAATTGGGATTTAAAGGAAGAAATAGATCATTTCAAATTATAAAGCACTTGCTTTATTACCTATGCCTTCTCTAAATGGTGCAAGTTTTTATTATTTTGCATTCTTGATCTTCAGAAACTTACAGCTGCTGAAACTCTGTGGTTCTGAAGGACGTTTACAGCTGAGGTAACAGAAGGGGTAGGTTTTGCTATGTCAATTTACTATCCATCCAGTTTTTTTATTTGTGTATTATTATTTGTTGCACATAATTCTGATGCTGAATAGAAGCAAGGTTATTGTTACAATATCTCCTTCTGATTTATTTTCATCTTTTTTCCTTAAGCCTAAATAAATATATTTTTCACATAATTTACTGCTCTCAGGGGAGTATTCTGTGAGACTTCCCATTAAAATCAGTGAGTGTAGCACACATGCTTGAGAGCAAAGTGTTGTGCTGCTCTTCCCCCATTTCTTCCCATTTCCTGTGGGAAGCCTTTCAGATCCACTGGGTGGGGCAGGGGTATCAGAATTGTCTCCAGAAACAGCTGAGCTCTTCCAAATATTTTAATCAAAGTCAAATGACTGTTACTTAATCAGTCATGCTGTGAAATGACTTGATGTGAGCTGCTGACCTTTTGCATTTCCTAGCATGGGAAAGAGGCGTTCTTCTTTGCTGTCAGCTGGCCTCTCTTCCCCTGCAGCCTCTCCCATTCCAGCCTCCATGCCCCAGAGCTCCTAGAGCAACTGGGCAGTTCAGAGGTGGTCCCTAAATGCTATGGACAGTGAATTGGGTCTTTCCATCTTCAAGGGTTTGTGTTGTCATCCCACCTCCATGCTAGGAATCCAGTCCAAAGAAGGGACCTGGGAGATCTGGGTCCCAGGAAATCTATGCCTATCAAGTAAAGCTTTACTTAGTGCTATCAAGATAATCAGAGCACTTAGTTGGCTTCCTTAGGCAACAGTTTTCTTCTATCACTTGTGTTTCTGTCAGCAGTGTTGGGGTTGATGATCTCTGTACATCATATATGCACATTTGGTAATTAACAGTCATTGAGTTCCTCTGATACTATTGGTGAGAAGCTGGTAAGGAAGATGACACACTGTTACAAATGAGTTCAAGTGTTAAGCTATTAATTTTAATTAGGCTGGCTTTGTCGAGACACTGAGATACCTTGAAAGGTGATGGAAACACTGTATAAAAACTAATTAGCCATCTTAAATTTTTGTCATTTATATGCAAACAGGGCATTTGCAGATGCCAGAATAAAGTTGTTAGCCATCCCAGCTAAGTGCATGAAAATATTCACATTGTCTGAGTAAAATATTTTAAAATATCCTCAGAATTTGAAATTGTAACAGATAGCACATGATGAGGTTGAGAACAAAGAGTTATCTTCTCTGCATGGTTGTTTAAGTCATTCTTTTCTCTTACCTGATTTCAAGAAACCAAGGCATGGAGATTGCCTTTCCACTGGAAGGCAGCTTCTGTGAATTCACAATAATGACATCTAAGAAGATTGTTCATTAGGCACCTAAGGTAAGTAGGGTACACCTCTAGTATTGCCCGAGTCTCTATTATAAACATAATAGCCCATAATTCCTCTTTGCAGGACTCACTGTGTTCTACTGTCTGAATGATACATACCTTAAATACCTGCCTGGATACTCACTTTGCTTTATGGCCCATCAGCTTGCCGATGATTTGGTCCTCTGGGTGAAGAATACATGCTTTAACCAACTTTGAGTAGCTGTTTATTCTTATGTGCTGTAGTGTTGCAGTGGGGATACTGCAACACGCATATACCAAACCAGGAGTCCCGTGGAAAGGAAATATATATGGACAGACAGATTCTTGGTTGCTGTTTCAGAGATGTTTATTTCTCCAGCCGCATGGCCGGGGCTCTGCCCAGGAACTGTTCCAGTCATGGGACCAAGGGTCCTTCTGCCCGCGCAGGGAACACAAACCAACCAGTGGGGAATGAGGCTGACCAGGGACAGGGAAGCCCCGTGTCTGTGCCCTCAGGGCCCCTCTCCCAGGGCTACACGGCGGGGGAGGAGACCCCAACACTGTAGTGAGATCCCTCCTGTCTTTTTTCAAAACAAACTTGAGGAACAATGTGAAAATTACACATAGATACACTCATGTACCTGAGTTTTTTTCCTTTTTTTTTTCAGAAAGAATAGTCCCTTGGTTACAATCATGGTATTGTTAAAGTAGGAGCTGTTATCAAGGGTGGCAATGTTATTAACAAATAATATCTTTTATTCCTATTCAAGAATATATATAAAATAATTGTTATTATCAATATTAACTTCTAGGGGGCACTAGTTAACTACCTAAGATGGTCAAAATAACTGATGTCCCAAACCAAGTCATATGAGATTGCACTGTTGATCATACTTCAGAAGTGGACCAGTGATGGTGGTAGTGGTAAAAGGAGACAGTGGAATACTGGAATTCAGGAATGGCCTCAAAATGCCAGTTAATACAACCCTTTTCCTAGAAGGGGACAGAAGGAGTGACTTCTGCACACTTAGATCTATTTGGATGCTACTGAATAGTAGGAAACACAATGTCACTATGATGAGAGACTCACTAGTTTACTCACCATCAGCAATGCTAGAGAGAAGTAGAGAGGGTAGCGATAGAAGAGCTGCACATTTCCCCTGCAATTCTGGACTCATGCTGTGCCCAAGGCTTCATTTAAAGTCAAGACTAAGTTTCCACATGCAGTCTCCTCTCTACCTTTGCCCCACCAGTATCTCAAGAAAAGACATGGCAGTTCAGGATGACAACCTAGGCATCCTTGCGCTGTTGTTCGTGCTTTTTGTTCAGCTTTAGGATCAACACACTTGGCTGTGCTCAGCCACAGAAGAGGATCAGCTTTGCTCTCTGTGGAGGGCAATCACCTACTTCAGGTACTTTCAGGCAGTCTGTATTACATTTCAGGATTAATTCTTTGGAATAGCTAGTTCCTCAGGTCAAGTATTTATGTGTTGGACAAGCACATCCAACTCAGCTTGTTTTCATGTTTCTCAGTAACAATGCATGCCAGCAGCAGACCATCGGAACCCCTGTTCAGGTCCATGATAGGTGATTTTTTTCAGGTTTGTTCCTGCCTTTGAAGAACCTTTTTTCTTGCAGTCTTGAGGAGAATAATACAGAAACCTTCCTGCAGTTGGAAAAGAGTTACAGCCATCATCTTTGCTGCTGTAAGTTAGGGCAAGTGCCCCTTTTGATCTGCCCTCTGGTGAGGAGTGGGGGCTGGGGTGACCTGTTCGTGTGAAATATGTCTCCTGCACCAGATTTCATGGCAGGTAATTTTGTTGGCATCCTCAAGAAAATCATCCTGTAATTTGAAGAGAACTTTAATTCCTAGAGCAGAGGTAGACCTCAGAGCCTGGGTAGCCATCCAGTACCTCTTGGGTAGACTAGTTCCTTACAAGTGAAAGAATGCAACCCCCAGAGTTTTCTCAGAAGGTAAAGTCAGGCTCCTGAACTTCTTCCATGGTGACTTGGTAGAAGAGCTGTAGAAATCCTGAGGTTTAGCACAGGGTTACATGGCAAGGTTCCTTTCTCTGCCTATGGAGCTTACCTTTCTGTTAGCAATTGTTTTACAGTGTTCATCCCTTCTTCCAAAGGCAATTGGGGGCTACAGGGCACAGCATTTTTCCATCTCCTGACACCAGATCTTAGGTGAGAATACTGCTTGGTTTCTTTGCACAAAATTTGTGTAGAAAGCAGTGGGCTACTAATTCAATGTTAAATTAGAGAAAATAATTGTGACCAAGATTTGCATGTGTCAGCTCATACATGCAGCCCTGATATGTCAACACTTGAAAGGGGGTTATTAAAAGAGGAAGAATTAATGAACTAATACCAGAATACTGAAACAAACAAACAAAACCCCAACTCAACCAATCAAAAAACCCCAACCCAAACTCAAAAAGAAACACATAAACAAAAACTCAAACCCCAACAAACCCCTGTAACTAACTGCCCTGTCAGAGAATCGGGCCGTCGTCTTCTGCACGCCTGCAGCAGTGCTGGATTTATCCTGTCTGCAGAGGTCTCCCCACTCCACAGAGAAGTCATGGGGAAGGCTGAGGGAGGGGGAACAGCCAGCATCTGCTAGGTTGCAGCTGGGCTCTCCATCAGATCTACAGGGCACAGTGGGAAGGCACTGGATGATTTTGTTCATCCAGCTTAAAGGAGGCATTTACAGTCATATCTGTAGCATGTTTTCATAAACTCACATACATACCTATTTTCACATGAATATGTGTCTTCTTTGCTTTCAATTCTTGACCATATTCTGACCAAATATGAGTTGCGTGAAGGCCGGAATAGGCAGTTACCATGTGAGACAAAGATGGAAACAAACTCAATATTAATTTAATTCATTTTAAAACTCACCCAAATTTCCTGAGAACTAAAACCTGGTTTTGCAGAACTAACCTGGAGAGTTTTCTGTATCTCTTTGCCTGTCTCTTTGCAAACCATCTGCAGAGCTTATTATTTCAGCACTCACATAATGTGAGATGTTCTAAATTCCTTATTTACAGGATTTGTCTCTTATCAAAACAAAACTACGCATTTAAACTTCTTCCTTATTTTCAACTTTCAACTTTTTAGCAGCTGTTGTTTGCTCTGTTGAGGGTGGCAGACTTTGGACCTGTCTGCTGGGGACACTGTGACTGTAAATGGTGTCAAGTTGCATTCCATCTTCCAGTGTCAGGTGCCTCTGCTCCACCTGAAATGGACAAAAAATGTACAGATCATTTTTTGTTCTCATCACACTGCTGATTCTTGTTTAAGCAACTCTCTGGCAAGTTCTCTTTCAGTGTTACAGATTTCCAACTTTCTATTGTGCCCACAAATACATAATACTTTTCCTCAGTTGCTTCAGTCTGGTTTTGCTAAAACAAATCTCATTTTGTCATACTGTGTTTCTAATCTCTCCCAATCTCTTTGTACAGCTGTTCTGCTCACACTTCTCCCAAATCATCAAATGCAGAAGGCATAACGTGCTTCTTGCTCCTCCTGCTAGGCTAGTGATGCAGATTAAGCCACCACAATAAAGGGCCCCTGAACAGATGTATCTGGTTGGACTGGAAAATTCTCATGATAAATTTGCAAGAATGAGTGCATGGCGGTGGAGTGGGGCAAGCCATTTCCAGGGCCAGCCCCTGCCTGCTCCCACCTCCTCACTGCCAAGGGATTGTAACTGTCTGACTCCAAGTCTCACTCACCCTTGGGACTAGAGAAAAGTTGCCTTTCCAGCAAAATGCCCAAGAGCAACGCAGGGGTGCTGCACGATGACTGCCAGACAGAGCAGGTGGCTTTTCATGCCTCAGAGAAAGGTGTGATACCATAGCCAGGAAGTAGAGAAGGATCTTTCCTAATCTGCCAGTTCCGCCATGACGTGCAAATGAAATCTCGTATCTTCACCTCAGTAAAGTTAACATGGCTCAATGAGGAAGGACAGCATTACTGGGGGAGCATGAGCTACCCTTCCAGCTCTGCAGCTAGCCAAAGCTCTAGAGAATGCAGCAAGGGCTGCTTCTGCAGCAGTGCTAAAACCATTAAGTGAAAAGCTGAAAAAAAATTACCAGTACGTCTATTAGAAATACCTCTTAGCTACTTACATTCAAATCAGCACTTAAAGATTCCAAAGCACACATACAGCTTTGAAATAAATGTTACCCCTTATATTATCTAAATAATAATCCTGCAAATGAGTGTAATGGTGTTTGGAGTACATGGAGATTGAGGTTTGTCATTCATGGCTGAATGTATTTAATATAATCTGCTCAAGTATAATGAGGCCCTTATTTATAGGTCTCTGCATAGAAGTCCTTGAAGGGCAGTTTTGTATTGCAAGAACTATTTAAAAAGGCAGTTTATTTTTTATGGTGTTGGCTAACCAAACATACATAGACATGGTTCTCAAGAAGAATGGCTACCACTCACCAAGTGGCACAGGGTGAAGCAACAAGGCACCGGTGGATAAAATGATAGAGAGAAAAAAAGGTCAATCAAGCTTGCCTGCCATGCCCCCACTCGCTTTAAGGCCCCAGGTGAAGTGCTCACAGCAGGTACCAACTACCTAAAGACTCCTGTTTTCCCTAATAACCCTCTCATTCTTGAGATCTCTTCAAGAATGATGCATAGGGTGGGAGTTTTGGTGTGTGGAAACATGCTTTTTCTTTCAACAGGAAAAACTGAAAATAGTTAAGGAAATGGAACGCTTACAACAGAAGTTTTGAGAATTCATTAATCACCTGTAGTAAGGAACCATCTGATATATTGACAAAGGTTTGTTGTACTGGGTTTATATAGCCAGGTTTTGGTAGCTGGAGTGCCACAGGGGTGGCTTCTGTGAGAAGATGCCAGATGCTTCTCCACATCCAGTGCCAGCTGGCTCCAAGACAGACCCCCTGCTGGCCAAGGCCGAGCCCATCAGTGATGGTGATAGCTCTTTGGGCATAATTATCACTGCATCCCGCAGTGGTAGGGAGGAGGAGAGAGATCCAGCAGGCAGGAATTGTGCAGCAAGATTGATTTATTTAATTATTTTACAAACTCTTTTATAGACTTTTTTCTTCATAGTCTAATTGGACAAAAGATCAGCCACCCCCTGGGGTGATTGGCTAAAATCCTAAAACATCCATTGTCAAAATATTTTTCTATTATACCATAAACATAGTTCTACAAGGTCGCAGGTGTTCATAGCTTATAGAACTTCTGCTAATATCTTCATGAGAGAGAAAAGTATCTCACGGCTTAGAAAGAAGCAGGAAATTTTCTTGCTAGCAGCATTTTTGTATCCACACGTAATACGTGTAAGAAGGGGGGAAAGCTGCTCAGCAACAGCAGCTAGAAGAGAGGAGGAGTGAGAACATTGGAGAGAAACAGCTCCACAGACACCAAAGTGGAGAAGGAGGGGGAGGAGGTGCCCAAAGTGCTGGAGCTGAGGTTCCCCTGCAGCCCATGGTGCAGCCCATGGTGAGACAGCTGTGCCCCTGCAGCCCAGGGAGGTCCATGGTGGAGCCGAGATCCACCTGCAGCCTGTGCAGGATGCCATGGCAGAGCAGGTGGATACACAAGGGAGGCTGTGACCCTGCTGGAAGCCCACTGTTGAGCAGTCTCCTGTGTATCGTAGAGACAGCATGCACAGGTCCTGCCAGGAGACTACTCCTGCCTGCTGGAGCAGGTTTGTTGGCAGAACTCATGGCCTTGTGGGGGACCCACAATGGACTGAAGAACCGCAGCCTATTGGAAGGATTCAAGGTAGAGAATTTGTGGAGGACTGTCTCCCACGCGATGGATCCCACACTGGAGCAAGGTAAGAGGAGGGAGGAGCAGCAGAAGCAACTTGTAATGGACTAACTACAACCCTCATTCCAGTCCTCCTGTGCTGCTGGTGGAGAGGAGGCAGAGAATTCAGTAGTGAAGTTGGGCCTGGGAAGAAGGGAGGGGAGAGGGAAGGTGTTTTAAGATTTGGGGTTTATTTTCTTGTTATCCTAGTCTGATTTGATTGACAGTAAATTGAACTAATCACTCTGAGCCTGTTTTGCCTGTGACAGTAACTGCTGAGTGATCTCTCCCTGTCCTTATCTCAACCCACCAGACTTTTCTCTCTCCCCATACCATCTGAGAAGGGAGTGACTGGGTTGTTTGGTGGGCATCTGGCATCCAGCCAGGATCAACCCACCACAGATGTATACAGCTGTAAGACAATACTACTTTGAGCATGACTTACTTATGTGCTTTGTTTTTGTTGCCTAACAACCTGTTAGGAAAACAAATGTGCTGTTTTACAAACAACTTTAAGAAGTGGTTACAATCCTCTTTGAAAAAAAAAAAAAACAACCCACCAACAAAATCTTGTGTTTACTGAGTAGTTTCTTACAGATAGGTTCCTAAATATTTGTGCAGGTAGCATGCAATTCTGCAGCTCCTTAAACAGCTAAAACCACTTTACTGTCCAGTGGTGCCCAAGGTACTGACACATTGGATGATGTTACACGAACTAAATAAAAATTGCAGCAACTGATGGAAAAAACAGCAACCAGGTGGCTCAGCTTTAACCAGCACTTCCCTTCAGTGCATGTGTGCACAAAGACACAACAGCCAAAGTGAAGTAAAACAGGCAGGAATTTTAAAAATTTACTTCCCCAGGCATTGCATTAAGTTGTGAATAGTAAAGGCTAATACTTCCACAATTCCAAACTGAAATACGAAACAAACCTAAACCTGGGTACCCCTTTCCTCTAATCTCACTGTGGTCATTTCTAAAAGCATTTAATGCAAAATCCTCCTTGCATGTCTTCCAACATTGCTCTTTGGCCCCTTACTTCTGTCCCTTGTCCCACACCAGGCCTTCAGACACAGGCCCAAGCATCAGCACATGAACTGAACAACTGAAGCATCTCTTTTTAGTGAGGAAATGTTTGTAATTGACACACCTGGGTGCCAGCAGAAGAGCAGGAAGGGATGAAGTTTACAGACCTGCATGCAGGCCGAGTCCACTGAGGAGAGCTGTCTGCAGCTGCAGTAAGAGCATGAATGCTTAAATGTTGTTTAGGCCAGCTTTGCTGGTGCCTTTCAAAGGCAGGAAGATGCCTGTAATATTTGGGCTGCTTTCCTTCCAGGAAACAGCTAGTCCTGTGTGTCAGGGACTGACGCCAAGGCTTGCATTAATTCACACCATGGTTGAACTGGACTTGTAACAGCCAGACTTCTCAGCCAAAAGTATGAGACACCAGGAGAAATGGACTAAAAAGCTATTTCTAGAATAACTTGAATTCTTCCAGCTGTATCAAGAAGATAAAACCTCTGCAAGTATGTCTTGTAAAAAATGCTTCCTTCAGTTGTTGCTCTTAGATGAATATTTTGTTGGTTGATTTCCATAATATAAAACTCTACACCAGTAACTCTCACCTTTTAAGTGGCAGACTCACTTACAAGTATGACAATGTATCTGGAAAAAGACAGTGACATATTTTACAGTCTTGAAAAAGTGCCAGATCTCTTATATATTCACTGACAGTCAGAGTTCAAAGGTGATGACAACATCATGCTTGGATATACTGAGAGTCAATCATCATCTGACCTGAAAAACAAATGCCAGCAGGAGTGTGTAGGGGGAGCTCAGGTCAGAGCTGGTATGCATGGTAAACCCCTTAATCCCAGCACTGGTGATAAATGCCATCCAGCATTACTAGGTGGAATTAAACTTGGCATCAGGGGGCATCAGAGGATACAAACACTTTTGGGAACCTCCTAACTATTTCCTGGGGAAGGGCCTGACTTCCACAGTATGAAGTACTTCAGGTGTCACCTCGTGGAGCTGGGAGTACCATTTAAGAGAACAAAATTCTAAGGGAAGTAATTATTCTTTTTTTTCTTTTTCTTCTTATTTTTTTTTTAAGTGCTTAATCATTAAGTCTACCCAAATAGGATTTTAAGCCAGAAGTGATATTCACTGACTTTAGTAAGATAGTCAAGTTAATTTTGTACTTTTCACTTATATTCACTAACACATACAAAATTTTGGTTCCTTTCAGCAATCTTCCTGATATGGCATACCACAACAGCCTACTTTACCATACAGCTAAAACTGGGGTCACTTTTCTTTAACAAGGCGTTTTAGCCCAGGAAAGTGAGGTTTTGGGGCAAAACTGAACATTACACAGAAATGCAGAGCTCAAAGCTTCATCTAACATTTTCTGAAGCTATAGGCAGTTAGTTTCTTTTGCTTACCAGGAAAATGGCAACTAAATAAATGCAGGCACTCCAAGTTGCATAATCTGACACTTGTATAGTGTCAGGGTGGTCAGATTCCTCCACAGGTTTCTGTCACTTAGAAAATGTTTTAATTTCTGATACACCAGATCTATTCAGGGGTGGGGGACGAAAACAAAAGAAAGAAGAAGAAATGTTTATTCCACATTACTCCTCTTATGCTTTTTTTGCAGGTATTAAAGTACCTCTGGTGACTCTTGCTGTGTCATCAGTACCCAGACTACCAGACTAGTTGCTTTAAACCCTTTTATGATAGCTGCACATCCAGCAATCCCATCACTCCCACTGGTTTTTGCAGGGAGAAACAGAAACCTGTTCCAGCATGGAAAATAACAGTCATGGCCCTCTGCTCTGGAAAGCTATATTCATGGGCATTTTACATTCTTTTTTTAGCTCCATTATGTACAAAGAGGGAGTTAGGCTATAGTTTGTACAAATAGCACGTGCAAATGAAGCTCAGTAGCAAGGTAAGACCACAGCAACAGAGACCATCGTTTAAAAACTATTTTGGGGGTAAAGATCCACTAGACATGTTACTAATTAACCTATTTCCTATGGCAATACAGAGGCACTACTGAAGAGAACATTTATCAGACGGCTCAGCATACTCTTTATCAGTCAGACTTTGGAGCATAATCTACATGCTTTAAAACTGCCATCATAGCCTCACAGAATCACAGCATATCTCAAGTTGGAACGGACACATGAAGTCCAAGTCGGAACGGACACATGAAGTCCAACTCCCCACTCCTCTAAAGACTACCTAAAACTACTGTCATAAGATAAAAGTCAAGAGTTAAATGTGTGATCACTAACACCCTTAAAAAAGCACAAGTAGTCTGGCTTTGGTCAACCCAGTGCTAAATAAAAATTACATTCTTGGTAAAACTGAAATTAGAAACCTTCTCGTGTTCCGAATTCTGTCCTGGCAGTATGTCTCTCCGCTAGACAAGAATTTAATCCATGAGATACAGGCAAGCATGTATAAGTAACTGAACTGGATTTTCTGTAAAATTAGATTAAGTTCTGGAGAAAGATTAAAGCAGTCATCCATTTTCTCCACTTCATCAGCTTGATTTGTTTATCTCTAGCACCACGTGTATTTTAAACTCATGAAGACAAGAACAGATTCTTGCCTTTGCTTTCCAGACAGTTGTTCAACTGGGGTAGGAGATGGCAGATCAACAGATCTGAAAAAGACTCAAAAGCAACTCTTGCCATGCCCAAGCCAGGGAGATCCAACTTGCACTAATTCTGTTTAATGATAAAACCACCCAGATCCTAAGGGAATGAGGAATTCATTGGGAAGCTGGCACTGCAGTTGTGTACTATGTACGATGCAATCTCAGGTCATTCGGTGGGTGCCTCACAATTCAGCTCCCTATTACACAGGACAGCCTGCACTCACTGACAGATGGCAAAGTGAGTGACGTTTTTCTGGTTTTTTGTTTGTTTGTTTTTTCAGCTGCTGCTCTCTTTGCTGTCAGTCTTGTGTCAGAGGGAAGACCTTATTTTCACAGTGATTTGGCTTGTTGGGTGACATACCTCTATACCTATAGCATGTAGCATCGAGGTGAGAGAGCATCCACAATTTATTAGATGCCAAGTGAAAAGTGAGAAGAGAAGCTGGCCAGAGAAGTGCAAGAGTAAAAACTGACTGACCTCAAGGGGTGGGGGGGCTTGTTTGGGACCACTGTGCTATGTCCCCCCCAACAGAGATACTTCACCTGCCCTTTGTCCAGGAGACACTCGCAAGCACTGGGGTACTAGCCTAGCACTGGTCATCACACCGTACCTGCAGTGCTGGACCAAACCAGGTCTGACAGAGCTCACAGAAACTTCTTGGCAGGCCAAGTCACCCAGTCAATGTAGGCCAAGTGAGAATGGCTTCAGTGAGTCCCTATTTCAAAGGGACTTTGTAGGAAAAGCTGTTTGATAAGGACTTAGGGAGAGAAGGACAAAGGGCAGAGTGTAACAGAACTGTTCAGATCCCTTGAAGGAAGGCACTGAGGTGTGTTTCTGTCTCATCAGGTAGGTCAGAACTGACAAGGATACATAGGCACTAGCTTAGGACTTGCTTCAATGCCACCTAAAAGCTTCGATGCCATCTAAAAAGCATCCCATTCACCAAGCTGCCAGGATTGTTTGCAAGATAAAGCTCAAACGCTTTTATTTCAGTTGATAGATACTTTTCAGTTCAAGTAAACTGCTTGAACATAGTCCTTCAACACCTCCCCAAGATGCTTCACAAGGCTGAGAGGTCACCTCTTAACCAAACAGCAAAGGGTGCAGCCTTGGCAACATGTGCAAGACCAGCAAAGGCGGATCATCTTGGGCAAAGTTCCTCCAGTCATCAGGAAAAGCCTCATGTGGGCACTGTCCAGTCCTCCCTGCCATGATTTACCAATTTAGCTTGTTTTCCTGCTGCAGTTGTAATGTGCAGCATTTCTGGATGATGACAAATCACAAGTAAAACAGGAGAGGAGTAAAACAGCATAATGAAATTTTATTCTGAAAATACGGCAAGAGTCTAAGGCACTTCAAACATTTCAATACACTTGACTAAAGTGAATGTGACAAGGTAATAGCATTCCATAAATACTCACCAAGAACTACACTCAATTCCACTCAAGGGGAATATACAGCTGGTACCTCTAATTTTATTCTCCAATAAACATATATGGAGCTTATAGACTGACACAGTTAATAAAAATATGGTAACAGGACATGTAATTCTTCATGTAGGTTTTAATTATTAAGGAATATAAAATGTTGAAAATACTGTGTGAGTTAATTTTATAGATACTAGTATCTTTTATATAAAAAGTTATACATTATCCCCAATTAGCAACAACTTACTTAGTGAACTTCAGACCTGACAAGAGGCTCTATCCCCATTACCTACCCACTCACCCACCAGCTCAAGATCCATGGAGCTGACTACATAAGCAACTGCAACTTCTGAATTTCAAAGTAATTAAAAACATGAAAATCATGTTGGAATGAAATTTATGAGAAGTTTACTGTGATGAAGTCTAGGCACAGTAAATACATTTTAGAATGACTAGAAATAAGCCACTGGGATACCCCTGCATTGACAGCTTTAGAAGTCTTAGTTTGCACATAACATACGAAAGGATAATCTACAACAAAGAAAAACAGGATTTATGCCAGTGTACAGAAAGATGAGTATGTGAGCAAAAGAACAGTTCTGGCTAAGGTTCTCCACTGAGCACTACTTTATGCTTGCTTCAAGTTTACAGTTTTCTATCTTTAGCACTAGATCTCTGCTTTCACTTCGCTGGTGAGTTCAGGCACAAGACAATTACATTCAGTATCTGTCTCAGTAAAACAGTAACATTTAGCAGCTTAAAGATGGCGTAGAGATTTTTTACAGACATTTATACGCTACTACTCAAACGTGGCTCTGTGGGTGGGACCAGGAGATGTCCTTCTGCTAAGCCTAGGAGTGCCCTAAAAAAGAAGAAAGAAGAGTTAATCAAAATGAAATTATTCCAGCCAGCTGATAGAAAACACAACACTCAAAGTTACTCTGTTCAATTCCTTACCTTTAATTGTACAGATAATTTCTTTTTTTTTATTTTAGGAAGCAAAGTGCCAGCTATCGTACAGCCTTTTAACTGAGAGCATACGTTGTTTAGACAGTGAAATGTTCAGCAGCAGTTTATCAGGAGAGTGAGTCAGGGCTAGAGAAGAGGTGGATAGCTGCCAAAACGCCTAGGACAGCTATGTTTCAGTTTCCAGGTCAATAATTATCATTAAAATGATACAACAGCACCTCTGCGCACTAGCCAGAATCAGTGAAGCTTGCTAGTGAGCTATCTGTACCCCTTGGTAATTGGGAGGAGAAGCAGGAACTATCCCCCAGCCAGGCTTCAACCTTCTGCAGTCACCATGTATTTTAAAACGCACATTCCACTTAGCAGCACAGAAATTATCTTATGAATAAACTCAAAATTTCATGTGCTGTACTGCTGTACAGCTGTCAGGGAGTACACTTCTTGTTTACATTTCACTATATTGATCAGCAGCAGCAAGGCAGAACATAAACTACAGAAGGCTGTGTACTAACCGGTGACTGGGTTTTGGAAAAGTTGACATGGGCATAAAGGAGAACCGCTATATCCTTATGTCCAGCTTCCAGGGCTATTGAAAGTGCTGTGCTGCCATCCTGAGAGAAGAAAGGAAGAAACAAGAGAATTAGTGCTTGTACGCTTTAACAGACCTCTTAAAAGCCCTATCAGCCCACAGAGAAGTGAAGTTATTAAGTGGAGGCCCTACTGCTCATACAGACATTAATTTACAGTCTTGTTTAATTTCTTTTGTTTTAAGGCTTGCACTGCTGTTTTATGAGGCAGTCCAATTGTCAGAGCCTCATAATTTCTCTCAACAAGGAGTCTCGATTATTGCTGTGGAAGAATGAGCACACCATTATCACAATAACGTTACCATGTAGTGCTGTGTAAGACCAGAAGATTGGGCTGTCTCAGAGAAACTACAGTGTCAGTAAAAAAGCAGAAGAGATGATAAGGGAGGGAAGAATGCTAGTCAAATATAATGGTAATTGCTGTGTTAAAATGATAATTTTTGTGGTATAGCTCCCATCAACACTAAGAGGAATTGCATTCATAATTTCAAATGCTCCTTGATGGAAGTCTAAATACAAACAAATGGACTTTCCTAGTCAAATACTGCCACCTCAGTTTCTCAGAAGATACTATTGCTTTCAAAAACCCCAGCTCTTGAGGGTTCTAGAAGCAAAAAGTGCTTGAGCTGGAAGAGTGTTTTACTGATCTGCTGGTTTTCATTTGGACCATGTTTGGTCCAGGAAGAAGCAGATGTCAGGAAACCTGTGATGTGAACCTGCTGCTTGGTTCACTGCCGGGCTTTTGGCTGTTGCGCACAGAAGTTTCTACAAATAATGCCAGTATTTGAAATGTCTCACGGGGATGGAGCACACATTCCAGCCACTGCTGTAGCACTGGTATGGGAACAGCTGGCCCCAGTTCTTAAATGGTAAACCCTTTTTCCAGCATGGTACACAATGGACAGCGTCCACATGGAAAGTCTTATGAGACTAAAGGGAGCAATTATCCATAAATCTCATTGTCCTGAGCAGACAGGGAGCTAGAAGAGCTGTCTACTAGAATGCGATATAATGCAGGACGAATGCACAGCACTCACTTTCCAGTCAACACAAGTTCTTAAAGAGAGGTGCTGAAATCACTGTGGCACATGCTAGTGGGATGATGCTCAGCTAACTACTGATCATGCAGACTGGAAGAGGGTCACTGTGACACTCAGAATGGCATGGGGAATGCTAAAAATCTCAATCTCACAGCACAGACAAATCCATGAATAAGCAGCAGTCAACCTGTGCTTGGGAAACTATCACACTGGCCACAGGAATAGTTAAGTATCATGTCCCCATAAAGACTGTTAATTAGTGATTTCATATCTAATAGTGCTAACAGCATCCAAGCAGCAATAATCTAGACTGCCCCCAAAAATGTTTGTTAGACTGAGGTCCTCTTATATTTTCCCCTCAGGCCAGATGTTACACACTGCTAGCACTACAAGCAACTGAGCTGCCTCCTGCAGCAGGTGACTGAATGAAGAGAAATTATGTCTTTGCCTCTCTGCAACAGCTTCAACAAATAACCACCCATTGCCCTCCCAAATCCCAAACCCAGGCTCCATTTCAGTGTTCACTAGGAAAAGCAATAGGAAGAACAGAGAAGTATTCAAGAAATGTTGTTAACAAGAACATAGTACTGGCAAGAAACAAGCTAAGTCAATGTTTTCAAGCTTGAGAAATCTATATATCAAATTGTCTGCTGATGGTGTAGGCTGCAATGATCCCTGCAAACAAGAAATATGCAGGTGTCTCACTTGGCACTGAAGTCACAGTCTGTATCTGTTTATTGTCAGGACAGTGTAGCTTCATGGCTAAGACTGAACCTATGGTCTCAAAAGTCATGTGTGACAAAAACACAGTGTGAACATCCTGTCAAGAGAACTGTAGCACTGATGTTTGCCATGGGCACAGAGAAGTAACACAGCGAGGCCTTAACTCACCAGATAGGGTCCTAACCGAAAACTGGAAAACTCCTTTGAAAGGGGAAAGGAATGTCAGAGGGAAAGATGTTTTACTATGAGCTAACCATTTTTTTTTTCTCTTCTGGCCACTAGACACCTACAGCTAACCATAGAAATAGCTACCAGGTAGGTCTGTTAGAAAAGTAAAAATACTAGCCAAATAATCTCAGCACTTGCTACCATTAAGCAGAAGATTCATGCAGCTGGTACTTTGGCACTCTGAGTCAGACATTCACCCAAGCAGATTTCAGAAGCACTGAAAGGCAACTCACATTGTCCTCCAGAGTGCTGTTACACCCAGGCTGAGCCAGCAGAAGCTTAACAATCTCCACATGTCCGTGCTCACTAGCGCACATCAGAGCTGTAGAGCCCTCATCATCCTGGATATTGACATCTGCACCACAGGCCAATAAAGCTTTAACCATGTCTATCCGGCCATGACTCACAGCTAGCATCAGTGCAGTCTGACCAGCCTGCATGGAGAGAAGAGGAAAACCCAAGTCACTACAGAGACAATCAGTGACAAAGCATGAACACTTTATTTTTTAGGACACTGTGTTTCTTCTGGGGAAAAAAAAAAAAATGTTATTTTGAACAGTACTCTCAAGGCTTTGACTGCCATTATTTAAACATCTTTTATGGGTCATATATCCCACATTCACATAGATATTTATTGAATTAATGGAAGATATCCAATCTATTTTCAGACAACTGTAGTTTTTTCAAAGGAGCAAAATGCTGCAGAATTTGTAAATGCCACCCAAAATTCAGTAATTCAGTTCTTTCACACAATAATCAACCTTCACTTTTAGAAGAGGTCCCGACCTGAGGCTCAACCATTCTTCCACACCTCCATTTTGTATACCGCAATCAAAAACATACATAAAAACCCCACAGATGAAGAAAGCAAATGAGAACAACATTTGAGCCGACAGAACAGGGATGGGAGCATGGAAGGAACAGTAAAAAGGCAAGAGGAGTACAGCAGTAAGAACTGTGCCTCCTGAACCGTTTGACTGACCTGGCTGGCTTTAGCATTCACGTCCCCACAGCTGAACAGTTCCTCCACTGTCCTCATGTCCTTCTCTGCTTCCACAGCTGCAAGTGCAGCAAGCATGATGGGGGTATAACCAGCCTTGTTCTGATGATTTACATTACAGACATCTGCAGAGGGATGACATAATTTCTTCAGAAAGCAAGAACCCAAAAAGCAGTAATTGTGCTAATCAACTGAATAAACTGTCAGTAGAGCGGCCTATAAAAAGAAAAAGTAGCAACTGGTTTCATAATGGATGCAATTCAAGGGAAGGTGGAGAAGAAAAAAATAAACAGAGGAGCTCTTGAACCTGAGAAAGAAAAGAATTCTTTTGCACTATGTGTACAACACAAGAGACAGCACAAAGACATTTTATATGTTATCATTTAGAGCTTTATTAGTATATATTTTTTTCCTTTTTTAAAAGCAAGTGATCTGAAATTTGACATGATATTCAGAAACACTGTCAGGACAGTCCTTAAGCTCTTCTCCTAAGGGCATTCACACTGCAGAATAAAAATGGTCCAGCAACATGGTCAGTGGAAAAGCTATTTCTCTTCAGCACAAACATCTTCCTGCAACTGGTGTTATTTTAAAAATCTCCAAGTGTATTTCAACGTGTTTCGGAGCTGCCAAAAAAACTCCCCTTTAAGTTAAAGACTGCTGCCAGTTCCACAGTGTATTTGACCATGAACAAAACTGCTCTGGCAGCAAACACAGGCAAGTCCTCTGACCAGTGCCAGCAACTGACAAGAGTTCTCCTTTTTGTTCAAACCTTGCCTCCAGTCTGTCTCTGTTCCTAAAATTCTGCAGAAATTCAGCAGTGCTTATTTGTTTACTGGGCAGCAGAGTTTTCAGTGTGCTCATCATATTGGAAAGCAGGGACTCAGATTTACGTAAACACTATCTGTAGACTAGGGGTTAAACTGCACCACAGGTATCTTAACAAGCAAAAGTGGTTTAGGAAATTTTTCAGACTTAACGACAAAAGATTTTTTTTTTTCAGTGAAAACAACACTTCAGAAGCAATGCAAGTGCAGATGGAAGATACTGCAAATTTTTTCATGTTTGGTAGACATCAGTGATGATACCTTATACCCAGTAGACCAGTACTACTTTCAGACATCACTTCTGTGAAGCCACTGAAGCCAGAGAACACAATACTCTGCTACATGCATTATGTCATGAGTAATGAATAACTTGTAGAAGTGGTGTGTTCCTACTCTGACTAGACTACTTCAGCAGAGTTTTCTGAGGTCACAGTCAGCTCCTTCTCTATGTGGCTAATGAGCGAAACTGTTCTCCTGTTTGTTCTCTTGGTGAATTTGCTTCATGCTATGGAGGATTCTCTCATCTTGTCCACTCTTCCCACCAAACACAGACACAGAGTTCTTGGACTAAGAATCTACCTGTGATACAACCACACTGCAAAGCTGACCATAGTGACCATTCAGACACAGTCCAGAGGAAGTTTGTTGAAATCTGAAGGAATCTGCCTATTTGCAAACATTTCCAAGTACTGGCATGAGCAGTGTTCTCCTGCAGAGAGAAGTACCTGGGCACTAGTCACAATTGTTAGATTTTACAGGTAACACCCCTGGTGTTCTCACAGGCATACACTAGCAGCTATAACCTACAGTTATAGGTTATATACTAGAGTCCTGACTTACAGGAAGAGATGAGCATGTTCCTGCTACTCTGAGACACCTAGGGAAGCAGAGGGGCAGCTCCCTCCCACCACACTGTGCTGCAGAGTCAGCCTGCCCCATTTCACCATGCTTCTGACATTCCCTGCATTCCCCTGCTGTGACTCACTCTTCCCAAACACAGACAGCCTTCAAAAGGACCAGAGATTTCAAAGCGCTCACTTTCCTGCTGAGGAAGTCTCTCCATGTGTGACACATGTGCTAGGTTATCAAAGCTGAGATTTGTATCATTAATATCCTTGTTTATCTGATGCTACCCTTCTGGATTTATTAATATTGCTTGGCTTACACTCCAGACATGTCACTGGCCTAGTTAAGCTTTCACAACCAACTGTGACAGGTTTTTCAACTAGTTTAGAAAAACAAACTTCACTCAGGGAGCAAAACCAGGATTAAACAGATTAAACATCCAGCCTGGGACCAGTTTCAGTGTGTGATACCTTCTCCTGGATGCCATCTGGCACACTGCATGTGGGGAGCAGATGCTCCAGACTCTCCCCTTTGCCACTACTCTCTCTGCATGTGTGTTTCAAGGGGATCAAGAAAAGGAAGCAACAAAAGCAACTACATGAAGCAGCATCACATTGCTTATGGACTAGGAAAAGGCTCTTCTGAGACAGAATGCCATATTGCTCCAGTTTCTCAGGAAAGCAGCACATGTGGTGGCCAGAAAAAGCTTCTGCACTGCTCTAGATAAAGCTAGACTAGTTTGCATGTTCAAGATAGGTACTGAGGTGTACTTCAATGCATCTTCCTCCATCAGCACCCTACAGAGTGCTGAGCAGCAGCTGTGCTGCCTCCCAAGAAAACTGCTGGAGGCTGGTGCTGCTGAACTTGGGACTACAGTCCAAGAGTCAGGAATCTACCTATCTCAACTCTGTATATAATTCACTTAAGTGTTTTTTTAACTTCTTCAAGAAGCATCACCTCCAAAGCTAGTACTAGAAACAAAGATTCTAGACCACCTAAGTGAGCCACCATATAACAGTTAACAGTTAGAACGCCTGCTGGAAGAAGACCAAACTTGACCTCTAGCCCATCAAGGATTCACCCATGAGAATTGCAAACCCAAGAATAATTAAAAAAAAAAAAAAAAAGCAAACCTACTTGCATCCAGAAGAAGCTTCACAATTTCGAAGTTAGAATGTGAGACACTGTAATGCAGAGCTGTGTTGCCGTTTCCATCTGCCATGTTGATGATATGTCTGAGGACAGCAGGAGAAATCTCTTCAAAAGCAGTTATGTAGTCTCCAACCATTTCAGGGACAGCTGACTTCTGACTTGAGACACGAAACCATTCATGCTGGATGGTATTTAAACAAAACCTCTGCCGAAACCAAGACAGAAAAATTTACATATGGACAATCTATTTAAAGGATTTTCCATCCCACAAGTCAGCAATGCAGGTCAAGCCTTTTTTAGTCCAATGTGGGAAGAAAGTATTCAACACACAAACAAGATGTACAGACTGAAGCTTCCCCTCTGACTACAGCCCACTTTAAAACACCAGTTGTTTACTTCCTCTCACTTCACCTGACTTTCAGGAATGGTTCACCTCTGAGGGCACAGAATTTTAGGATGAGAATACTCCCAGAATTAATGGTTATCAAATACTGGTGAACAGAAAAAAAGAGTTGCATAACGATTTCCATCACATACTTAACTAAGCTTATGAATCACTGATAAACTCAAGACTTTCTCACTGGACTTAAACAGCATGCTAAGTCAATTAGGCCCAGTTCCGAGGCACAAATTATCAAATGCACAAAGTATATGAGAACTGGCTGGACAGCAGTTCTGAAGAAGAAGAGCAGAGCATTACAGATGATTACAAACTGAACCCAAGACAACAACATCACACTGTAATGTAAAAGGTAAATACTGTTTTGGGGTGAATAAACAGATTTATAGCTTGCATGGCATGTGATGCAGTCCCTTCCTTCTGCCTAGTACTGTGAAGACAACAGGTGGACTCCTTTTTCTGGTCTGATCACTGAACAACGCAAAATATTTGGTTGAAACAGTTTCGAAGATAAGCAGCAAGGATGAACCGAAGTCAAGGAAATCTGACCTACTGGACAGACAGGAAGGACTGGAGATGCTCTGCTGGAAGAACTGCTGGGGAAAGAAACCCTGTAACATCTGTTGCAGAAAAAAGAAAAAAAAGAAAGAACCCGTTCTTCACCTGAGGGCTGGCTGGCTGCAGTAATGAGATTTCAGTTTCAATGAGAAGACGCGGGCTACACATTCAGGACAAACTTTCCCATTGGCATGGACTGAGACTGGAGGACTAGGTGACCTGTCTGTTGTGACAGGGTAGGTAGAGCAGATCTCACTGTCAGCCAAGAAGGCTCCCACAGTCACCACCAGTTCTGACTTTGAGACTGACTGGAAGGACCATCATATCTCCTCACCTACAAGGTGGCCAGTAAATTCAAGGGGAATTTTGCAGAGACAATATTCAGAAAGTTTATCTAGCCTCTAGGGAAAACACACCGGTAGCTCTATAGGTGGCCTGTGTCTGGTAAAGAGAAAATATTCTACACACACCAGTACTACATATATATCTGTACTACATAAACACATTTACAGAATATTTTACATCAGTGCTACTATAATGTGATGTATGTATTTTGTGAACATGGGGAATTGAAACACAAAAGTGCCCATAAACTGACACAATAGAGTATTTTTTATTATTAATTTAGGCAGTACTGAGTGCAAAATACCACTAAGAAACTATTTTTAGTCACTTATCACACACATTATTAAATAAACAACACACTTCTTAAATTCCATTAATCTATCACATTCAAAAAGGTGCATTCCACAGCTTTTTCTGGTGTAAACCACAGCTACAAGAGCTGAATATGTTGGAAGAGGTTGCGACAACTTATACAGATCCTTAGCTATACTGACATTTAAACTGTTTGGACGAGACTTCTGTATAAGCAGACAGACAGAGGACAAGAGCTGATTAGTGTGCAGCTTCCACCTACAAAGCACTATTTATGCTGAAAAACACTTTAGGCACAAGAAAGAAAAACGTAAATTCAAATTACACTTCCAAGGCAGAGATCATCATGTGGTTATGCCACTTTTGACACTTTCAACTCCAAGAGGGCCTAAATCATTTGTTGTTTGAATGCCTAACCTACTCCTGAAGGACAAACACAGGATTAAAAACTATCTGTCACAACTGTATGAAACAACCTTTCAAAACATTCCCTGGACCACAGATGTCAGAACTGGACACAGACAATACTACTGTGTCATACAGACAACATTATTGTCTTTAAGAAGTTGCAGATGCTCTATAGTAGAGGACAATGACAGTGAACTGTTGCCTTTTATATGCACAAGTGTAACAAATGCAAAACTCAATTTCGTATCATTAAGCTAAGTGTTCCTTTGCTTTCAGACTGCCCTCACAGAGTAGCACAGGAAATCTCTCTATGAAGCATTTCCAATAAGGCAAATACCATTTTGTTTCTTGAGACTTGAGTATTTAAGTATTAACAACGAATCCTCCTTACTCTCTGCAGCACTGATAAAAACCACCAATGCAGTAAACAAGACAAGCAGCATCCCTGTGCTTAGAAGGAAGATCACCTAGTGTTTCAGAACAGACTCTGAGGTTTTGTCATAGGAAGCAACAGGCTCCTCACCCACTGCAGTCTCCTAATGTGAGGCCTGAGAGCTGCCCAAAGCAGTGCTAAACCAAAACACCCACAGGAATAACACAGGAACACACAGGTTGTGTTGAAACCGCACTTTCATGTTACTATTTTTATGCATGTGCCGTGAGACAACACTGAAGCACACCAGGTATATTCTCTGGATGAAAGTGTCCTGATAGAAAGAGATTTGTGAGTCTTGTAGGAAAAATGAAATCCTCTTCTGCCTACCCACTATGGTTTCTGGTAAAACCAGAAGTCACCCTTCCCTGAAGTTTTCCTGTTGCATGACCTGTATTGCTTACCACGTCTTTGTTGGTTAATGCCTTAGGGTCATCAATGTTGTTTCTCAGCAGGTTACAGGCAGAAAGCATCTTTTCACTTAGCTCGTATCTGAGGGAGACAGCAAAATACATGGCATGTTTCAATTTTCATCTTAGCATTTCAGTACAGAAACATTAGTTTTTCTGAAAGTTCTCTGGGAATTAAAGTTTCCAGGCAAGCCATCTGCTCCCACCATGCAGAAACCATGCTGGCAGCTCTTCTCACCGACACTCCCTCCACACTGAATGGAGACAAATGGGGGAAGAGCAACAGGAATGAAGAGTGGGAAACACATCACTTTTGTGTCCTAAGACTTGGCAACCCTTCTAGTGGAAATTCTCACCTACTGCTATATGACTGCAGAGCACACATTATATGCTATGTGCTTTGATTACTTGATTAACAAGGAGCAATGCCAATAGTTGTGATGGAAACAGAATTAAGCAGTGGGAAAGAGCTCAAGAGGCGCCTCCCTGCCAGCTCCCATTCACTGGAACTAGCCTGTCTCATCCCACCCACTCTGGCAATCTACTCTCTTTTCTCCAGCCCTCTTTAACTTTTATACTTCTACTCCCTTGTCATTACAAAGTTCAAAAATAAGGTCAATGCCTGTGCCACATGTATACCAGGCTGTAGCCAACCATCCTTGCCTACAACCTGCACAGAGGATAATGGCAATTTTTCCAGAAAATTCTCCCAAAAATCAGAGAAGCTAACACATTCATGTGTGTAAGGTGGGCATTTTAGCCCTCATGGGTTACAAGCCAACTGCTAGTGCTTCTAGAGTAATGAAATTCTCCATCACTGCACAGACCATGGCCATGCATGGCCATGTGCCCTGCCTCTTCCCCTTGGAGGGCATTGCCAGAGCAGTCAGCTTGAAAAGAAGATGCTCTTTAAATACACATGGCTATCTAAGCTGTCTGCTGCTCTTCCGCCCAATCACCCCTTGCTAGTGTAAATATAAATTAGAGAGCTCTTTTGAGAGACTGCCCATGTATTTTTATGCCACCTGTAAAATAACAGGCTATGCTACAGTACTCAGTAAGCTCAGGGCTCTTCAAAACACACAGCTCCAGGG